>NW_005871048.1:37270819-37322110 GCF_000147115.1 Myotis lucifugus | reverse complement strand
CCGCCAGGCCCCGGCCTCCCCCCCCGACGGGCCCCCCCCGGCCCCGCCCCTGGGTGGGCCGTTCCCCCCGTCCCCGAAGGCACCGGGCCCGTCCCACCCGGCCCCCCAGGATCGCAGCGCCAGCTCCTGCCTCTCCCCTGAAGCTTGCGCGCCGTTGGCCGGGCTTAACGGACGGAAACGCCGCGCTCGGGAGTGGGCGGCGGGCGGCGGGCTGCTCCGTGGCCCCGTCAAGCCGGGCCGGGCCAGCTCGGCGGCGGGAGCCCGGGTTTGCACAGACAATGGGGAGGACCTCGTTCGCTGGAGGCGCGGGGCGGAGGCAGGAGCTCCTGGCGGGCGGGCGCTGAACTCCGGGCACAGGTGGAAGCCCCGTCGGAGGGCTGTGAGCTGGACCGGGAAGGGAATGTTACAACAAGCAGGTGTTAAGAGGCAGGGACACCACCGCGGGAGGCGTCCGCGTGGCAAACGCTGGTCTCCACACTGCCTTCGAGACCTGGTGTGGAGGGTGAGGGTTCTCATTCTCTCCACGTCTTTCCCCAAACTTTATTAAAGTACCGAAAAGGCGACAACTCTGTGTAACCACCTCACACAAAAAGTCTTGAATAAATATTCCAAAGACTAGGTGCAGGACAACCTATGAGTTCCTTCTTGCCATCAAAGTGTGTACACATGCATGTTCCTAATGTCCAGGTATGGCGATACCTCAGAATTTATTTCTAATTCGATTGTTAACCTGCTCCTTGAATCAGTTTTATCCTTTGGAACCATTCTTAGTTGGACAAGGAAACGCATTATCCACACAAAGTGACTAATGAGGCTGACACACTTTCCCTTTTTCATCCAATCAATATATATTGAGCACCTACCATGTGCTAAGCACTGTGCTGGACACCGAGGAGGGAGAGGAAACAGAGGGACAGATCCTTGGCCTAGTGGAACTGAGAGCCACCCATGCTCTGCATTGAATTTTCTACCATGGTGGACCCTGGCCATCAGGCATTTTACAGCCTGTGGGAGGCAGGGGTAAATCTGAGAAGTGGCTCAGTTTGTTTTAGTGCAGCGGTTCTCAACCCGTGGGTCGCGACCCCTTTGGGGGTCGAATGACCCTTTCACAGGGCTCGCCTAAGACCATCGGAAAACACAAATTGAATATATAATTACATATTGTTTTTGTGATTAATCACTATGCTTTAATTATGTTCAATTTATAACAATGAAAATACATCCTGCATATCAGATATTTACATTATGATTCATAACAGTAGCAAAATTACAGTTATGAAGCAGCAACGAAAATAATTTTATGGTTGGGGGTCACCACAACATGAGGAACTGTATTAAAGGGTCGCGGCATTAGGAAGGTTGAGAACCACTGTTTTAGTGTGATCTGACCCTCCCACCTTCAAAATCTTTTCCCACCCAAGAACATGGGATCCTGAGGAAGCAAGTAATTTGATAAATTAACTTTCATAGGTGTTGGGAGTTAATATAATACCCTTTATAAGATGTTTCCATTTTAAAAGAGGACAGCAAGCGGAAGCACGTTGCCTAGATAAATGATTTTTCCATAGCTTTCTGGTAGTGGGAGGCTTGAGAGAAGAGGATTTGAGGTTAAATAACTACTACCCACACGTACTGCTTCCCTAATCCACCTCATTAGCTCAGATGGAATCTCTGGCATTCAAAAGAAAATTTTATCTTGGGGAGTCATAGATGCCTTTGAGAATCTGGTGAAGGCTATGGACCTCCTCCCATTAAAATGGATCTATTTGCAAACAACTTCAGGGTGCTTAGGCCCCCTACAAGCCCCAGTTTATGAAAGAGTGGTATCTAGGTGAGACTTTAATATTTGTGATTAAGAGTTTCAGAGAAGAAATAATGCAAATCTCCAGAGGAGTTCTACCAGTAAATTTGAATCTAGGGAAGAGCTGGGTCAAGAATAAAAAAATAAACTATCAAATCATTAAATTCCAAGAAAACAACTGATTAAAAGATGCATGCAGTCTAACAAATTTATAACAAATTAATATATTTCATCTGACCCAATATATAGGTTGATATTAATCCAAATCTATATTAAAAATTTCTATGTTTCAGAGAGTTGTCAAGAAACCTACTTTGGCCCTAGCCATTTTGGCTCAGTGGATAGAGCGTCAGCCTGAGGACCAAAGGGTCCCGGGTTCAATTCCCAGTTAAGGGCACGTATCTTGGTTGCAGGCTCCTCCCCGGCCTAGGCCCTGGACAGGGCATGTACAGGAGGCAACCTATCGATGTGTTTCTCTCACATTGATGTTTCTTTCTGCCTTTCCCTCTCTCTTCCACTCTCTCTCAAAATGGAAAAATATCCTCGGGTGAGGATTAAAAAAAAAAGAAAGAAAAAGAAAAGAAACCTACTCTGTTGGTGGGCAGCTCTTGCCCCATACACAGGACCTGGGCAGTTTGGCACTCTAGCTGATGCGGTGGGGTGGGGTGGGGAGCAGCTTTACACAATGCTGTGTCATAAATATGGCAGACCTTGCCCTGGATGGAGGTGCAAGTGAATGTGATTAAAATTCACACACTGGGACCACAGGGAGTGAAGAGTGATTAAAAGTCTGTCTTAAGCTCTCTAAAGCTCCCAAATCCAGAGCTTAAACTAATTCTCTATTCACTCCCCAAAGGCATTTTACACATTAGGGCCTGAAACCAAGCAACAGACCTGCCTTCTCCACCCTCTGATGCTTTCTCAAGATGCTAACATAAGGAACCAGAGAGTTTTTTCTGGGCAGAAGATAGTTCTTTCCTGGCTGCTTTAGAACAAGATTTATTCTCCCCATCTTTCATACTTTTCAAGAGTCCCCCAACTCCTAATGTCCATTAGGAGGGATATTTACTTTTCCATATATATTTTTTCCTGGAGTAATTTTTTTCACTCCCATGAAGCAGCTGCATTTGGGAGGAGAGTATTTATTAGATAGAAAACATACAGGGTGAGGCAAAAGTAGGTTTACAGTTGTGAGTCCATGAAACAGTTTATTCTTATATTATTATTTATTAATTATTGTATTATTTTCCATATGAACAACTGTAAACCTACTTTTGCCCAAGCCTGAATTAAGCCGCTGTAACAGACTTCCCAAATAGAACGGCTTAGAAAAGATGGAATTTAATTTCTCTCTCACATTCCAAGGCTGATATAGCAGTTCCAAAAGATTGAGAGGCCAGTTTTCTTTATTGTTGATCTGCCTTGCTCAACATTTGGCTTCCATCTTGTAATCTGAGATGCTGCCCCAGCTCCTGCCATTGCCTATGTAATTTAGGTATCTGGAAAGGGAGATGAAGAGGGAAGCTCATCCTTTTCTTTTAAGGACATGACTCAAAAATGTAACTATCACTTCTTCTCACAACGCATTGACCACAATTTAGTCACATGGCCATACCTACATCAATGGAGATTAAAGTCTCAATGGAGACTGAGAATTGTAGTCTTTACCTGAACTAGTTAAAATGTAAGAAAGGAGGCTCCCTGGCTTTCCTGATATGGGAGGGACATAACTGCTATCTTTAGCAGGGCCCTCACTTATGATTTGGCCCTCATCCTTATGTTTCCCCTGTATTTATACTGAAAGATTGGTGTGTTGTGGGGGGAGAAGGAAAGAAATGGAAGCAGAGAGGCCATTTAGTAGTATAGCAAAATAATCCAAGGGAGAAATGATGGTTGCTTGGACCAGAATGAGAGTAGTGGAGGAAGTGACAGTGGTTGGAATGTAGAAATTCGTAGGAAGAGCCTAGGATTTGCTTCTTGATGTGAGTATGAGAGAGGAGAGTTGAGTATAACAGTACTCATTGCTCATCATTCATTGACTGTTCATTCATTCATTCATTCATTCACCAAACAGTTATTGAACAGAGGCTATGAGCTAAGGACTGGGCTGGGACCTATGTATATAGTGGGTATAGTCATTTCTTTACAGTTGACAAAGAAATATAGATAGCAGAGAAGTAAATTCAAATATGATTGCATAATAAAAAGTAAGTGCCAGAGGCTACAAAATAGCAATACAGAGGAAACTAATCTAGTCTAGGGGTCTGGAAAGTGATGCCTAAGATGAGACATGAAGGGTACATAGGACTTGGCTAGGAAATTGAGGTGAGATGGGGGCAGAAGAGGAAAAATGTTCCTGTAAAGGAATTCTCTCCAAGTCCTAATTCTTTTTTTTTAAAATATATTTTTATTGATTCCAGAGAGGGAGAGATAGAAGCATAAATGATGAGAGAGAATCATTCACCGGCTGCCTCCAACATGCCCACCACTGGGGATCAAGCCTGCAACCCGCCCTTGACCAGAATCAAAACTGGGGCCCTTCAGTCTGCAGGCCGAAGCTCTATCCACTGAGCCAAACCAGCTAGGGCCCTAATTCTTTTCATGGCTTCATGTTGCCTACTTGGGATAGGACATGAAAGCTCAGGCTATGAAGTCTGGAAATTTGAACTTAATTTATGCTGTCTCTTTAAAGAGAAAATGCTTTTTGAAATTCAATTCAAGTTAATTCAATGCAATAAACATTTGTAGGTTGTGGGCCAGGTTCCCAGCCCAAAGGCAATAGCCCCTGGAACCATTTAACTGAGAGCAGATAATAAAATTGAAGTTGTTGAATTTTAGGAAATGCAAAGGTGTTCTCTTTAAGTTCAGACTAAATCTCAAAGGATTCCAACCTAGAAAGACATGCACTGAGGGGTGATGTGATCAAAATCTATATAATTTAGTAAGGTTATAAGAAAGGAAAATAGATTAGGAGACAACCCACAATCTTCAACACAAACAAAAGGAAGTCTTTTATCCAGGGGAAATGAAACCACCTCCAAGAGGTGGTAAAAGTTCTGTATTTATTAGGATGAGGATTCAGTGACTATAAAAAAGACAACAGCAGCAAAAACCTACATTGGCTTGAACAAAATAGAAGTTTGTTTCTCTCTCATGTAATGCCGGGACTGACCAGCAGACGCTGAGCAACGGGATGAATGGATTACTCTGACACACGTTTCTGTGAAAGAGAGGGATAAGGGGCTGCTTGGCTATAGCAACCAAAAAGCCCCATTCCCGTGTCTCCTTAGGCTTTTATTATAACAACAGCTTGAACTAAAATTAACCTCTAGATACAATCAGCAGGGTAAGTACCCTTGAGAAAGCACATGCTTCTACAAGGTCGGGTCTAAAGACTAAACATAGAGATTCCAGCAAAACACTCGGGGGCTCGGACTTGTTTGGAAAAGTCAAGGCAGGGGCTGCCGCCTTCAGCAAGGTCCCCCTAGAGGCCCCCGGCCTTTCGGAGAATCCTCCTCATAGACTTTCCAACCAAGTCCTGTGCTTCCCCATAATGTAAGATGTTATGGTAGGTCCATGGGGCCAGGGACCCAGCCCCTTCTATCTTACTATTCTGTCCCCCTTGTCCATTTTGTTTAGGATGGCTCACCACCATGTCACATTCTAGCCAGCAGGGAGAAGGGGGAAAAGGAGAGTATCCTTCCTCCTCTAAAAGAACAAGCCACAAGTTGTACACATCACTTCTACTCAATTCCATTGGCTAGAACATGGCCAAATGGATCACACATAGCTACAAGGGAGGCTGGGAAACAGTGTCTTTATACTGGACAGTCATGTTCCAGGTAATAACATAGGATTCTGTCACTGAGAGAGAGAAGGGAGAACAGACACTGGGGGCCTCTAGGAATCTTGTTGCACTAATGGGTTCCTTTTCTTACTCAGAACTTCCAAGGTTAGCACTGGAAAGAGAATTTTCAGGACTGTGTGTGGAAGAGGAGTTGAGAGACACCTCTGAATCACAAGTCTCACCTTTTTTTGTTTTGTTTTGTTTTTTATTAAATCTTTATTGTTCAGATTATTACATTTGTTCCTCTTTTTTCCCCCATAACTCCCCTCCTCCCAGTTCCCACCCCACCCTCCGCCCTCACTCCCCACCCACTGTCCTCATCCATAGGTGCACGATTTTTGTCCAGTCTCTTCCTGCATCCTCCACACCCCTCCCCCCCCGCCCCCGCAAGGAATAGTCAGTCCACTCCCTTTCTATGTCCCTGATTCTATTATAATCAACAGTTCATTCTGTACATCAGATTATTTATTCACTTGATTCTTAGATTCACTTGTTGATAGATGCATATTTGTTGTTCATAATTTGTATCTTTACCTTTTTCTTTTTCTTCCTCTTCTTAAAGGATACCTTTCAGCATTTCATATAATGCTGGTTTGGTGGTGATGAACTCCTTTAGCTTTTCCTTATCTGTGAAGCTCTTTATCTGACCTTCAATTCTGAATGATAGCTTTGCTGGATAAAGTAATCTTGGTTGTAGGTTCTTGCTATTCATCACTTTGAATATTTCTTGCCACTCCCTTCTGGCCTGCAAAGTTTCTGTTGAGAAATCAGCTGACAGTCGTATGGGTATTCCCTTGTAGGTAACTGAGTTTCTTTCTCTTGCTGCTTTTAAGATTCTCTCTTTGTCTTTTGCTCTTGGCATTTTAATTATGATGTGTCTTGGTGTGGTCCTCTTTGGATTCCTTTTGTTTGGGGTTCTCTGTGCTTCCTGGACTTGTAAGTCTATTTCTTTCACCAGGTAGGGGAAGTTTTCTGTCATTATTTCTTCAAATAGGTTTTCAATATCTTGCTCTCTCTCATCTTCTGGTACCCCTATAATTCGGATGTTGGTACGCTTGAAGCTGTCCCAGAGGCTCCTTACACTATCTTCGTATTTTCTGATTCTTATTTCCTTTTGCTCTTCCGGTTGGGTGTTTTTTGCTTCTTCGCATTTCAAATCTTTGACTTGATTCTTGCGCTCCTCTGGTCTGCTGTTGGGTGTCTGTATAATATTCTTTATTTCAGTCAGTGTATGCTTAATTTCTAGTTGGTTCTTTATCACAACATCGAGGGTCTCATTAGATTTCTTGTAGATATCATTAAGTTTATCATTAAGTGTGGTTTTGAGCTCTATATCCTCCAAATCTGACATCTCTGTCCTGTTTCTTTGTCTCCGCATTTTTTATGCTTTCTTGGTGCACCCCCTAGTGGTCTTTGTGTGCAGTCTTGTTGTAGTTAAGCCTTGATTGTTGTAGGTAATTACTACTTGACCTCCAGGCCAACTGGCTGTGTGAATCAGCTGTGTCTGCAGTGGGAGAACTACTGTCCTCTAGGGAGGTGCTAATCTAGCCTTTGCCTGAGGCTATCCGGCAAATGCCTCTGTGCAGGGCTTGGGCGGGGCGGGTCCCAGGGGATCTACAGGTAGGGCGGAGCGAGCAGTTATGGCTGCTCTCAGTCCGTCCCCAGGGGCTCTGCCTCTCAGAGTCCCAGCAACCACTGCAAACCTCGAAGAGAAAGCTGCCTTCGAGTTCCAACCGAAGCCAGACAGTCCCGCTTCTCCCGTTTGAGTCTAGGTCCCTAGAGACTCGCCCGGATCTGGAGCTCAGAGTCTGAGGCTCCCTCCGGATTGAAACAGACAACCGTGCCCTCAGCCACCAGCCCGCTCCGCGCGCACCTCCGCACCTCAGCATTTTACTTCAGCACTGCGCCTCCTCTGAGTCTCGGTATGCTTTCCTCTTTCCTCCTAGTTGTAGAACTTCCACTCAGCCAGCCTTCCTGTGGTTCTGGATGATGTCTGTTCCATCTTTTAGTTGTATTTTTGAAGTGGTTGTTCGAGGCAGCAAACTCCTGCGTTAACCTATGCCGCCATCTTGGTTTTTCCTCACCTTTTTCTTTGGGACTTTTCATTTGAGTTGCTGCTACCCCCTTAATTATTCTGGATCAAGCAAAGATCAAAACCTTTCCCAGGGTTCCCCTTCGTTAAGAGCTAATGACACATACTGGAGTTGTGGGTTCAATTCCTGGTTGGGGTGCAACTGATCAACGCTTCTCTCTCATATTGATGTTTCTCTCTTTCTAAAATCAATAAAAGAGCTTTTAAAGAGTTTACTACAGATGTCAAGAGAACAAATATATATGAGGAATGTATAAACTTCTGAGGTTACAAAGTCCGAGATATCTACTAACTTCCTTGCTCTTGTCCCAATGGTTTAGCGGCTAAACTTTAGCCAAATTCCTCTGGCACCTTGAACACAGCCCTCATCCCCTGGTTCCCAGCTTGTCTCTACATGAAGGAAGCTTGTTTTAATATTCATTTTTCAGGAACTACCTACAGTACCCCTCCCCCCCCTTTATACTTGGGCAAGCAAGTGCCCTCTGCCTTGGACCCCTGTCTGTTTCCACTTTCCTAAATAAACATGCTTAGTTTAATGGAAACCTCCAGGATTGTGATGAAAGTCCCATCAAGCATTAAGTGTTGTTAACTCTTACTAAAAGACACACTACTTGCAGAGATTCCCCACTATGATCTGTAAAATGGAGTACCCCCCTCATGAGGTTGAGGTGAGACTTACTGAGCTTCATACAGAGTTGGAATATAGGAAGTGCTATTTCAGTGAGAACTATAGAGATGTTTGTAAATTGCACTTTTAATTCCCATCCCATGTTCTTGCTGAAAAGTATTATTGACCACAGTGATTCTGCAAACAACAGGATTGGCCCCTAATCCATAGCAGAGGTTTGGGGTGTTCATGCAGGGGCAAAGTTTTAACCAGGCCTGATTAAAGCAGCTCCTGTAGATCTGTAAGTGCCTAAGCAGCAGAAGTTCCCCGCTGTGCCAGGCAGGTGCCCCAAATCTTTGCAGAGCTACTTGCTCCCCTCAAGAGACAGGAATGTTCCATGAAGGCAGCCCTTTGGGATTCTCACGGTCTGTTTTCAATTTGGGCTCTGTAGCTAAAGAGGTAAATTGAGAATATTGATCAGCTCATCAGTCCACCAGTAAGTTGTTCTTTTTCTCCTTCTGAAATTTGGTGTAGGGCTTGTGATAGATTGAGGATTGGCTGCCCCACATAGGAACTGCACATGGGTACTCAAACCACTTTCAGATTACCATGTGGTCAGCTTGAAATGGGGAACTCTTGATTTTAATATTTTGTTGACATTGTTCTTTATCACCACTAGATGATCTGGGCTGTCAAGAACGTCAAGTTTTCTATCTCCCTGGGGAGCCAAAGGATCTGGAAGAAGGGAAATTTATTCATCTCAAGAAAAGACTGGAGAAGTGGCGTCAGGCGGCCACGGAGATGGAGGACGTGCTGGACCTGGGCGAGGAGCGGCGCTGAGGCCCGGCCACCTCCGAGTTGCAGTGAAGACGGAATAGGATTATGCATGGGAAAGCATTAGCACAGTGCCTGGCGATTGCTAAGTTATTAGAAGACGTTCGCTGCCGCTCTTCTGCAGCTGCGATTCACCCAATCTAGGGAGGCCACGATGGGTCGCCGAGCTCAACAGGAGTCAGCTCAAGCCGAGAATCCTCTCAGTGGCAAGAATTCTTTGATTCTGACTGGAGAGGTCATCGCTCAACCACTGGCCCTCACCTGCTGGGCAGGACTCTGGTTTTAAAGAATAAGAAGGCTGTATTTGAGAGGGAAACCAAGATGGTGGCATAGGTAAACACTGGAAATTGCCGCCTCCCACAACAACTTCAAAAATACAACGAAAAGACAAAACGGACATCATCCAGAACTACAGGAAGGCTGGCTGAGTGGAAATTCTACAACTAGAAGGAAAGAGAAAAGCACACTGAGACTCAGAGGAGCTGCGGAAGTAAAGTGCAGAGGTACGGAGGCTCGAGCGCGCGCAGAAAGGGGCTGGCACCTGAGGAAGCGGCTGTCTTTCTGAATCAGGAGGGAGTCACAAGCTCCCGACTGCTCTGAACTCCAGTTCCGGGAAGTCTCTGGGGACCCAGGACTCATAAGGGGAGAAACTGGACTGTCTGGCAGCAGGCAGAACTCGGAACTTGAGGGCGACTTTCCCTTAGAGGTGCTTGCAGCAATTACCAGGACACTGAGAAGCGGGGCCCTTAGGGCAGGGCTGAGGATCAGCCATAGCTGCTTGCTCCGCCCTGTTGATTCCCTGAGACCCCGCCCCACCCAGGCTGCGGCAGAGGCTTTTGCATATGAATGCCCTGGCCCTTTGCAATCTGAAAATTACCTAACAAATTGCAGCTGGGCCAGACAGACCCAGAACTTCCAAGAGAAGGCCCAAGGCCCCACAGCAGCTTGCATTGCTTCACAGCTGGGCCTCATCTGGGCACCTCCAAACCCCAAACAAGGAAGGGGAATCTGCAGATCTCTTTGTAGCTCCTGCTGAGTAGCCTCAGGCAGAGGCTAAATTAGCACCTCCTTAGATCCAAGAGCCAGTGTACCCAGTGGTCAGAGTGGGACCATCCAATTACAACTCCTCAGATCCATAAGGGACACACTCAGGGGGCAGACTCGGTGAGCACCAAAGCCCCACTGAAGCAAGTCTTGCCCCAGAAGGATGTCTTCAGCACAGAAGTTCTCCCACTGCAGACACAGCTGATTCTCACAGCAAATTGGCCTGGAGGTCAATTCCTCCCAGTGATAACTACAACAATCAAGGCTTAACTACAACAAGACTACAACAAGACTGTGCACAAAGCCCACAAAGGGGTGCACCAAGAGTGTCCACCTCAGGTAATTGGGGAGGCTGAGCCACTGGGCCCTATAGGACACCTTGCACACAAAGCCACTCTACCAACACAGGGAAGCATAAAAAATGCGGAGACAAAGAAACAGGTCACAAATGACAGAAATGGAGGAAAGCAAACGACTGGATATAGAGTTCAAAACCACGGTTATAAGGTTTTTCAAGAATTTTCTGGACCTAACCGGTTTGGCTCAGTGGATAGAGCGTTGGCCTGCAGACTCGGGTCCCAGGTTCGATTCCGGTCAAGGGCATGTACCTTGGTTGCGGGCACATCCCCAGTGGGGAGTGTGCAGGAGGCAGCTGATCAATGTTTCTCTCTCATCGATGTTTCTGACTCTCTATTCCTCTCCCTTCCTCTCTGTAAAAAATCAATAAGATATATTAAAAAAAAAAGAATTTTCTGGAAACCGCCAATAAATTTAGTGAGACCCTCGAGGATATAAAAAAGGACCAACTAGAAATTAAGCATACACTGACTGAAATGAAGAATAATATACAGAGATCCAACAGCAGACAAGAGGATCCCAAGAATCAAGTCAAAGATTTGAAATACGAAGAAACAAAAAATACCCAACTGGAAAAGCAAAAAGAAAAAAGAATCCAAAAATACGAAGATAGTGTAAGGAGCCTCTGGGACAGCTTCAAGCGTACCAACATCCGAATTATGGGGGTGCCAGAAGAAGAGAGAGGGCAAGATATTGAAAACCTATTTGAAGAAATAATGACAGAAAACTTCCCCTACCTGGTGAAAGAAATAGACTTACAAGTCCAGGAAGCACAGAGAACCCCAAACAAAAGGAATCCAAAGAGGACCACACCAAGACACATCATAATTAAAATGCCAAGAGCAAAAGACAAAGAGAGAATCTTAAAAGCAGCAAGAGAAAGAAACTCAGTTACCTACAAGGGAATACCCATACGACTGTCAGCTGATTTCTCAACAGAAACTTTGCAGGCCAGAAGGGAGTGGCAAGAAATATTCAAAGTGATGAATAGCAAGAACCTACAACCAAGATTACTTTATCCAGCAAAGCTATCATTCAGAATTGAAGGTCAGATAAAGAGCTTCACAGATAAGAAAAAGCTAAAAGAGTTCATCACCACCAAACCAGCATTATATGAAATGCTGAAAGGTATTCTTTAAGAAGAGGAAGAAGAAAAAGGTAAAGATAAAAATTATGAACAGCAAATACATATCTATCAACAAGTGAATCTAAAAATCAAGTGAATAAAAAATCTGATGAACAGAGTAAACTGGTGAATATAATAGAACCTGGGGCATGGAAAGGGAGTGGACTGACAATTCTTGGGGGGAAAGGGGTGTGGGGGTGCAGGAAGAGACTGGACAAAAATCGTGCACCTATGGATGAGGACAGTGGGAGGGGTAAGGGCAGAGGGTGGGCTGGGAACTGGGTGGAGGAGAGCTATGGGGGGAAAAAAGAGGAACAACTGTAATCATCTGAACAATAAAGATTTAATTAAAAAAAAAAAGAAAGAAAGAAAAGACTGGAGACCCAATTTTAGAAGAGAAAGGAGGGTGGTGGTGGAATAATGGAGTAACCAGCACCAAGCCTGGTAGGCCATGTCTTGGCAGAGTACCATGTCTGCCTCTTTGTTTCCAGAATTCTGACCACACACACACACACACACACACACACACACACGCGCGCGCGCGCCCCTCCTCCTCGCCCTACCTATAAGCACCATTCCCTATCTCCCTAACCCCCTTTGGTGTACTATACACCAGTCACCTTTGCCTCATGAAAATTCATGAAAGAAATACCCACCCTAATTCAAGGCCTTTACACATGCTGTTTTCTTTCCCCTGAATGCTCTTCATTCTTCCCATGGCTGGCTTCTTTTCAGTTTTCCAGATCTCAGTTTAAATCCCCCCGCCCCCAAGGTTGTCCTTACCCCTCTAAATAGGCCCAGTGGTTACCTTCCATCCCAGCACCTTGTTACTGCCCCACAGTGTTAATAACTGAGTTAATTAAGCAAGTGCTTGTTTGTTGTTTGTCTCTCCCATTATAAGGTAAGCTCCCTAAGGGCAGGGAAATGTCTGTTTTGTGCCCAGAATACAATAGGTGCTTAATATGTATTGACTAGTTGCTCAAGCCAAATCATCCCTTTATATTACCCCCACATCCAATGCAGTAGGCCTTCTTGGCTCTACTTTCAAGTGTATCCCCAAATTTGCCCCCATTTCTTGCCACCCTTACTGCCACAGACCCATCTACCACTGGCTGGCACCTTGAATAACATCCTCCTCCTCCTTTACTTCTGCTCTTGCTGCCTTCAAGCTACTCTCCCCATAGCAGGCTGATTATGTCACAATTTTGCTGTAAACTTCTTATGACACATAATCACCTCTAAAGCCCTTGTCATGACTTATAAGACGCATGTGACCAGGCATCTGTTCCCTTTTGGACCACATCTCCAAACGCTCTTCCCTCTCCCACTTTTTTCCAGACCTCTTTCCTACTGCTCCAAATCCCAGGCACCCCCAGGGCCTTCCTATTGGCTTTTCTTTGTGTCTGAAATGCTTTCTAGCTACCCCTGTGAAAGCTCTCCCCTAAAAAGCCTATTACATATGGAATCCAGCCTGCGCTGCCACAGACTACTCCTACAAACTATCTTTTTAACTATAAATGTGTTTAATTATAAACACATTTTATACTGTATTTTTAAAAAATTTTATTTTGTGAATAAATAATGATGTGGTTCAGAATTCTAAAATTAGACAGAAAAGGAGAAAAGTCTCTTACTCCTGTCCCAAAGCTACCCAGCTCCTCTCCACACAGATGACAAAAATTGCTGTTTTTTGTGTATGCTCCCTGATAAAGTGTAAGCATGCAAACAAAAATTTACATGTATGTGTATCTATAAGTTTATCCTTTTTAAACCTTTTTATATGCATACACTACGTATGGATGTGTCACCTATCCAATCTATCTTTTTATGTGCTTTTTTATCAAATGGTAGCATACTTGAAAACGGACACAAAACTTGAGCCAAATTAAGCAGAGATAAGGTTGAATCATATATAAGCGTTTATTCTAATAATGCCAGCAGTATGGAGAGAGCAGCAGGTCATCCTGTAAATTCTGCTCTAACCTCCCCTACTAGCTGGTTGTTTATCTATATTCACTGAGTGGCCAGATTATTATGACCGGCCAGATTATTATGACCACCCCATCAGTACTTCATTGACACTTCCAAAAATACTGAATATTGAAAACTTCCTAAGCAAATACTCTCAAGGTTTTATTATTATTATTATTATTATTATTATTTGCATAACTAATTCACTTCATTGTACTGATGGGGTGGTTATAATAATCTGGCCAGTCATAATAATCTGGCCACTCAGTGTATATAAAAGGCTAATATGCAAAGTGTCCTCTCAGGAGTTTGACTGACCTGGAGTTCAATTGCTTGCTATGATGTGCGCTAACCACCAGGGGGAAGTGCGGAATGAAGGAAGGCCCCAGCCAGCAGCCGGAAGCCCCTGATCAGCCCTGATCACTGGCCAGGCCTAGGGACCCTACCTGTGCACGAATTTCATGCACTGGGCCTCTAGTATATGGATAAGGAAGAAAGGCTATATGCCAAGGGAGAGTGGGGCAGGATAAGGGCTGCAGGGTCCATGGTCTGTGTGTCTCCTTCCATGAACTTGAAGACTGATTACAAGGTAATTTTCTTTTTTTAAAAAAATTTTGTCATTGATTTCAGAGAGTAAGGGAGAGGGAGAGTGAGATAGAAACATCAATGAGGAGAGAGAATCATCGTTCAGCTGCCTCCTATATGCCCCTAACTGGGGATCAAGCCACAATCTGGGCATGTGCCCAGGAATCAAACCATGACCTCCTGGTTCACAGGTCGATGCTCAACCACCGAGCCACAGTGGCCAGCAGAGCAATTTTCTATGATGTTAAAAACAGCTCTGCCATTCCTGTGACCAGAGAATGGTCAGCATTCCTGAAGGAAACTCCTAGAGGGGGTCAGGGTCCAGGTATAGGGAACCAAATCAAAGCATCTCCTGTCCTTTGTCTGTTCTCAAAATGTATTTTCTTTTCTGAGTAATGTATCCATCTGGGCTCTGAGGCATCTTTTATCTTTTTATAGCTCTGTTTTTCTCCTTGCAACACAGCCTCCAGTTTCCCAGGGCCTGTAAGAAAACCTCTTATCTATAATTAGTAAGGTGAATAATCATTAAAAAATTGTGGTGCTATTCTTGTTGCATGCCCTTCCCTCTATCATACTTACATATACTATCTCATACTTTGTTTCTGTTTTCTTCTTTTGAACTTAACAGCTTAATTTATATAACTTTTCATATTAGTATATAAAGAGTTTTCTTATTCTTTTCTGCAGCTGCATATTATTCCTTTGCATGGATGTCTCATAATTTATTTAACTCATCCCCTATTGATGAACATTTAGGTTATTTCCAATCTTTTGCTATTAGAAATGATTCTGCATCATTTTTCACACATGCAAATATATCCATAGACCAAATTCCTAGAGTTGGGAGGCAGCACTGGGACAAAGTGTTTGTGGCAAATTGTTATCCACAGAAGTTGTGCCAATTTACATAACTGTATAAGAATGCCTGCCCTGGCTGGATGGCTCGGTTGGTTGGAGCATCAGCCTGTACAGCAAAAAGTTGCAGGTTCAATTCCCAGTCAGGGCATATACCTAGGTTTTGGGTTTGATCCTCAGCCTGGGTATGGCTGGGAGGCAACTGATTAACATTTCTCTCTCACATTGATGTTTCTCTCTCCCTCTCTTCCTTTTTCTCTCTCTAAAAATCAATAAAAAAACATATCCTTGGTAAAGTAGCAGGATACAAAATAAATATCCAGAAGTCAGTTGCATTTTTATACACCAATAATGAACCATCAGAAAGGGAAACTAAAAAAAAAGTCCCATTTACAATTGTTTCAAAAAGAATAAAATGCCTAGGAATAAATTTAACCAAGAATGTAAAAGACCTGCACTTAGAAAATTATAAGATACTGAAGAAAGAAACTGAAGAAGATACAAATAAGTGGAAGCATATACCATGTTCACAGATAGGAAGAATTAACATCATTAAAATGTCCACACTACCCAAAGCAATCTACAGATTCAAAGCAATTCCCATCAAGACACCAATGGCATATTTCACAAAACTAGAACAAATATTACAAAAATTTATATGGAACCACAAAAGACCCTGAATAGCAACTGCTATCTTGAGAAAATGAAGTTGGAGGAATAACCCTACTTGATACCAAACTATACCAAGGCCATAGTAATTAAAACAGCATGGTACTACTGGCATAAAAACATATAGATCAATGAAACAGAATAGCCCAGAAATAAACCCACACTTTTATAGTCAATTAATATTTGACAAAGGAGGCAAAAACATATAATAGGGTAAAGATAGTCTATTTAATAAATGTTGGGAAATTGGACAGATACATGCAAAAAAAATGAAACTAGACAACCTTCTTACACTGAACACAAGAATAAACTCAAAATGGATTAAAGACTTAAATGTTAGACTCAAAACCATAAGAATCCTTGAAGAAAAGAGGCAATAAAATCTTGGACATTTCTTGTAGCAATATTTTTTTCTGAAAAATCTCCTTGGGCAAGGGAAACAAAAGAAAGAATAAACAAATGGGACTACATCAAACTAAAAAGTTTTTGCACAGCAAAGGAAATCACCAACAAAATGAAAAGACAACCTACTGAATGGGAGAACCAATTGGCCAATATATCTGATAAGAATTTAATATACAAAATTTATAAAGAACTTATAAAACTCAACACTAAAAAAAAAATCCAATCAAAAAATGGGCAAGAATCTGAATAGACACTTCTCCAAAGAGGACATACCGATGGCCAATAGACATATGAAAAGATAAGATGCTCAATGTCACTAATCATCAGAGAAATGCAAATTAAACCACAATGAGATATCACCTCACACCTGTCAGGATGGCTAACATTAATAAATCAACAAACAAGTGTTGGTGAGGGTATGGAGAAAAGGGAACCCTTGTGCAGTTGGTGGGAATGCAGATTGGTGTAGCCATTGTTGAAAACAGTATGAAGTTATCTCAAAAAATTAAACATGGAACTGCCTTATGACCCAGCCATTCCACTTTTGGAAATATATCCAAAGAAACCTGAAACACTAATTGAAGAGAATATATGCATCCCTATGTTCATTGCAGTGTTACTTAAAATAGCCAAGATTTGAAGTGTCCTTCAGTAGATGAGTGGATAAAAAAAGCTATGTGACAATGGAACACTATTTGGCCATAAAAAGGAAGAACATCTTACCCTTTGTGACAGCATGAATGGACCTGGAGATCATTTTTCTAAGTGAAATAAGCCAGTCAGAGAAGGACAAAGTAACATGATTTCACTCACATGTGGAATTTAATTGACAAACTGAACTAACAAGCAAAATAGAGACAGACTCATAGAGAGCAGGCAGACAGCTCTGGTTGTGTTTGTGTGTGGGGTTGTGTTTGGGGATGGTGGTGGAGGGATTGAGCAAGAAAGAAAAAAAGAGAAAAGAACTCATGGATGAAGACAACAGTGTGGTGATTGCAGGGGCATGGGGAGGTGGCAGAGGGTATAGTGGAGATAAATGGTAATGGAAAATAAAGTAAAAGAGAAAAAATATAACAAAGCATATCTTCAGGTGAGGATTTTTTAAAAAGCCTATTTTTTCACACCTTGTGTGTTCTAAAACTCATGGATCTCAGTTAGTATGCATTTCTATTACTATATGTGGGTTGAGTATTTTTTCTTATGTTTAAAAACCACTATTTCCTTTTTCTGTTCTTTTTTCTATTTGGATATGGATCTTATTCTTATTGATTTTCTGAAATCTATATACAGTAGGAAAATAATGATTTATTTTTTTTATTTTTTTTTTTTAAATATATATTTTATTGATTTTTTACAGAGAGGAAGGGAGAGAGATAGAGAGAGTTAGAAACATCGATGAGAGAGAAACATCGATCAGCTGCCTCCTGCACACCCCCCACTGGGGATTTTTTCTTATGTTTAAAAACCACTATTTCCTTTTTCTGTTCTTTTTTCTATTTGGATATGGATCTTATTCTTATTGATTTGCCAAACCGGTTCCGGCGGAAAATAATGATTTATATATATGAGTCACAAATATTGTTTTCTCAGTTTGATCTTTGTCTTTTGACTTTGATTGTGGTATTAAGTAATCTGATTTATCAATCTTTTTTCATGTGGCTTCTGGGCCTCATATGGTTTCTTCATTTTAAAAATTGAAGTCTTGAATCTATTTGAATTTATCCTTAGTAAGATATAGGTACGAACACAACTTTGGTCTCTTTATCTCACATTGCTATAAATTATTTGTCTCCACAGCTCTAAATGATACCTGAAATGATATTACATAGCTATGTGTTTGTTGTTTATCACAAGATCACACTAGAGCAAGGACCTTGGCCATTTTTGTTTTCACTGTATCTCTAACAAGTCTTTGGGACATAGTAGATGCTTGATGAGTATTCAGAGAATAAAGTGGGTGTGTCAGAGAGCCACAATCACAATAATGCACCATGAGAAACCACCTCAAAACTCAGAGGCATATAACAAGACTTCTTTCTCCCAGAGATTCTGATTTAATTAGTCTGGGACGCGAACTGAACATCTCGGATGTTTTGCGCATGCGTGAGTGTGTGTGTGTGTGTGTGTGTGTGTGTGTGTGTGTGTGTACTCCCTAGGGGACTTTTATGTGCAGCAATGTTTGAAAAACCTTTATTTTAGATAATATTCTAACAGATTATATCAAAGTTTTGAGTTGGGCGGTTATGATGCTACTAGAGGCCCGGTGCACGAAATTCATGCACTGGAGGGGGGGGTGTCCCTCAGCCCAGCCTGCACCCTCTCCAATCTGGGACCCCTCAGGGGATGTCCGACTGCCAGTTTAGGCCCGATCCCTCTCACAATCCAGGACTGCTAGCTCCTAACCACTCACCTGCCTGCCTGCCTGATTGCCCCTAACCGCTTCTGCCTGCCAGCCTGATCACCTCCTAACCGCTCCCCTGCCGCCTGATTGACACCTAACTGCTCCCCTGCTGGCCCAATTGCCCCCAGCTGCCCTCCCCTGCAGGCCTGGTCCCCCCCAACTGCCCTTCCCTGCCGGCCATCTTGTGACAACGTGGGGGTGGCCATCTTGTGACATGGGGGTGGCCTCTTGTGATGATGTGGGGGCAGCCATCTTGTGACAACATGGAGGCGGCCATCTTGTAATGACATGAGGGTATGAGGGTCAATTTGCATATTACCTCTTTATTATATAGGATTATCTGAACCATAGAAATGAGGGAACTGAGAGATTGGAAAGTAAAGTGGAACTTGGATTATATTTACAAAGAACAAAAAAGTGAAAATTTTATAACCACACAGGGATTTAATCAACATAAGCAGTCAAGCTATAGAATTCAGGTTCCAATGTGAAGAATAATACTACATTTTTCTCATGGAGAGGGGAGGACTCCTTGTTAAATGATTCAGAGCTCCAAAATATTAAGGATTTATAGAAAGTTCATGTCACAGTGATATATATTATCAAACATATTGAGGAGGAAATTGGCATTTTCTCTTATTATGAGATATTCTCAGGACAACCCTGTAGTGTTAGCCCAACAGTATCTGGGGTATCATCATATTCCTTCTTCAGAGTGGCAGATGAAATTGAAAGAGGGTACCTGGCCAGTGTTGCTCAATGGTTGAGCATCAACCTATGAACCAGGAGGTCACGGTTTGATTCCCTGTCAGGGAACTTGCCCAAGTTGTGGGCTCAATCCCCAGTAGGGACGTGCAGGAGGCAGCTAATTTACCACTAATTATTGTGAGGCAGGAGGTCACTTGATTGGTGTGGAAAACAAGAGGGCTTTATTTCATTGAACTGAAACACAGAACAGTTAATGCATAGGGGGGAGAACTGTAAAATTTATGCCAGTTCTTAAAATTCACACTGTGCAGCTCTTGTTCATTTTTTTTTTCTGACTCAAATCCCCTTCTATGGTTCACTGGGGGTTTTTCTTTATGAATATCAGAATGACTTCTAAACACCCACTGACTCAAAACTATTATAATACAGCAGCCCAGAAGCGATCAATGATTCTCTCCCATCATGTTTCTAGCTCTCTCTCCCTCTCCCTTACTCTCTGAAATTAATAAAAAGATATTTTTAAAAAAGAAATGAAAAGAGGGTGATGACTATATATTGTTCTTTGGCAAGGTGTTGCCAAGATCCCTGGACTTCTCCGTCAAAGACAGGCTATATTAATAAATCCCTGCCTCAAGCTTCTCTGTTTAGAAGCTCGACTTGATTGATCTTCTGACATATTGCTTCCATAGATAAATTGGGGAGAAACTTCTCTCTTTGTAATTCATGTAAAGAGAAAGAAATTTATGAATGGATGTCACCATAGGGCCACAATACCAGGGAAAGTAAGAAATCAGAATTCTCCTCCCTTACCACTGGAACAGCCCTTTGGTTGTCATGCAGGGGCTTGGCCAATCTCTGGAGTCCAATACTGTTTATGTTGAAGAGTAGGTAATATAGACTATTACTTAATATTGTGAATTATGAATAAAGGGGGAGAAACCCTGAGGCTACTATCTTTCCTTTGGGTCCTAGGACCATCTCATTGTGATCAGAAGAATCAAAGTGCTGTCTAGCCAGAGGAGTCATTGCTAATCACGGCAAGTCCTAAAATAACTGTGTGTTTTGAGTGGCATCTAGCACTCAACAGGCACTTAATAAATATTCACTAATAACATTAGGCCACTCAGCACCAAGCAGGAAGAGAAGGCTATTTTTTTTTGTTTTATACTTGGGTAATTGATAAAAATAATTGCAAAGCTTTAAATGTTTAGCAGTGATTAGTTAAAACCATCACCTCAAAGCCCTTCCCACTTTGATAAACTCATTCCCATGAAAATACTCAGAACCTGAGGAACAGCAGGGAAAGAAGCCAATAAAAGCAGCTCAAAGAGTTTTACATTATCTCCATAAGCTACCTAATCTAGCCATTTTGAATGATCTATGTAAATTAATTACACTTTTTAATTAGGTGGTCTTTTAGCTTGCATATTGAAGTTTACCACTAATTATTTCGAGGCAGGAGGTCACTTGATTGGTATGGGAAACAAGAGGGCTTTATTTCATTGAACTGAAACACAGAACAGTAATGCTTAGGGGGGAGAACTGTAAAATTTATGCCAGTTCTTAAAAATTCACACTGTGCAGCTCTTGTTCATTTTTTGTTTTTTTCTGACTCAAATCCCCTTCTATGGTTCACTGGGGGTTTTTCTTTATAAATATCAGAATGACTTCTAAACACCCACTGACTCAAAACTATTATAATACAGCAGCCCATAAGCCTACATTTTGCATCCCTAATGCTAGGGGGAGAAAAACCCACTCTTTTGATATTAGTCACATTAAATGCTGTTTAATTGCCAGTGCAGCTGTTTCCAGATGTGACTTTATTTTGTTTCTGCCAGCCAGACAGTCTGTGATTTTCATTAACTTCATCATCTTAAAAAACACAGTAATAAGAACAATAAATCCCACAAAAGCTAAAGCTCTACTTTATGCTAAGCAGAACAAAGTAATCTTTAATAAAAAATATATAATAGTCATTGTAGTGAACAGACTACATTTAATATCTTTAAAATATTTCTGAATGACATTTTATGGCTCTTTGCCTCATCTAATCTTGTGCCATGCACCAGGATCCCAAATTTCCATTCTTTTCCCGCATTTTAGTGACCCATGCTGTCCAACAGTGGATCAGTGGGTGGGGAGTTATGCAAGAAGCATTTGCTGATTTAATGCAATCCTTAGAAAAATCAGGATTGCTAATTAAAAACCACAGAGTGAATAAAAGTCTTGACCCAGAGGAATTCTCCTATCTGCCACTCAGAAGGGCCCTCATTTTCATGCTGGCACACACACATCATCACAGTCCTGGGAGTTCAGTTAATCTACTGCTGGTCGCGTTTCCTCCTGGGCTAAGGGTTATGCTTCTGTGAGATGGCCTGCCCACCTCCCCAAAAGACTTGGGCTTATTATTCTGGTCTCTCCATCCAGCTTTGCATTTTCAAATCACTTCAGACAGGGCAGTGTAATCAGAAGGTCACCAGCGTGGACATCAGGAGGCTTGTGCTGCACCTGGTTCTCTGCACAGAGAACTAGTTGACTGTGGTCAGCCCTTTCACTTCCCTGGTGGCTCCCACTTCCCTTATCTGTGAAATAAGAAACCATTTGTATCCATGTTCTCAAGTTCCTTCCACTTCCAATAGCTTCCAAGACTGCCACTGCTGAAGCTTTCATCACATTTAATGCATTGGGTATTTATCTACACAAATACAGAAAGCTCTTAAAAGGCAGGAATCAGATTTTATTCCCTTTCTTGACCCCCAGCACCTAAAGACTGAACATTGTAAAAGTGTAACAAATATTTATTGAATTAATGCGACAGTAAAAATCAAGACCGTGAAGTACTACATTTCATTAACAATAATAGTAGTAGCAGCAGCAGCAAACTTTTTCTTTTGAGCACATACTATATGCTAGGCATTGTGCTAAATACTTCATATGGTTTGTCTCATTTAATTGAAGGAGATGAGCTCATATTTCCTTCCCCCCCCTGTGGTAGCCACTGCTAACTATAATCCATTCACATATGGATTTGTCCCTACCAGTAGAACCTCAATTTTGCTTGGGGCAGCAACATAAATGTTAGAAAAAATGACCTCCTGTATATACCCTTGCTTTTTGGGGTAAACCATATGGCCCAGTTCTGGCCAATGAGATGTAAGTAGAAATCTATTGGGTAGAACTTCCAGGAAAGCTTTCATCTCCCAGATAAAAAGTGGAAATGTCTGTTAAAATTTGTTGTCATTTCACCTTCTCTTGCTTCCTGCCTGGCACTTGGACTCAATGAGTGCAGGCAGGTGCATCAGTTGTCTTGTTACCTGTGGACAAAGCCACGGGTAAAGGCTGGAAGAACAGAAAGTGACATGGAGCCTGGACCCTTGGTGGCTTTCTTCAGTGGCTACATCAGCCCTATGCTGTGCCTCCAGACTTCTGGTTATATGAAGAAGCTAAATCTCCTAATATATACCTTGCCTACATTCCATCCTTAACAACATTATAATGGGTGTTTTCCCCACATGGAGTACTCCTGACCTTTGTTTTTATAAGTTCTGGCCTACTCACCCTCCTCCCACCAAGAGCCATGTCACTCCTGCCTCATTACAGGCTTCTTTATGACTCTCTACCTCAACTTTTGTTTGACCACTTCTTTATTAACTCTATTTCTCATTTTCTATACTTTTGATGCTCTGGCATCTGGGGTCTAGCTGACTAGGGAGAGACTGCCCCAATTTTTAGAAACAGCAAACAACTCACCAAGAGGTGTGACTTTCAAATGCAAACTAACCAATCCATACTTACACAAGCCCTTACTCTGAACCACCTCCTTTATGTAGCTTTTACACCATAGGAAGCAACATTCATCTACTTTAATCACCCCAGTTCCAGACTGGACAACTATGGATCACCCCTACAGCCCAGAACCTCCAGAAATTATTTATGTTAGTTAATCCTAAGCCTACTCAGCTGCTTACCCCACCTCACCCATTCCTTCCCACAAAAAACACAATAAAATCTGGTGCCCATGCTTTCTCCTCATTCCTTCTGCCCTGGGCCTTCCCTATGTGGTCCTATATGGTGTGACATGTCCTCTCTTGGGAACTGTAAGCAACACACTATCTTATCAATGGCAACTGCCTTCTGATCTGTTGGCCTCACCATACCCAAATAAATGAAAATCCCAGGTACATTTTAAACAACTTCCAGGAACATTACCCTACCTTCTTTGTCCATCTTCTCATGCCATAGGCCAAGATATACACAGCTAAAACAGGAAGAAGGTACTGTTTTTATTGCACTTGCTATTCTTATTCTATCTTCAATACTGAACTTGGTCACCATTGTCGACCATGGATTATAAACCCTTTAATTAGGAGTAATTATGGCCTCTTTTGACAGACTTAGTTTTTCCTTTGCAAAAGTCTACAATGTTAGATGCTTAGTTGAGGAGACAGGAAAAGCTAGGTAGACAGGGATGGGGACCATAGGGGGAGGGTGGGGAGGGGGAGAGAAATTAACCTGGGATCCCAATTAGGTGGAGTTACTAAAATGCTCCAACTGGGCAGGGAAGAAAGGGCATATGTGGGAGACATGAACTTTAAAATGTATGGATATTGCTAAGACAGACAGCATACAGATAACTAATCACAAGGCAGTGAGGCCAGCATATATAAAAAAATATGCACCTTTTCTCCCCTTCTTCCCCTTGGTGCAGGGCACAACGGATACCTGATGTTCTTGTTGCAGGGGAGCACATCCCCTGTGCCCATATGGCTTATGGCCATGTGGGACTCTACACATGGACTAATGGACTTTTTCTTTTTTGACTAATAAACTTTAATTCACATGGATGTTCTCAATAAACTTTGCTCCCACTGTTTTTGTCCCTGACTTAATTCTTTGTTTTCTTGAGACAAGAACTCGGACTCAACATCCTACATTTTTGGTTTCATAGTGATGATATAATATACACTGGAAAATTAATAAATTGGGCATGTGGATTCTTAGACTGTTAAAGCTGAAGGGGGGCTTTAGGAATCATCTAGAGACCAGACTTTATTCTAGTCTAAGATCTCCTGTGGTCTAGAGAGGTAAAGTGCCTTTTCCCTAGGCACACAGGGAGCCAATAAGATTCAAAAACATAGATAATTTAAATGAGTGACTTCCTTCTCTGTTGAGTACTTAGTACAAAGTCACAAAGCTGACCTTGGTCCTGCTCTCTCTAGGAGGAGAAAATAAAAAGCAGTAAATGACTAGAGCTCAGGTACAAATAGGGCTTCCAGGTAGAGATGCAGAAATTGACTACATGTGTTAATCTTCTCTTTTTACTAAAATCCCACTAAGAAAATGCTACATAATAAAAAAGTAATCAACCCACAAAGACAAGAACAGGATAGGAGATAACAGTAGATGAAAGATGTAAAAACAATTTCTAAAAATGAAAAGTAGAAAGAATAGTAGTAACTGACTTAGGAGAACAAAGGATAATATAATCTAAGTATTTATAGAGGCATCTAAGAGGAGAAGTGAGGCCCTTTTCCCTACAGCATGTTGTAGGATCTAAGGGTTGGATGAATTACATCCTTATTCCTATTCCAACGCTCAGTGGGTTCACTACCTCTACTTTGCCAAGAGGTTTATTCTCTAGAGAAACTGAACTCTATTTTATTTTTTCTCAATAGGTAAATGACTTTCCTAATTCCATTTATTTATTATCCATTCTTTACCACTAACTTGAAATGCCACTTCTATCAGATACTTAATTGATAAATACTTTGGGCTGGTTTGGGTTTTCTATTATATTGACTGATAGTTTACTCTTATGCTGGTTTAAATTCAGTAGTTTTAAGTTTCAATATCCAACTGTCTTACCTCCCACATTTATCCCCTCTTCTCCTTATTAATTCTCCATTTTCAAGATTTTCTTGGATGGTCTCATCATTTATTTTTCTCTATGTCTATAATTTTGATAATTGTGGCATTACACTTATATATTAATTTGTGGAGAATTCCCAGCTCTGAAATGTTCTCACTGTGTCTTAGATTTCCTATTTCCCTATACTCTCACTTCATAATATCAATTTAAAATTCTTTGTTAATTAGTTTCATCAATGTTTTTCTTCTAGCTTTTTCTTTTTATATTGAAGTTTTTTTACTCAGCTGAAATTTATTTTGGTGTGAGAGGTGAAAGAGATCCAGCTTTATTCCCCTCCCCCCCCCCAAATGGTTAGCCAGTTATCCCAAAGTGATTTATTAATCTACAGGGGTCTGAAATAATCTTATATACTAAATTTCCAGATACATATTTGTGTTTGCTTTCTGGACTCTATTCTCTTTGATCTTCTATTCTTTTACCTAGTTTAATTATTGCAACTTGACAGTTTTAAGTGAGCAAAGCTAGTTACCCTTCATCACTATAGTTTTTCATATGTCCTTTCCAGCCATTATTACCTGTTTAAAAACATTTTTCTAATTGGATTTGAGAATAATTTTCTAAAATTCCCTCTCCTCTCTCCAAACCTTGTATTCTATTTTATTGAATTTACAGATTGACATAGAGAGAAACCACATTTTGATAATATTAACTTTCCATAAATAGTACAAGTCATTTTTTAAAATGTTTTCTATGACTCACAGTAGCGGTTTACAGCAGGTCCTTGGGTTACATCAGAGCTCTGTTCCTACAGTGAGATGTAACACGATTTTCGCCGTAAGTCAGAACCCCCCTACATAAGCACCTACATCACTCACATGGAGCACATACACAGCAGTAATGAAGTGAAACAGTAAAGAAAATATAAAAGAAAGATAACAATTCCTGACCTTTACTTGTGGTAAATAAATAATAAAAAACATAAAGCACATATGTACATACGTCGAAATGACGGAACTTTTTTTTTTTTTTTTATAAATAAATGGGAGATGGCGAGGCAACCACGAAACGATGTTCGTCGAGTCTGAGGGAACCCGAGGACTGTCTGTATTTTCCCATTATATTTGGTTATTGCTGGCATACAGAAAAGCTTTTGGATTCTATGTATTTCTATCACTTCAACTCAAACTAAGTGGCTTAAAAAAGCAGAAATTTATTGTCTCACAGTCTTAGAGGCTGAAAGTCCAAAATTTAGGTTTTGACAGCCATACTCTCTTTCTCAAGAGATCTAAGTGAGAATCTGTTCCTCCTAGTGTCACCTTGGTGTCCCTTGACTTGCAGCTGTATAATACCAATCTTGCCTGTTGTCATATGGCCTACTCCCTATCGTCACACTGTCTTATTAGGATATCAGTCATATCAGATTAGGGGCCTACCTTACTCTAGCAAGACCTCATCTTAACCAATATCTGCAAGGACCCTATTTCCAAATAAGGTCATATTCTGAGGTAGTGGGGGTGGGGATTTCAACACATCTTTTGGGGGGACATAATTCAACCCATAACAATTCTATATATTCATTTTGCAAGTACCCACTTTAATTTCCTCATTGCTTCTAATTATTGTAAGGATGACAGACTCGTGTTTTCCTGATATATATCTTATCAACTGCATATGAAAATAATACCTTTTCCAATATTTTCATTTTTATCCTTTAATTTCATTGATCACTACCTTATCACATAGCCAACAGGTACTCATCTTTAAAAGTTTTGCTTCATGCCCTGGTCAGATAGCTCAGTTGCTTGGAGCATCATCCTGATATGCCAAGGTTGTGGGTATAATCCCCATTAGGGGCACATGCAAGAATCAACCAATGAATGCATAACAGGGTAGAACAGATTGATGTTTCGCTCTCTCAAATCAATAAATTAAAAAATAAAAATTTTGCATTTTTTGAAATTTGAATTTGATTACCATTGAGGTGAAACATTAAAAAAACTACCCATTTGCATTTCTTCATTTATGAATTGTGTATTTCTATGCTTTGTCTATTTTTTTTATATAGTGGGGATTTTTTTCTGATTAATTTGAAAGGGCTCTTTGTGCATTAAAAATATTAACCTCTTGTGACATGATAGTACTTTGTCAACTATCCAGCAGTCAACAGAAAGCACAAAACAAAGGTGCAGATCTACTGTAATACAAATTAATTTTACCTTTCTGTGCAACAGTCCAATACTTATACTGACATTTATTTATTTATTTATTTTTAAAAATATATTTTATTGATTTTTTACAGAGAGTAGGGGAGAGGGAGAGTCAAGTACACTAATACTTATAACTTGTTTCATAATGCACCATTTCTAAAGCATTCAATTTCTTTCCAACTAAAGCACTCAAAAGATTATCAAGGACTAAATTATCTGATTAACCCTTTCATGCCAAATGCTTAACAGCTGTTGCTCACATGCATGTCAAGTTTATACTGACATTTAAAGCCTTGACTTGCCATCAAAGGATTAATCTGTCCTTGGTTTATCTAAATGACCAAATAATAAGATTTAAGATAACCAGCTGTAGAATATGTCCTTATTAAATTTGATAGAATTTTTAAAAAGCCAAGTAATATAATGAAGTTTGCAAAGTAATTTAGATTAACCAGGTTTGACTGCTCAATTTGGAAGTGATTCAATATACAGGTATAAGCATAGAGACAATTTTTAAATATTAGGCTTTGAATGTTCCTGACCAGAAAGTTGAGAAACGTTAAATGAACCACCTATATAAGTGTAATATGCAAATCGACCAAACAGCGGAACGACAGGTCGCTATGATGTGCACTGACCAACAGGGGGCAGACGCTCAATGCAGGAGCTGCCCCTGGTGGTCAGTGAGCTGCCACAGGGGGAGCACTGCTCAGCTAGAAGCTGGGCTGATGGCTGGTGAGTGCAGTGGCAGTGGCGGGAGCCTCTCCCGCCTCCGCAACAGCACTAAGGATGTCCGACCCCCAAGGGCTCCTGGACTGCAAGAGGGCGCAGGCCCGGCTGAGGAACCGCCCCAGCCCCGAGTGCATGAATTTTCATGCACTGGGCCTCTAGTCTATATTATAAAAGGCCAGTGGCCGTAACGCTGTAACGACCAAATGACTGGTCACCAGGAGGTGCACTGATGGGTCTCGCGGCATGGCAAGTCTCAGTCCCGCCAGCACAGGGGTTTGGGTCTTGCGCAATTTCGCGTGCTGGGCCTCTAGTATATATATACAAAAGTCTAATATGCAAAGTGTCTCCTTGGGAGTTTGAGTGCTCACTATGACATACGCTGACCACCATGAAACGAAGGAAGGCCTCAGCCGGCAGCTGGGGAAGGGAGGCCCCAGCCGATAGCCGCTAGGGACCCTACTCGTGCACAAATTTCACGCACTGGGCCTCTAGTTATGATATAATGTTTTAACCATCTTTCATTACTCATCCCATTCCTTCCCAAGGAACTTTTTACATACTTATCCACCTGGAACAAAATAGGAATAAGGATAAATAACCTAGTTCTTAGGATGTTAATACCTCTCCAGAATGCAAATGTACTAAAAGCCCAGCTGGAAAGCTGCTGTCCAGGCCTTTGGGGAAGTACTTTGATTTACTAGAACTGAATCCCCTTTAGCCAGGAATGTCCAAGTGAAATTCTAGAACTTAATAGCATTAAAACTAGTCTAGATTTGGTGACTTTACACATTCCACACGTAATATTTCTATTTATTTATCTATAAACTTTCTTAGAAATGATGTGCCCTTTGCTGTACAGAAAACTATAGAAAAAAGTTGGGCTTACTACTTGGTTCTATCACTTGTATGTCTTTGTTTTGCCTATCTATTCTACGGAAGCCATTGTATTATCTGTGCAAGGACTAAGGACACCTAACAAATGGTAAGTGATTATACTTTACCATGACACTTTATACTAACAATGTGTATAACTTTGTGCACATTCACTTAACAACTGCTCTGACACCTTAGAAGTTTTATAGATGGAATTTTTACAAAAATCATCTTTTTATATATTATTGTATCAGGGTAGTGTTTTTCACAACCCAACAGCAGGTGGTCATGATGACTATTTAAAAAAAGGAACAGAATAAAAAACATCTGAGAAATTGTACATATTAAGATACTCCTTGTTTTATGTATAGATAGACCCCGCATGTATGTATTGGGTCACAGTGGAAAATGTTTCTTAGTGAAGTTTGTGATCTAAACAGTTTGAAAAGCTCTGTATTATGTTTGGGATGTGATGGAATCCTTCATAGCATTCTTTCTCTCACTCCAGAAGTTAGAGATGTTCTTGCTTTTCACTTATTCTACAAATATTTATTTAGCAACTCCTATATGTTGGTTGGGGGTCAGGTGTTGGCAGCAGGGAGAAAAGGCAACATTACTTTTGGAAATTTCTACCTATTGTTACTCAGGTCTAGGATTTTAATAAAAGCTTAAAAACAAGTTAATGCTGAATTACTTACAACTGTTCTTAATTTAATGTGCCTCTTGGCCATAAAAATATAAGCAGAATGTGTCAGAAATTCCCAGGAATAATCCTTCACAGAATGGTAAGCATTTGCTGCTTCTCATCAGTACCTGAAGAGAGATCCAGTATAGAATCTATAGTTGAGATAGGAATTGTCTAAAGATACACACACACACACACATATTTTTTTAATCTTTCTTTCTTTTTGGCAAGAAAATAATTTTTCCCATTAAACAAGATTCAGGCCCTGGCTATAAAACTTCCTTCAATATTATTTTTCTCTTATTTTTAGGGTTATCTATATCTATATCCAATGATATGTTCTCTTAAAGCTTTAATTGGTCGGTCAGTTAACCATTTGCTATGAACACATACAATATTTATATATTTAGCAAAAGATTGAAATGAAATGTTTTACATTTCATTAAAAAAAACCACATGCAAATGCTTTCTTTAAATGATATCCTATTTGGAGAACTAAGTATACAAAAAAAAATGCCAACCTGTCCTGGTGATTAATAATTCCATTTACAAAATATTTCCAAGTCTCCTGGTACTAAAATCTCTAATATTGAACATTAGTATAAAATTTTATATTGTAATTATAGTTTTTATTTCCTCACTCATATCCCCTACTCAAGTACTTTTAAAATGGCATATAATATGTTTTAAGATGATGACATCAATTTAGAAATGCTTCTCATGATGTTATTCTCTGATGAAGTAATTTTGTGCACATATAAAGATTTTATAAATGTTACATTCTGTGTTTTAAAACAAGAGTAGCCTTTATTAATAACATTAGGAAAGAACAGTATTATTTTCCCCTTCTCTAATCTTTTTGACATATCCAGTACATGTTTTGATTTCTAGTGATCATTTGCAACTTCCAAAATCAGACCAACCATACTCTAATTATGTATTTTATAGCTGCAAAAATTCAAGTTTATTATTTTTTCAATTATTAGTTTTAAAGTTTAAATGCTATTATTACTATTTTGGTTCATTAGATCACTGCTCATGTTAGGCTGGTGATATAAGCTCATACACATTTTCTAAAAATAGAAGAAAACTAAATGAGTTGTCATATATTTTTAGAAAATAAACTCAAATGGTTAGGTAATGGGCTTATAATTGTACTGAAAAAAAAATACCTTGTGATAAAGCAATGCCCTTCTCCAATTAATCAAAAAAAGTCCAGGTTTAGCTATGGCCAGAGTGTATTCTGGAGCTGGCTCCTATCTTCCCAACTCTGTGCTCAGTGATGTCATGTTAATAGCTTAAAATCACTCACAGTGGTGGAATTTATACTACAAAAATCAGCAAAAGCTACAACCGAGAGGTTCCTCTCCCAACTCGAAGAGCCATTAAACATTTCCCAGCAAACCAATGGACAATAATTATTATTCCTTTAAAATACAATTCAATTCTTTATTGTTCATAGGAATCTTATTTGAATGGTTGGTGTTTTCTGTGTAAATCTGTCTTTCTGGAAAAAAATTTAAATGTTTCCCATTAGTTTATAATAATGAAACTTTTAGGCTTTGAAGGCATAAATATGTGAGGCCTCATCCATAGAGAGGTTCTTCTTTTCTTATTAGGGAGATATACCCTATTCAGAATAAACTGTTAAAATTTAGATTTTTATGTAGAAAAAAATTAGGACTCAATACTGATGTTAGTTCATGCATTTATTCACCAAATATGTATTATTTATTTTTCAAATATGTATTATTTCTACTTCTTTTCCCTATGCCAGGCATCGTTATAGGTACAACAGTGAATAAAAATAATCAAATTCCAAAAAAATTTTTTTTGGATTTTTTTCTAAAAAAATAAAATGGTATTGATACCTGTTTTTAACTCAAGCCATGCTTATGAAGCAATCGAACAGATTTTAATTTTGTCAAAAAAGTCTGTGATTTAATAATGAAAGGTTAATTAAAATATTTTGTAAAAAAGTATAAAATAAACAATTTTATTAGACGAATTCATTTATTGGACACATTAAATTAGGCAAAGAAAAATATATGCAACTGCATAAAAAGAATCACATTCTCATCCTACTTGAACACACAGCAGTGGTCAAAACTAATAAAATGTGGAATGAATCCCAGGATTAATTGCAAAAAAGCACCCTCTACAAAAAAGCTTCAGACCTCTAACTTCACTGAATCCAGTACTAAACGTGCTTCTTTATATTCCTCAGCTTCTTCCAATTCTTTTTCATTCTCCTGAAATGAAATATAATGAAAGGAAGTTTATCTTTTTAAAACTTTAGTACTTTATTTTTACTCAAATATTACAAACCATCAATGTAAACAGCTCAAAAATTAAAAGAAAAAGGATCCCAAGCTTTTCTTACAGGTAACAATGGAAATAGATTTGGTTTGGTTTCACTGTGTATTCTCACATCATAAGTGAAAAACATGTAAAGCTATTGACATTAAGTGAATAAAAATTTAAGAAAAAAACTTTAAAAATTTATTCTTGTCAACACATCACAATACAAAAGGGATTTTTTATTAGTCATGGACTAAAAATTAAACATGATGATTTATTAACGTGTTACATATACAATAAAATTTAAAACAAAATAACCCTTCAACTAACTACTCACAGTGACAAAGAAAACTATTGGTGTCACACCAGAGTTAAGTACAATCTTTGAATTAGAAAACTGAAATGCCTGCTTATTAATGAGCATTATATACCCTACTACAAGGAAACAAAATACTAACATCTTTCCTTTTCTGATATATAAAGACTGAAATTTTCCTTGATACTTTATACAGAAAACTTTTACTGGTAAAAAATAAATGAAATAATATTACATAAGTTATTATGCATAGGAAATTTTGCTTGGTTTTTAATAAATAAATAAAGCTATGGTCAGTAATTCATGTCAGGTCAATAAAAGATGGAGCTATATAAGTTACAGAGCAGAGGGAGTAAAGTGTGTGTTTATTTAATATAAAACAAAGCAAAAGGAGTTAAAATTTCTTAATTCAGACTACTAGTATAGCTAAGAATTTCTTAAACCTCTATTATATCTAAACATGTCTTTGTTCTCTTTCAGTAAATATAAGCTCTTTGAGGGTAGAGATATTGTTGAATACATCCACGAATACATCATCCAAAGACAAAACTATTTTTTTCAAGCACTTTCTATTACTTTCTCAGCTACTAGATTCACGAGAGAAAAAAGTCATTTAAATTGTTAGGAAATACAGATGGTGCTTCTGTCTCTGGGTGTATTTTAATAGAGTAATTATTTCCTGCTTTCATCTACTTTTATTTCAAAATCTTAGCTTCATTTTTGGCTGTTAAGGAAAGTTATCCTGCCTTTAAAAGGTTCCTACAGGTAAATATGGAGCTCTATGTCAAAATTAAAGTAAAATGTGAACATAACTCTCTCTCTACACAGATTCAGTCCTAATACTATTTTGGTGGGAAAACAAATCTCATTCTTTCAAAGAATACATATGATCATCCTGAAAAAGCCTCACATTATTTTTGTTATACAGAGAACAACTATGAGTCAGGAGACAGCTGTGTAGCTCGTAATTAATATTAGCTCAAGAAATATAAATATAAAATAAGGTTAGTAAATGTTAGAATTCATCAAATTATTATTAAACAATAGTAACAACTGGCTTGTATGTAGTATTATACTTTAATCTGTGTTAGGAAGGGAATAAGATGACTTTTAATTATTCTTAGAATTCTTTAAAAATGACTCTACCACTGTATCACAAGGCATTTATAAAGCAAGTTTAATAGTGTTATCCACCTCCAAGTTAGTATGAGAGGACTGTCTATATTATAGGGTTTGTTTTCCACTTAAATTAATTAAGGTTTCAATCTGAAAGAATTCCAGATCCTTTTTATTATGCCCCAAATTTATTTGAAACATTTGGATCTTCTAAAATTTCAAACAATGTGTAAAAAAAGATCTTCATGTATCAAAACCAAATAATTCAAGATGCTGGGGTACATTATTAGTACCATGAATACCTAACATGTTAACTCAAATATATTTATTTAAGTTTAAATAAGCAGAATAAACATACTAGACAGAGTACTTTTACTGGAGGCATAACTTCAACACAATTTACAGTCCATTAATTATTTTAAAATATACTAGTACACAGGGTAAGTGAACAAAATATATCACCAGCTATTTCTCAGCATAAAAATATTTAAAATTTTGGCCTTTTATACATTAGATTGAAAAAAATTTTAAACAAAAGACAGAGAAGTCTTTACTTACTAATATCTGCAGAAGATCAGTATATGCAGCTTCCAACCTGCGCTGACAATCTGGGATCATCATCCGGGACTCTTGCAGGATCTCTGCCTATAATAAGAGTGAGACATGCAGAAATAATAGAACGTATGTGTTTAGCTAACACCTCTGTAAATGTCTAAAGTGATTTAGAGGAATCAGAAAAAAAATTATGGATATGTAAAACAGTTCAATATTTTAATTTAAATTGTGTTTATTAGAAGTTAGAATGACTACCATGCTGTAAAATATATAAAATACAAGTTATAGATCTAAACCTATTTGGTAATCACCTTTTTGTGCTAAGAGAAAATTAACTAGAAAAGCTTTCCATAGAGCATTTATTTTAAAAGGCTATTTAAAATAAACTATTTCTCCTGCTGTCATGAAGCACCTTTATCCAAAATGGGATCAGCTGGTTATATAAATATCTCCTGCATCTTTTGAGTAATAAAGAAAAACAGTGTTCAGATAATATCACATGGAGATAATTACTGCATGAAAAAAGTTATTGAGTTATTGATCACATTGTGTGCACACTGCAGGAGGTTCTCACTGAAAGACAGAGGTAAAGAAAAATGAAAAGCAAAGACCAGCAGGTTCATATTTTTGATGCTTATCATGCATAAAAAGTTATTACTTATCCTTGTGCTTCATTTTAGGAGACAGATTATTCTCCCCATGTAGTTTGAGCCAAATTACCAACCTGGCACCCCTCTGAATCTGAACTTCTGCCTATTCCTCCTGAAGACAGACACTACAGAATTAAACACAGGAATATTTATCCCAGCAGATATTTCTGGACTTCAAATCATTCAAATCTGGACGGTAACATATAAAATCATTAAAAAATATCAAATTAATGACTGGGAAACCCAATCAGTAAAAGGGTAAATAAGTTAGTTTCAGATGTTGGACCTCAAGTAAGTCTTTTACCTAAGGTGGGGAAGAAGCTATATTTCCTTAAACTATTCTCAGAAAGTGACACAGATCCTTTAAGTATTTATTTCCAAAAATTCATGTTTGGCCCTGGCTGGTGTTTCTCAGTGGTTAGAGCATTGGCTGGCACACCAAAGGGTCATGGGTTCTATTCTGGTCAAGCAGATATACCTGGATTGCAGGTTTGATCCCAAGCCCCAGTTGGAGCATGAGGGAGGCAACCAATCGATGTCTCTCTCTCACATCAATGTTTCTCTCTCCACCTCCCTCCCTCCCACTCTCTCTAAAAATCAATGGAAAAATATCTGTGGATAAGAATTAATAATAACAACAAAAAAGGACAAAAACTCATGTTTGATCAAATAACTTTGGTTAAATGGGTACAAAATCTGAACTTTTACTAAGAAGCTTTATTACCTAGCTCATATAAAATAAAGACAATTTAATGGTAATCATACTATATTTAACAGAAACTTTAATAAGTCCCAGTACCTTCCTTCCTTTCCCCAACAGTTTTGTCATAGCTCATACTGTAAAAAAATTCAGTATTATAATATACACGGATGCTCTGTCCATATTTTTTCAGGTGAAAATTTATTGCTGAACTTGTAATTCTTTTACTAATAAGGTACAGGTTAAAAATTTCAAATATAGAATCATGGCTTTACTTCACAGCTAAGCATAGTATGCCTAGATATTTAATTGCTGTCACTAAATTATTTTTATCTGGTTTGAATACATGTGAAAAAAAATCAGTGACTGGCACATTTCATTAGGTAAGCCATTCATATTTCCTCTCCTATGGACTTCCCTTGAGAATAGCTTATAGAAATTAAACAAGATGACACAAATAGAAATTAGGTCAAACACATGATAAGCCAAAATGTATACTTGTAAACTTTTTTAAAGCTTTAGTAAGTTGTCACTGAAATAAACTTTAAACAATGCTATCCAAAATAACTTCTACTCATTATTATTTTATCCATTCTCACAGAGCAAGAATCATCAAACAGTTTATGAAAATGGGAGTCTGACCTATGTGAGGACAAAGTTCAGTCTTTCCTGTACACCAGCTCCAATTCATTCATTAAGCAGCCTATACAGCTGTAGAACACCAGGTACAGTGGATACAAAGATGAAAAAGAGAAGGTCTCCATCTTCCATCCAGGATAGGAGCATAAACATGAAAACAAACATTTGACACTACTTCTATAAGAACATGCCACAGGGAGCCAAAGGCTTCCAGGAAAGTGGTGACAATGATTTGGAGTCCATAAACCACATTTCTACCAAGGTCATAAATCATATACTTTACCTTATAACAATGAATTACAACTGTCAGAAATAATTTTAAAAGACAGTATATAAGGTGTGATTATATAGTAAAGACATCCTCAAAATACCTTCACTAAGCTAAATGAGTATTACCTTTCAAAGTGTTCCCTTTGGGAGGAAGTCACGCAAATGAATGGTGCCTCTGTTGAAAATATCTGAATAAACTGTCAGTTTATTCTAATGGTGACTATGACAAGATTGGAGTTAAGTCAGGATCTTGACACAGATTGGGAGGTACAAGGAACCTTTGGGGAACACAACAGGATGCAGTCCTACTAATGTCTTATTTTTAAAACAAATTACAATTTTTTCCGGAAGTTATTCAGATAAAATGAAAGTTATGGGAGGCTTAGCAAGGCTCAGATTATAACAATGAATAAACACTGAACTAAAATCTGATCAATTTCTTTTAAAATCAGATGGAGAATCAGAGTCAGAAGGGACATAAGTGGTCTTATAGTTCAATCTCAATTTACATATTAGAAAGTCAAGTCCCAGAGTGATTAGCTAAATGATAGGGTCTGCACATAACTCTGATTTCAACTCTATCATGTGAATTAGTGGTTGTGGTAGCAAGTCTCCATTGTGGCCCACAATGATCCTTACTTCCTGGAATTCCTGCCTTATGCAGTTACCTCACACACTGAATTTGGGTTAGCCCTGTGTGACCAACGGAATGTAGTGGAGGTGGGATTCTGGGCTAGATCTTAAGAAGCCTTGCAGCTTCCACATGGGCTTCTTGGAATGCTCACTTTTGGAAAATCCTTCTCTCAAACAAGAAGAAATTCATTTGACTTATGTTTGTGATTACTGCTGAATGGTTACGGATGTAAGAAGAATCCCATGAGTTAAAAATAATCTGATCCCTTAAACCCTGACAAGAACACTAATTACTTTAAATATAAATCATCTAAATTCACCAGCTAAAAAACAGACATTCACAGAATGGATCCAACTTTTTGCTGTCTACAAGAAACTCACTTCAAACATAACAAAATAGACAGATTGAAAAGAAAAGGATGAAAAAAAGAGATATCATGCAAACATTAAAAAAAGGAGTGGGTCTATTAATATGTAAATCTTATGAAGATTTGTAGGATTTGAAGAGCTGTTAGTTCATCAAGATCAACGTATTTGGGACATATTATATTTACACGTTTTCAAATCCTCCCCAATTTATGAATAACTGACACACAAACGTCCTTTGTATACACACACAGAGGAGGGAGGCTCTCCTAGAAGCTCAAGAAAATAAAAAGGTTTTCTTCCTGAATAGCTTGGGGAAGAAGATGTTTCAGGTGCCACTGCATTCGTTTTACACCACAAAAAGCAACTACCTACAGAAAAATCCACTTTAAGTGATGACATTTGCAAAATTAAGTCTGGATTAATTGTGCACTATAACCATTTGTAACATAATTTATAGGGTGAAAACCACTGAGAGTTCATAAAGCTGATTTAAAATATAAATCTTGAGATTAATCTGAATATATTTGTCCATATTTTCCTTTTACCTAGTGTATCTGGATTTTATTCTCGATGCACTGGACTTTGGATTTTAAAGAAGTGAATTTGAAGAGATCAATCTGGGTGTTGTGGTAGGGAAGGAATAGAGGGTGTCAAGAGACAGGTATGCCAACCAAGAGGCTTTTGCAATTGTATAAGCAAGAGATGATAGTGAACTGGACTAGGATAGTGGCAGTAGAAAGAAATAGAGGGAATAAGAAACAGGACTTGATGTTATTAGATGCGGTTATTAGAGGGAAAGAGACGTATCAAGAAGGGACCCACTAAATTTTTGGTTTGGGAATCTGGATGGGTGAAAGTAACCATTTACAAGAGAGGAGGAAAATAAGAGAGGAGATAGCTTTTTGTTTTAGGGCAGTGGTTCTCAACCTTCTGGCCCTTTAAATACAGTTCCTCATGTTGTGACCCCCAACCATAAAATTATTTTTGTTTCTACTTCATAACTGTAATTTTGCTGTTATGAATCGTAATGTAAATATCTGATATGCAGGATGGTCTTAGGTGACCCCTGTGAAAGGGTCGTTCAACCCCCAAAGGGGTCTCGACCCACAGGTTGAGAACCGCTGTTTTAGGGGAATGGGTTGGGTTGAGGGAAGATCAAGATTTTTATTTTGGACAACCCCGAGGATATGTGAAGCAGGTAATTAGTTGAATATGTATATGTATATGTATATGTATATGTATATGTATATGTATATGTATATGTATATGTATATCTGTATCTCTGGAATGGTCAGGCCCAGGGATATAAATTTGGGAGATACTGGCACTAGGGATTTGGGGGATTTTGTTTGTTGTGTTATTGTTTTTAACTTCATGACTAAAAGAGTACCTGAACTGTATATATCAATAAATATCTGTTGAATGAATAAATAAATGGGCATAAAGATGGTACTTAAAGTTATAGGAGATTACATAGAGAGGAATTTTAGAAATCTTAAAGGTTTAATAAAATGTGTGTGTGTGTGTGTGTGTGTGTGTGTGTAGAGGTGGGGTAGATAAATAAGTGGAGGAGGAGGGAGAGAGGAAAAAGAGTTTCAGTAAAGGAAACTGAGGAATACTGGCAGTGTAATATTAAAGATGCCAATATGAAAGTGTGTGTCAAGGAGAGAGTGGTTACTGTGTCAAATGCTGTTGAGGTTACATAAGGGAAAGAAATAACAATGTCACTAATGGCTGTAACCAGGGCTAGGGCATGCAATTCACTCTAATATGAAAGAAGGTGGTATGGGTACAGATGTAGGTAGGTTGATAGATTTTGTGGTGGGAATATGAGGAAGTTCCCCTGATAGCCTCTTTTTTTGTTAGCCTAGAATGAATATTCAATAAATGCTATCATGGGAATAAATAAGGTGTTATGGGAGCATAGAGGAGGGGTACCTAACTCAGCACTGAGGTGGAGTGTAGGGGAGGTGTAAAGGATGAATAGGAATTAATAAGGAGAGGGAAGCTAAAAGGAGTAGGAAGAACAGCTCAGACGTGTGCAAATATCTCAGAGGCCTTAAAGGAGAAAGAGCATGTTCAGGAAACTAAAAGGCAGAAACTAAGAGGTCCAGGTAGGAATTGGCAAGAGATAAGGTTGTAGAGATAAGCAGGTATCGAAATCAAGAAAAGCCTCGTATGCAATGCTAAGGAGACCAAAATCTGTCATGAAGATAATCAGAAGTAGCTACTGAAAAAGGTAAAGTATATTTTATTTTGTTGGTCTTTACATCAGTTTGGGGAAATACTTGTGAATTTAAATATATTTAATACTAGAGGCCTGGTGCATGGATTCGTGCAAGGGGGGGTTGGGCTCTCAGCCTGGCCTGCGCCCTCTCGAAATCCAGGACCCCTCGGGAGATGTCCAACTGCCTGGCCTACGGGGATCAGGCCTAAACCAATAGTTGGACATCCCCCAAGGGATGTAGCAGTGCACCAAGCAGCAGGCGGCCAGGGAGGAGCCCAAGCTGGGGCCAGGCGCTGCGCCACTTGCACTCATCCGGGCTCGCTGCATCTGCTGCTGCTTGGTAGTGCTGCCGCAGAGTTGGAAGAGGCTCCTGCCACCGCAGCTGCGCTCGCCAGCCGTGAGCCTAGCTTCTGGCTGAGCAGTGCTCCCCCTGTGGGAGCGCACTGACCACCGGGGGCAGCTCCTGCGTTGAGCGTCTGCCCCCTGGTGGTCAGTATGTGTCATAGTGACTGGCCAACCGGTCATTCCGGTCGTTCAGTCATAATGGTTGCTTAGGCTTTTATATATATAGATAGATAAGATTAAGTCATTTAAAAAATATATTTTATTGATTTTTTACAGAGAGGAAGGAGAGGGATAGAGAGTTAGAAACATTGATGAGAGAGAAACATCAATCAGCTGCCTCTTGCATACCCCCTACTGGGGATGTGCCCGCAACCAAGGTACATGCCCTTGACCGGAATCGAACTTGGGACCCTTCAGTCCGCAGACCGACGCTCTATCCACTGAGCCAAACCAGTCAGGGCGATTAGGTCATTTTTATATTTAATACTTAAAATTGGAGAGGCAGAATAACTTAATGGTTAAGAGTACAAGTTCCAGAGCCAGTGTCCAAAATGCCACTTAATAGTTGTGTGACCTTGGGCAAATTATTTGACCTGTGTTTCAGTTTCTTCATTTTAAAATGGAGGTTTTAATAGTAAAGAAGTAAATAATAGGACCTTCTCAAAGGGGTGTTAATAAATTAGTTAATGTGGTATTCTGTAGATGTTAGCTATTATTATTATTTTTTAAAAATATTTTTTATTGATTTCAGAGAGGGAGAGAGGGATAGAAACATCAATGACGAGAGAGAATCATCGATTGGCTGCCTCCTGCATGCCCCTCACTGGGGATTGAGCCCGAAACCCAGGCATGTGCCCTTGACTGGAACTGAACCCAGGACCCTTCAGTCCGCAGGCCTACACTCTATCCACTGAGCCAAACCAGTTAGGGCAGCTATTATTATTTAAGATATAATTTTATCTGCTTTTAAAAAATATTTTTCTTGCCTTTTTCTTTTCTTTTTTAATACTTTTATTGATTTCAGATAGGAAGGGAGAGGGAGAGATAGAAACATCAATGATGAGAGAGAATCATTGATCGGCTGCCTCCTGCATGCCCCCTACTGTGGATTGAACCCGCAATCTGGGCGTGTACCCTGACAGGAATCGAACCACAATCTTTAGGTACATGGGATGACTCCCAGCCAACTGAGCCACACTGGCAGGACTTACCTGCTTTTTAAGGGCATAATTTTCACTATCTTCAGCTTTCATTTTTTCAATCTTTTCTTCTTGTTGTTTTGCTTCTTTTTCATACATCATTTTTTCTTTGGCCAATCTAAAAATAAGCCAAAAACTTTTCAGAGAATTAACTCTATCAAACAGACCACAAGAAATAAAGAAACTATCCTATATAATAAAAGGCTACTATGCAAATCGGCCGAACAGTGGAATGACTGGTCACTATGATGCGCACCAACCACCAGGGGGCAGACACTCAATGCAGGAGCTGTCCCTGGTGGTCAGTGCGCTCCAACAGGGGGAACGCCGCTCAGCCAGAAGTCGGGCTCACGCTGGCAAGCGCAGCAGCAGTGGCGGGAGCCTCTCTTGCTTCTGCGGCAGTGCTAAGTCAGACATCCCCCGAGGGCTCCTGGACTGTGAGAGGGCGCAGGCCGGGCTGAGGGATTCTCGCCCCTCCCTCCGAGTGCACGAATTTCATGCACCGGGCCTCTAGTGTAAATATAAAACACTTAAAATACCAAAGTGTATGTACTAGATGGGGAGTAGGGAAGAAGAAAAACGTTTTATCCATTTATGTATGATCTCCATGACCGTTAAGTCCTACCTACATCTGCCTAAATCAAGTGCAATCTGTCAAAACATGTAATTCTTAAATTTTAAAAAAATATATTTTTATTGATTTCAGAGAGGAAGGGAGAGGGAGAGAGAGATAAAAACTTCAATGAAGAGAATCATTGATCGGCCTATTGAGGTTTAAGCCCACAACCTGGGCATGTGCCCTAACCAGGAATCAAACTGTGACTTCCTGGTTTATAGGTGGAGGCTCAATCACCAAGCCACACTAGCAGGGCCAATTCTTAAAGTTTTAGTTAAAAAACATATCCCATTATAACCACTGTATTACAATGTAAAAACAACACTCGAAATTATTATGTACTAACATTTCTGTCTTGCTTTTAAATGTTTTCCAAACTTTTATACATGTACTTGAAAGAACATAATGTAAAAGCTCAGTTTACAAGAATAAAAAAATCAGTATAGTGCATGCCAAATCCAAAACAAAGAAAGATTAGATTATTTTCAATAACTGAATTGTTTGACAAGAATTCACTGTACACATAATTTGATGCCCAATCTTCCTTGTGTGAGAAACTGGGATAGATAGTTTAGACATGGTTCTTTCACGGACAAGTAATAAAAACAAAACAAGTATCTATTTACTAAAGCAAGAAAAGGTAGTGATAGAGATCAGGCAGATTTTAAACAATAAAGAATAGAGCAATACAAAGTTCTACTGATTATACCTTAGATAACCAAAATTAGATTAATCATAACAGCTCAACCTCCCCTAATTTTGGTTACATAAATTTTAATATAAAAGTATAGCCCTGGCCAGTGTGGCTCAGTTTGTTGGGCATCGTCCCACACAATGCAAGGTCTCTGGTTCGATTCCCCATCAGGGCACATGCCCAGGTTTGGGCTCAATCCCTGGTGTGAGGTGTGCAAGCAGCAGCCAACTGATGTTTCTCTCTCACATTGACATTTCTCTTTCTCTCCCCCTCTCCTTTCCTCTCTCTCTAAAAATCAATAAAAAAATCTTTAAAAAAATTGCTTTCCAAAATGGTGATATCAATTAATACTGAACCTGCGATGTATAAAATTTCCTATTTCTTCCTTTCATCCTGGTGAACAACTGTAATTGTCAAAATTATTAAATTTCTCATCAAGTATATACTATACTAAAGTCTGCTATAGTCATAGTCTGTGTCTATTTGGCTATGTGTTCACTAAAAATAAAGTCTTCTGGTCACTAAAAAAATTATTAAATTTCTGACAATAAGAAGAGTGTGAAATGGTATTAAATTGTGGTTTAAAGTATTAATTTATTAAAACAGTAATTACTGTTGGTGGTGAAACAGCACCAGAATGTTACCAGTGATTGGACCTTGGTTCAGCAACCATGGCACTTGAGTTTTGGCTAAGAAAGAATTCAGAGCCAAGACTCAAATACAAACAACAGTTTTAGAAAGTCACAGAGGCAGAAGTGAGCTATGGAGGAAGTTGAGTCAGCTCAGGAAAAAAGTTACAGAGGCAAAAGAAGAGCCCTTGGAGCTTAGGAGAAAGAAAGCAAACAGACACACCTGAAGGAAGAGGCATGAGTGGTTCTAGAGCTAGCGAGCTAGACAGCACTTGCACTGGGCCCTCAGTCCTGAGGGTTTTTATCCTCTCCTTAAAGGCAGGGACCTTAGGGGAGGTATCAGTAGAAGATCTCAATAGAATATTCATCAGCTTTTCCAGGTGTGTCCTTTCACGGTCTCTACTGATTGGCCGGTACCAGGGCAGAGGGTCATGAATCATCACAGCCAGTCATCTCAGCTGGCCTTGCTGCTTTTCTGGGCCTGGAGCTGAAACACAACTAAGGCCTAGATCAGCGGTTCTCAACCTTTGGGTCGCGACCCCTTTGGGGGTCGAACGACCCTTTCACAGGGGTCGCCTAAGACCATCCTGCATATCAGATATTTACATTATGATTCATAACAGTAGCAAAATTACAGTTATGAAGTAGAAACGAAAATAATTTTATGGTTGGGGGTCACAACATGAGGAACTGTATTTAAAGGGCCAGAAGGTTGAGAACCACTGGCCTAGATGTTATCTCTAATTTGACCAAAACTCTGTCTCTGTGGTCAACAGACCCAGGGCTTTGTTCCTAAGATTATCTGATGTGGATCAGAATGTCATTGTCTTGAGGGCTTAATGCTTAAGAGGGTAGTGGTGCAAGGGCTTGTATGGGAGTCATATGAGGCTATTCTCTAGGTCCCTTGTTCCTCCTCCAAGGGGGTCTATCACATGACTATCGACATGTCAGAGGAGGAAAGGTCAGGGGAGGGCCTGAACGCATGATTAGTGATATGAAAGATCAGGGAGTCTAAATTGCATGACCAGTGATATGCAAAGGTAGGAAAGGTCAACCTAGGGGTGAGATCTGTATTTCCCAGTTTTGCTGGTTGCTAGGTACTGTAGGCTTTTCAACCTGGTGACCTTTTGTACCTGGCCTATCTTCCCACTCTGCTCATGTCTGTCTAACTGTCTAATATAATTACTGGATAAGTATTTGCTAAATAATGAGTATCTTCTGGTGAATTTGGCCCTTATTCCTTTCTCTAGGGAAGGCTAAGATGTAATAAGAAAATTTAATTCAATTGAGTATATACAGTCACAATTTAAAAATCTGTTACTAAAATATTGTTTTCTGTAACAAACATACATGTTCCTATAAATATAGAACTATATAAAAATTATAATGAACAAAATCTTAAAAATCATTCAAAATCTCATTGCTCAAATTAAGTACTACTGATCCAAAAATGCACATAATTCTGAAATACAAAACAGTTAAAAAAATAGAAAAATTTTAAATTAAGTTTGGCACAAACTCATTTAGTAGCAAAATGTGTCCTCAGATGACATGAAACTACAGACTTTATGTATCCTACTAAATAAATGTGAATAGTACATGCTTCACTACAGAAATATTAATGTTTGATTAGGATTACTTCTCTAAATGCTATTATGTAAATGCATATATTACTGTTTCAAAACCTGAAAAATTCTGAAATTCAGAAATACACATGGGCCCAAGGGTTTCATAGAGACGATTATGGACCTGTATTAGCAATATTTTCCACTTGTCTTTCTCTTTAAACATGTATGTGTAAAAATTTATATTAATATATAAATACAAATATATATTTATAAATTAATAAGATAATGTATAATTTCCAATGTCATTAAATATTCTTTTGAAAATATAGCTTTTAGTGGCTACAAAGCATTTTTATAATATTAATACAACTTATTAAAGTATCCTATCAGACATTTAGGCAACCCCCATATTATAAATACTGTGATGAACATCCCTACTCATAAATTTTGTGAGTGTGTAATATTTTCTTACTATAAAATATTTAAAATATATCATGCCTGATGAGAAATAAGACTAAGTCCTTTTCTAGTAAACCAGTGATCATTTACTGATGAATACTTCCTTTTCCTGCTGTGATAAGCCACCTTTGTCATTCATTATTATTGGTAATACACAAATATTAAATCAATCTATCCTATTTTACCCTACTACTTGGTATTTTCATTTTAGTCAAAGAAAACAGTATGCCAGATTTCACTGTTTAAATATTAATAAACATATCAAAATTTACATTAAAGAGATGTCAAATTAAATAGAGAAAAATAAGGAAAGTGAAACATCAAGGGAAAAGAATATAGTAAATGTGATACCCAATAAGAGTTATAGATAGTACAGAAAAAAAGCAAGGGAAGATTAAAAAAAAAATAAAATTTCCTAACCCTGGGCAGTATGGCTCAGCTGATTGGAGTTTTGTCCCATACATCAAAAGGTGATAGGTTCAATTCCTGGTCAGGGCGTATACCCAGGTTGCTAGTTCGATCCCCTGTTGGGCATGTACAGGAGGCAACCAACCAATGTTTTTCTCTCACATGGATGTTTCTCTCTCTTTCTCCCTTTCTCTCTCAAAAATCAATAATAAATAAATAAATAAATAAATAAATAAATAAATAAATAAAATAAAATAAAATTTCGGGAATTTTTAGAGATCCAAGAATATTAAAGCTTTTAAAAAGGGAGTAATAGGTCACCTATAAAAGGAAAACAAGTCAGATTGACATTACATTTCATGTTAATAACACTAGATACCAAAAGATGATAGAGCAATCCCTTGAAAGTTCAGAGAGAAAATTATTTATAACTTAGATTTGTAACTAAATAGTGAGGGAAAAATTCACTAACTCACTCAGTACTTATTTACTAAATGGCCACTATGTCCCAGGCATGATTTTATGTACCAAGGATATAGCAGTGAACAAAACTACATGTCTGTTCCATGACACTTTTTAGTGGGGAAATAAGGACAATACATAAGTAAAATAAATTAAAATATTATAACACATACTGATCATTTATTATGAGCCAAATACTACATCAAAGCATGCTACATGCATTGTCATTTAATCCTCAAAACAGCCCTATAAAATAGGTACCATTGTGAGTAATAACTAAACTGAAATTCATGGAGCTTATCCAAGTTCTCACAGCTGTTAGGTGCTAAAGAACTGTTTTATTCCAAAGTTTATACTCTTAGCCACTATCATAAGCTTTTTTAAAATAAATCTCAGACATCAGAACACAAAAAAGTTAAAATGCACTCAAATGTAATAGGCATTGCTGGAATTTGACTAGACTTCCATTGTTCATTGTGCCCCCAACCTTGACCTGATTGTCACAGAATTCCCTACCCGTGGTAGGCAAATCGTGGCTCGCGAGCCACAAAATACCACATGCGGGCGAGCACATACAGTGCGATTGAAACTTTGTGGCCCATGCGCAGAAGTCGGTATTTTGTGGAAGAGCCACACTCAAGGGGCCAAAGAGCTGCATGTGGCTCGCGAGCCGCAGTTTGCTGAGCCGCAGTTTGCCGACCACTGGCCTAAGACCATCGGAAAACACATATTTTCAGTGGTCTTAGGAACCGAGACACCGCTCCTCTATCCGCCCACATGCAGATACGCCCACATACGAGTACCCGGCGTGATGACATCATCGCGCCAACCCCATCACATAGACCCCGTACAAATACAGGTGTATGTGACAGGGTTGGCACCATAATGTACTTATGCGGACCAGTCACACATGTGTAGAGAGCAGCTACTGTGTAGAAAGCAGCTGCTGTGTTGAAAGCAGCTACTCTGTTAAAAGTAGCTACTGTGTTGAAAGCAGCAGTATTGGAGGTAAAACGACACTTCATGAATTATAATGACTGGGTAAATGTAAAATCATGTACGGTAAAATCATCAACTACTGCAAAAAATAAATATCTGTACTATGGGAACTTAATCTGGGTGCTGATTGGTCTTTTTATATTCAGCTGTCGTTGATGTGAATACTGCCCCCTTGTGATGGTAACAGGTATGTAAAAAAAACAACACAGAGAATGGTAAGTCATAGGAAACTTTAATGAACTGTATTGACTGAACTATGCCATGTATCATCTTTTGTATTATTAAAGCTATTGTTATATATTATTTTCATTAGCAAACCATCCCATGACAATGGATCGTGTAGGGAAGAATGTTAAGAAAAGAAAATATAGTGAGGATTTTTTACAGTATGGTTTTACCTCAATAATTACAGCAGGAATTGAGAAACCGCAATGTGTTATTTGTTGTGAAGTTCTATCAGCCGAATCTATGAAGCCGAACAAACTAAAACACCATTTTGATAGCAAGCATCCGAGCTTTGCTGGCAAGGATACCAACTATTTTAGAAGCAAAGCTGATGGACTCAAGAAAGCCAGACTTGACAGTAGTGGCAAGTACCACAAACAAAACATAGCAGCCATTGAAGCTTCATATTTGGTGGCACTCAGAATCGCCAGAGCTATGAAATCTCACACCATTGCTGAGGATTTACTGTTGCCAGTGGCCAAAGACATTGTTCGAGTTATGATGGGAGACGAATTTGTTACGAAATTGAGTGCAATTTCCTTATCTAATGACACTGTCCGCAGAAGAATAGATGACATGTCTGCTGATATTCTTGATCAGGTAATCCAGGAAATTAAATCTGCTCCACTTCCAATATTTAGTATCCAGCTTGATGAATCTACAGATGTTGCAAACTGTTCACAGTTACTGGTTTACGTGAGGTATATTAATGATGGCGACTTAAAGATGAGTTTCTTTTTTGCAAACCTCTTGAAACGACAACTACTGCATGTGATGTATTTGACACAGTTGGTTCATTTATGAAAGAACATAAGATCTTTTGGGAAAAGGTTTGTGGTGTTTGCACAGATGGTGCTCCAGCTATGCTAGGATGTCGATCTGGATTTCAATGTTTGGTACTGAATGAGTCACCAAAAGTCATCGGAACTCACTGTATGATTCATCAGCAAATATTAGCAACGAAGATGCTGCCACAAGAGTTACAAGAAGTAATGAAAAGCGTCATAAGTTGTGTCAATTTTGTAAAGGCGAGTACTTTAAACAGTCGACTGTTTTCGCAACTGTGCAACGAGTTGGATGCGCTGAACAATGCTCTGCTATTTCAGAGTGAAGCGAGATGGTTGTCGAGAGGAAAAATTTTAAAACGTGTTTTTGAGCTTCGTGATGAACTCAAAACGTTTTTAAATCAGAAAGCAAGACCGCAGTTCGAAGCACTTTTCAGCGATAAAAGTGACCTGCAGAAAATAGCTTACTTGGTTGACATCTTTGCCATCTTGAATGAGTTAAACTTATCATTGCAAGGACCAAATGCAACATGCTCGATTTGTCTGAAAAGATCCGATCATTCCAAATGAAACTTCAGCTTTGGCAAAAAAAATTGGATGAAAATGAAATTTACATGTTGCCCACCTTATCTGCTTTCTTTGAGGAACATGACATTGAACCAGACAAAAGGATTATGATGATAATTCCTGTGAAAGAACACTTGCACATGCTTGCAGACGAAATTTCATCATACTTTCCAAATCTACCTGACACCCCATTTGCACTTGCCAGAAGCCCATTCACAGTCAAAGTTGAAGATGTTCCTGAGACAGCACAAGAGGAGTTCATTGAACTTATTAACAACGATGCAGCGAGAACTGATTTCTCCACAATGCCAGTTACAAAATTCTGGATCAAGTGTTTGCAGTCATATCCTGTTCTGTCTGAGACTGTGTTGCGCCTTCTTCTTCCATTTCCAACAACATGTCTTTGTGAAACAGGGTTTTCCAGCTTGTTGGTTATCAAGTCTAAATATAGAAGTAGACTTGTTGTCGAAGATGATCTTCGTTGTGCTCTAGTAAAGACTGCCCCGAGAATTTCTGATCTGGTGAGAAAGAAGCAATCTCAACCTTCGAACTGACTTTGGCTTTTTACGCATACTGTCGCAAAATGTAGCAATGTAGTTTACTGTTGTTATATTAAGACTGTTACTCATGCTACACCATGCTTCAAGACAAAATTTCATTTATTTGTAATTAGAAATAAATATTTCACAATATATAATTACATATTGTTTTTGTGATTAATCACTATGCTTTAATTATGTTCAATTTGTAACAATGAAAATACATCCTGCATATCAGATATTTACATTACGATTCATAACAGTAGCAAAATTACAGTTATGAAGTAGCAACGAAAATAATTTTATGGTTGGGGGTCACCACAACATGAGGAACTGTATTAAAGGGTCATGGCATTAGGAAAGTTGAGAACCACTGCACTAAACTGTCCCTTAAAAGTTCTGAGATGTCAGTGAAATTGAAAAGTGTTTACTAATGAAAGGGCTAAGAACCCTTCTCTGAGTAGTTTCTGCTTGAGATTGTATGAGAGAGCCATAGTACCTCCCAGAGCTACTTCATCTCCATACAGAACACTCTGACAGTTGTATTTACTACTTAAAGTCACAAATTTCTCTGTACATTTGACTTTCTATCCGCTGTTCAAATTTGTATCTCTGTCTTTATAACATCTCTATTTAAACATCCCACCAGCAATTAACTGAAACAGGTTGAAAAGTGAGCTCATCATCTTCCTATTCTAAAACAAAACCTCTTTTCCCAACTTGAACTGTCAACATCAGAATCACAGAAGTACTGGATAAAAGTAAGCCTGGCTTGTAAGAAGTTCAGGGAAAAAGAACTAAGTTGTCTGCAAGTTCAATATGAGGCAAGAGTGTGATGTAGCTGCTAAAAAAATAAAAGCAAAAAAACCCCAAAACAGCCAAGAAGCAAAAAACCTAAAACATGGTAGGTAAACGGTACTGCATTAGATGAACTGCATCTGTGTTATTATTTTTCATAATTTTACAAGGCATATAAAGCATTTTTTTAAAAAAACTTAAGCCAAATTGCCTAAGTTTTTAACTGCTTAAATATTACTTTTAAATAATATTTGATAATGGTACTTCAGAGCTGTATTTGATACAATTTTAATAGCTAGCAAATCTGGTTTGAAATTCAATATAGTAAAATTTTCTTAAGTCTAAGCTTAGATTAGTGATTCCCAATGACTATGAAGCCCTCCAAATCTTTCTTGTCTATGTCACATTAATTATAGTGTGTCATTTTAAAAAGGTTTGCATTATATCTAACATTCCCTCCTTTTATTCTATAATTATTTATTCAAAGTAAAACAGTAATTTTATAGCTTAACTTCCTCAATTTAATACTGTTTAAAAATATTGCATTTTCACAACTGGAGGCATACCACCTTTAGCTCTCCTCCCATGAACAATATGTGTTAGCATGTAAAAACATAAAAGGTCTCTAAGTGTATTTCACAAAAACAGAAGAATATATCATGTATTTTATTGCATTTTAAGAGCATCACAACTTTTTGTGAGTTGTTCTAAACAGTCTTTCTAGACTATTTTAGATGAGTTATTTTAAAGAATCTTAGGATCCTGATACTGAGAATAGACTACTATGCAGCATTAGGGTTAAAGAAAGACACAGGAGCTAATTCAAACTTATCTATATGTAGGGGAGAAATTTTATTCTTTTATTTATTGACTATGTAGATATAACCAAACTGCCATTTTTCAAATGTGGTAAAACAATTGTTTTCTTTCACAGAAAAAAAAGGAATGCTCTTGCAATGAAAAGAAAAAGGTTTCTATGAATAAAGCATGGGAAATATTGCTCTATTCCCCTCTTAAAGATTTCCATAGTGAGAGCTCTTGAGTAATCTTATAATAGAGAAACATGTTAAATTTTAATTCAGCCCTTCTCAAATTAATTTGAAAAGAGAACACTTTTTCAACATACCTAAAAGATCTAGTTAACCATATTCTATAGAACACCAATACTTGGAATCCAAAATGAGAGGCAGGTAATATTCAAAATTCTGAGTATGGTATTTGATATGTTTCTATTTCTAAAGTAGATGTTTACCTTATATTAAATACAAAAATATTCTATTCAAAATTTCCAATTTATAGAAGTTAATAAAATGTATTAATTATCAACTTAATACAATTAATATTTTAAATAAGTCTTAATTGGGCAACAATAGCTTAATACTAGTATATATCTCTGTATATTAGTGTAACTAATATTAAATAAATGAGCACAGACTTTATAACTGTCCTATCTCTTTTAATATTTTAACTTGCTTATAAATGAATTCACATTTTAGTAGAAAGTAACTAGTCATACCATCTTGTGATATTATCAAAAAATATTTAGTATGA
>NW_005871048.1:37236103-37265214 GCF_000147115.1 Myotis lucifugus | reverse complement strand
AGAATAAGCCCATTCTATTCACCACATTGGCAATTGTGTTTTATCCATGCAAATATTATCAGGTGACCAATAATATCATTGCTGTGCTTATTTGCATTTTTGTGATTAATGAGATATAGTAATTAAGGGTAGAGTCTGAAGCCAGACTGTCTGAATCTGAATGCTAGATCCACTGGTTCAAAGTTATTTAAATTCTTGGTGCTTCAGCTTCTTCAACTGTAAAGCAAGAAAACAGTGTCTGACAATAATATTATCTATATAATAAAAGCCTAAGCGGCCATTACAGCAGAATGACCAGAATGACCAGAATGACTGATCACTATGATGCGCACTGACCACCAGGGGGCAGACACTCAATGCTTCCCCCCAGTGGTCAGTGTGCTCAGCCAGAAGCCGGGCTCATGGCTAGTGAGCACAGTGGCGGTGGTGGGAGCCTTTCCTGTCTCTGCGGCAGCGCTAAGGAGCAGTGAGCTGAGCGATAAGGAGTAGCTAGCAGGCGGGTGGTAAGGAGTGAGGGGTCTCAGACTGTGAGAGGGCACAGTCTGTGATAAGTTAATCTCTCTAAAGTGCTTATAACCATATGTAGTACATAGTGCTATTATTAATATTTTATATGTCATCCAATCCTACTTCTTTCTTTGTGTGTAAACTTCCTATCTATATTCTTACTTTTATGCTGGGGTATTCATCTCTTCTTTATTAATTTATCCTTTATCTCTCATGCAGTTAATAAATACTTTCCCCAGTAGGTCATTTGTCTTTCCACTTTTTTTATTTTTCCTCTTTTACCTCCTTTCTTGCTGTTTTCCTAAAGAAATTTTATTTTATAATGTTTATATAGTCAAGTCTATCAATCTTACCTTTATGGCTTCTAAGTCTTATGTGGATAAGAGAGCACTTCCCACAAATAAAATAAAATATTTTAATTTAATGGTAAAGTGAAAGTTAACAAGTTTATTTTTTTAGGAAGAGAAACTTCCATAAAACTTGAGAGGTAATTTCTAGGTAGAGTCTCATTAACTTAATATTCAGGGTGGCTGTTACTGATATTGAATAAACTTATTACAATCTTTTCTCCTTAAAGTACCTTTAAAGAAAAATGAAAATATCTTTCCAGTTAGTGATTTGGGATACTACTAAAATCATTTTCTAGAACTGTAGCTTCTCCACAGAGTGATGACAAGTTGCCTGTTTCAGAATTTCTCTCAATCTTAAAAATGTTTTTCTATAAACAAATAGGTATCTTATGGCCTATGAAATCATTTATCTATGTTTTGCATATTATTGAGAGATTTGGGTTTATTGATACCTTGAATAAAGAGTCACTACATGAAAGACAGGCTCTTAACTGGGGTACACAATTTTTATTGAGATTGGCAAATGCCAAATTAGAAACAAAACATTTTAATGCACTTAATCTGCTCTATTTTCCCCTCAAAGGAAATTTCACTGTGCTTATCTATCCAGGCATGTCTCACCACTCTAGCTCTTTTCAGTTCTAATTACAATTAAAGTTTTGCATCCTTTGCATATTTTTTTGTACTTTTTCTTCCCGGTAACGAATAACATTTAAATAAGACTATTTAACACAACACCCATGGCATGATGCAGAACACCACCCCCAATTCAATATAACGCCATCAGCGGTGGAGTAAGTGGAGAAACTATACTGACATGCTCCCAGGACCAAACTGGAATTACAACTAAAACACAGAAAAACTATCCCGAATAAACAATATAATGCCATCCTTACCTTTGGTATGATTAAACGGCTCGTTTTTATTCCATATTTACAACTTGAATTTATTTTAATTTTCATGAAAGTATTAATCATTTTGGTCGCCGTCTGTGGGGCAATCTATCAGGGCCAGACCCCCACCTGGCTCCCTCAGTGCCTGAAAGCTGGGCAGCGGCCCTGCCCCCTGCTGCCGGTCGCCGTCTGCGTGGCGATCGGGCCTCTGCTCGCACCTGCCTTGACTTGGCGCCGCCCGTTCACCTGCTCCACCATCCTGCCTGGTCCTGCTCTCGTTGGGGCCCGTTGGGGCCCACTGGGGCCGGCAGCGCCTCCACTGCCGCCTGTTGCCAGCACTGTGTTGCCAATGCCTGCCATATTCTGCGCCGCCCCCTGGTGGTCAGCGCATGTCATAGCAAGCGGTCGAACTCCTGGTTAAATGACCACCCAAGGGGACAATTTGCATATTAGGCTTTTATTAGCTATACTAGAGGCCCATTGCACGAAGATTTGCGCAATAGACCTTCCTTCCCCTGGCTGCCAGCACTGGTTTTCCTCCGGCACCCGGGACCCAGGCCTTTGGTCTGGCCGCAGCAGCAAGGCTTGGCTCCTGCGCTCTGCCAGCAACAGCGAGGCTTGGCTTCTCTGCTCCGGCTGCAGTGGAGAAGCCAAGCCTCTTCAGTCTTCAGTCATCTTCAGTCTTCACTCTGCGCCTGCATATGCAAATTAACTGCCATCTTTGTTTGGTTAATTTGCATACTCATCCTGATTTGCTGGTGGGTGTAGCAGAGTGACACAAATTTGCATGTTTCTCTTTTATTAGTGTAGATTAGTGTAGATATACTAGTATAAAAGCCTAAATGACTGGCCAACTGGCTGGTAGCTATGATGTACACTGACCACCAGGGGGCAGACACTCAACACAGGAGCAGAAACCACAGGCATGGAAACATGGAACAGACTGATGAACCTCAGAAAGAAGGGGCTGGGGGGGGGGGCGGGAAGAGATTAAACAAAGATCTTATATGCATATTAGAGGCTCAGTGCACGGATTCGTTCACCGGTAGGGTCCCTCGCCCTGGCCTGTGGGGATCGGGACGAAACCGGCCCAGTGCACGGATTCGTGCACCGGTGGGGTCCCTCAGCCTCGCCTGGGGGATCGGGCCGAAACCAGTGGGGTCCCTCAGCTTGGTCTGTGGGGATTGGCCAAAACCGCCCATTGCACCAGTGGGGTCCTTCAGCCTGGTCTGCACCCTCTCACAATCCAGGACCCCTTAGGGGATGTCAGAGAGCCCGTTTTGGCCTGATCCCACAGGCCAGGCCAAGGGACCCCACCAGTGCACAAATCCGTGCACCGGGCCTCTAGTAGAGGATAACACAGATGATGAATATTAGAGATCTAACATTTAGTTAACTAAAACAATGGAATTTAGTTGTGCCTGCTTAAATTAAAGGCATATGTATATATGGTTCCTGGAACCCAGAAAGAACTTTTGGAAATATATGAGGATAATATTCCCAAAAGTTTTCTAAAGGAAGATAGAGCTTATAATTGGTTTTCCTGATTGCTTAAACCAGCCACTTTTGAAGTTTTTGACATAAATATGAAAAGGCTCATGTTGCTAAGGAGTCTACCAGAAGTCTGTCTTCATTTGCAGATCTGATTATTACATTGAAAAATATGATCCAAAGCTTTTGTTAAAAATGAAACAGCAGAGTCAATTCCTTACAGAATCATGAAAGGCTAGCTTATCTCCACATCTGTCTTCCAGCTATATTTGGCAAATAGTGCGTTATGTGTTAGCAGTGGGATTACTAATGTGATTGGAATTTTAAACGAAGTACAGTATTCCATAAATCAGCTTATATAAGAAGTCATTCATCAATGCTCCTACTCAAGTCAAATAAAAGTTAAGCCAATGGAATGTCATGTGACCTGGGTTCTAGTTCCAATTCTTGACTACTTTGAAATGTGATCTTAGGTAAGCAAGCTGCTTAAATTCTATAGGTCTCAGGTTTACAACATCTGTAAAATGAGGGACTGCTCTAGATGATCTCTAGAGTATGTTGCAGCACAAAAAGTGGAAAGGAAGAAATAGATCTTAATTTTATTTTATTAATGGAAGAAGTTAAGCTATCAGCATAGACTGATAATTTTTTCTATTTATTTGCAAAGCTAATAAATATATTCTAAACCACCCTAAAATGCTTAGTTGGGGTTTTCAGGTCAATAAATCTAGAACTTTAACTATCAATTTCCTTTCAGTTTACTAATATGCCTTTCATCTTTAGGTCTCAAAAGTTGCTGTAAAATTTCTTGTTTACTTTGCAATCATGATATAATTCATCCCGGTCTGGTGTTTCATCAATTTAACAGTTCTAATTGCCTTATTATCTGCTCTGGTGCAGTAGTAAAGCTTCTGAATATTTCATTTACTTACCAATAAGAAAACCCCATATATCTCAGCCTTAAGAATATTACTTCTACCCCTTGGCTGAGCAGAGGCATGAAGAACTTAAGCTTTCTGGAAAGCCAATATAATCTATCACTATTTAACTGTTTGTCAATGTTTATGCCTGTCTCAACTCACATTTAATGGGGCTTTTTATTGTTATTTTCCACTATAAAATTTTGAAGACACCTAAATGTCACTAATTCCCTTCTAAGTTTCCCATGTATACTGCAATGTTACTTGGGAGACACAACGACATGGTGCAAATGCCTTTATATGACCTTAAATGAGTTACTTGCCTGTCTGAGCCTCAGTTTCCCCATGTAAAATAGAAAGACTAACTACAATGTGGTAGAGAATATAAAATAAGTATAGTTCCTGGTCCAAAACTATGTATATAAGAGGTATTCGGTAACTGTTTCTCAAGTCCTTCCCATCCCAAGGGTTCCCACTTGGCTGTGATTCTGCTTGTTGAACTGACCAATCTGAAAATGGATTCTAGGCACCAGATACTTCTATAGGAGTATTTTCAAAAGGCTATTTGTAACCCATTAATCAGCATTGTAATCCATGACACCAGAAATCAATTGACTGGGTTGTGATCAGCATTGTTTTTATAGAATAGAACTGAAAACACAAAGAGTGCATCACAAAGGTAAAAATATGAATATTTCGCCGAAACCGGTTTGGCTCAGTGGATAGAGCGTCGGCCTGCGGACTGAAAGGTCCCGGGTTCGATTCCGGTCAAGGGCATGTACCTGGGTTGCAGGCACATCCCCAGTAGGAGATGTGCAGGAGGCAACTGATCGATGTTTCTCTCTCATCGATGTTTCTGGCTCTCTGTCTCTCTCCCTTCCTCACTGTAAAAAATCAATAAAATATATTTTAAAAAAAAATATGAATATTTCATTAAACTTTATTTCAGTTTTATATATGTATATGCATTAGCATACTGTGTTATGATGCAAAATAAAATATATTATTCTAGGTTGGATCAAAAAAGTTTGAAATAAGCTGCTCTATAGAGAAGGAGTCATCTTTGGTTGGATCACTTCTCCCTGCCCATCTCCCAAGGAAAATATACTACTGAGACCAGTATTTCAAAGTCAAAAGAGGCCCACCAGTCCCTTTACAGAAGCAGTATATATATATATGTATACACACACACACACACACACACACACACACACACACTAGAGGCCCGTTGCATGAAGAGATTCGTGCAATAGGCCTTCCTTCCCCTGATGCTGGCACTGGTTTTCCTCCGGCACCTGGGACCCAGGCCTTCGACCCGGCTGCAGTGGAGAAGCGAAGCCTCTTCAGCCTTCAGTCTTCGCTGCTCCGGCCTGAGCCTTCAGTCTTCGCTCCGCGCCTGTGTATGCAAATTAACCGCCATCTTTTTTGGGGTTAATTTGCATACTCTCCTGATTGGCTTGTGAGCATAGCGGAGGGACGGTCAATTTACATGTTTGTCTATTATTAGGTAAGATATATATATTTGAGGTTACCTGCATTGTTAATAAGACCAAGGAGCAGAAATTAAATTCTTCCCTTAGAAATACCTTTCTTAACTATTCATCAAGTCCTCATCTCATAATTTTCTTCTTTTGAAACATAGTAGCAAGTAAAAGGCTCCCTGGAGGCCTATAAAAAAATATACTAACGAAATTTACAACCAGAAACCCAGTTATCCAAATAAGAATATGACATTAAAATCTAAAACCTAACCACAACTCTTTCAGTAAAGTATAGTGATCTTTTGGGGAGAATATTTATTTTGTCTTACAGCAGAGCCAAATTAAATGGGAGGTGAGAAAAGATGGTTAGGAAAGGCTTTCCCAAGAAAGTGATATCAAAGTTAGGATTTGATGGATGAGTAAGAATTAACAGAGCAAAGGAAAAAGGGTATGTGGCAGGAGTAGCAAGCAGGAAGGCAGCATTGTAGGTACCAAAAAAGAACAATGAAAGATTCTAAAGCAAGAAAGAGTATGGAAAGTTGGTTTGAGAATTAAGAGGATTCTTTGAGTGTGGAGGATAATAGCAAGAGATAAAGCTACACAAGAGAGCAGGGCCCCAGAATGTAATCTTATAAGGCCATACTAAAGAATTTGGAATTTTCCTTAATGTAACTGACAATCATATTAGGTAAGAGGCATAATCATATTTGCCTTTTTCAAATATCACTATAACTACACTATGGAGAATGCAATAGAGAGGGGCCATAGACTAGGGTCAGGTAGACAAGAGAGTATGGTAGTAATCCAGAAGAATGAATGTGGTGGCTAGTCCAGGTGGTAGCTGTGGGAAATAAGAGATGTAGATAAAGTTGAAAATTATTTTAGTGATGAATGATGGATGTGGGAGAAGCCAAAAATAGTGCCACTGTCTGAGAGAAGGAGCCCAAGAGAAAAATATATAAGAAGGAGCACAGGAAAGGAAAAACATACAACTAGTATCTTTTAGATCATGCTATGTTTGAGGTACCCATGTGACATGTGACATTAAAGTGAAAATGTCCAGAGCTAATGTGCCCATCCATATTAGTATATGGGCACCACTGTTGGTAAGAAAAGAACCAGACTACAGTGGGTTAAGAAGTGACTGAGAGGTTGGAGTGTGGAGCCTGTGAATACAGACAACTCTTTTGACAAGTATGGCTCCTAGGGAGGAAAATGAGATAAAGGTTGGTGTTGATTCTTTAAGATGTTAGTGACTTCATCATGCTTGGATACTTGGTAAGAAACTGATAAAGAAATTAAAGACACAGAAAAGAGAAGAGACAAACACAAAGGGCTAGACAGGATGGCATTTAGAGCACAAGTAGAATGTTGGCTTTCCATAAAAGGTTCAGATCTTTGATTCTAAGAGGAAGTAATGAGGAAAGTAAGGGTGCAGATGCAGTTAAGTCTGTAGGTTTGATGGTGCATGGGACACATACGAAGAGCACTGATTCTGCCATTAGCCAGGGAAGACTTCAGGCAAGAAGTAATGATTAAGAAGAGACCTAAAAATTAAGGACTAATAAATCTTAATCTGAGCTGTATGTTGGGGATGTGCTAGTCAGAAGAAACTGCATGGTTAAAAAAGGCCTGAAGAAAGATTTGATATTCAAAAGTTGATATATTTACAAGCCCTAAAACAGAGAGTAGGGAAATTGGCTTGAGTCTGGAATTGGCCCTTGGCTAAATTTCATCTACCTCTCAGGCTGCTATTGATACAGTTCAGGGAATACTTTCTATCCTGAGAGGCCACTCTAGTTAGCCTAATCAGAGTACTCTCTCTAACAATTAAGGATTGAAGAACTGTGAGCACTGATTTACCAGCCAGTCATTTAGCTTTGAATCAAACACTTCTTTTTCCCCCCTATAAAACTTCACCCAAGGATAAGTTTTTATTGATATATATTATATATATATATTATATATATAATATATATACATAAATGTGTGTGTGGATATATATGTGTATGTATATACATATATATACATACATATATATATACATATATACACACACACACACACACATATGTATGTATTTTAGAGAGAGAGTAAGGGCAAGAGAGAAACATCGATCAGTTGCCTCCTATACACGCCCTCGTTAGGGGTTGAACCCACAACCTAGGTATGTGCCCTGACTGGGAATGGAATCCACAACCTTTTGATGTACAGGATGATGCTCCAACCAACTGAGCCACCCCAGCCAGGGTTCTCAAAAACTTCTTGAATAACTACTAAGTTTAAGGCACTATCCTGGATTCTGAAGACTGCAAAGAGAATAAAGCATGTTTTGTCACTCCCAAGGAGCTTCACCCTTTAGTGAAAATAAGTATAATGTTATTTTATGGCCAGTAAGTAGGGAATAGAAGGGGAGAGACGAGTGAGAGACATGGGGAGAGGGAGAGATAGAAACATCAATGATGAGAGAGAATCATTGATCATCTGCCTTCTGCACACCCCCTGCAACCTGGGCACGTGCCCTGACCTGGAACTGAACCATGACCTCCTGTTTCATGAGGCCCATAGTCCAAAGCAAGTAACATTCATTCTTTCTTTCACCTCTTACTCCCCTTTCTATTACCTTATGTCCCGTTCCTCTACATGTCTCTCACTCATTTCCCCCTTCTACTCCGTATTTTTCTGGCCATAAAACTGGATGAAAATAGGGTTCTACAGAAAGTACCCTCACAGGGTGATCTGATCATAAATTCCTAACTGAGCAGGTCATAGTGGATAGTCACACCACAGGCATATTACTTCAGTAAAAGATTTATCTTTGCCTTATGCAAGCCCTGTCCATTACTTCTGTGCATCTAGATTAACTCACCTTAGAAATAAACACCCTTAAGAGAACACATAATCTTAACTATCCTATAATCCAAATCCTATTTTGTTTTCTCCCACCTTCATGTAATCTTTCTTAAATTCCCTTCTTAATTTCAGATGCAAAAAAAAGAAGCTGCAAACTGCCATTCTTCAGAAGCACTTGAGATCTTGCTTTCTGGCATGTCATCAGTTTGGTACAAATAAACTCTTACAAAAATTCTCTACAAGTTTGGACATTTCTTATCTCGCCAGTGTCAATGGTCTCCAAGAGAATACAAAGGACATTTGGGGACTATAACATTTGAAGACTTAACTTTCAGTAAATACCCAAAAATCTATATGTATAAAAGGCTAATATGCAAAGTGTCCCCTTGGGAGTTTGACCGGGAGTTCGATTGCTCGTTATGATGTGTGCTGACCACCAGGGGGCAGCGCGGAATGAAGGCAGGCCCTGGCCAGCAGCCAGAAGACCCTGATCGCCGGCCAGGCCTACGGACCCTACCCGTGCACGAATTTCATGCACCGGGCCTCTTGTGTTCATATAATATAGTTTTAATTTTGGTTAAAATACAATTCTAAAGATTATGAGCTGAGAAGGCAGCATTCAGAAATAAGTCACCAATATTGTGAATGAGTCTGACAACTGTCCAGCATCAAATTTCAATGTAGTTTTTCTGTTCTTTATTTTATCCTTGTGTGATATAATTTTAGTAAATGAATTAAAACACACACACATTTTGTTTCTTGCAGGAAAAAGACCCAGAAAAGAAAGTAAATTGCTAGTGACAGTGATAATAATAAGTAAAGAAATCTAAGGAAATTATTGTTTGAAAATTTGGGGATTTGAAAAAATCTCAGAAATTTAACAAAACATAAACTGCATATTGTATTTTCTTCCACTCCCATACCATTGTTTATAACATGAAAACAATAGCCAGAAAATTCTTAATTGGGCTGTGGAATAACTATCTGAGATCCTTTTAAAAAAATGTTTTTATTGATTTCAGAGAGAGGGAAGCAGAGAGAGATAAAAACATCAATGATGAGAGAGAATCATTGATTGTTTCCTGCATGGCCCCTACTGGAGATTGAGCCTGCCTCCTGGGCATGTGCCCTGACTGGGAATCAAATCATGACCTCCAGGTTCATGGGTCAACACTCATCCACTGAGCCACACTGGCCGGATGAGATTCTTAAAGGCTTGGTAATCAACTACAGAATTAAGGCACTTTATCACACCATTAGACTCAAAAGATTAGCTAGGAGAAATAAATGCCAGTCAAAAGTTATTGCCTTACTAAAAAATAGCATATAATGAATGGTTAAAGGCATGGACTAACAGACCCAAGCCCTAGATTGTCTAATCTATTTTGCCACTTAATAACTGTGTGCTCTTTTGAAAGTCACTTAATTTCTGTGTTCTGGGCCTTGGAGAAGCAAACACTAAAATGGGATTAAACCTGCAAGAATTTTATCAGTGCAAACACTCCTGAGAGAGAAAATGGGAAGGTGGCTGGCAAAGGCTAGGAGAGTCATTGGATAATGATGCAAGTTGGACTGGGAATGAAGGAGAGTGAGGAAAGGTTAGGAAGAAGCATCCTAGACTGCCATGCAATTTTAGAAGGTTTGGCAAGGCTATGCACGTCTCTCAGGAAAAGGCGAGTCTGCCACTTGCTGTCCAGCAGCTCATGAAAAGTGAGGCCTGGAGAAAAAATGTTGTAACAGTTTTCACAGTTCAGTAGCTGGGGCCCTTGATTATTACACTCCCTGAGAATGAAGGTCTTCAAGTTCCATTCTCATGGCCACTAAAACCTCTTCTAAGAGTTTTCACATCTATAAATTCCCTATTAGTATCCTTCCTATTTCACAAGGTTGTGCCACGTATCATCGTAGGCACTAGGGATATAATGGTGAACAAGAGTGACATGGTCTCTGCCCTCAAAGAACTTACTTGATGATACAAAGAAGTGGAGGCAAGTAAATTCTGTGAGGTTCATTCAGATTGTCACTCACCTATACTAGGTGTACCGGTTAATAATGCAGATTTTTTTCACTGGATGGAGTTACACAAATGTTGATATATATGCGATTTGATATGTATGCCATTTTGTTGTATTGACAGCAAGCTTCAAAACTTCATATGTCAAATTTGCTGAAGGTGTTAACATCATAGGTATTTTTACGCTTAAAAATGTTAAAATTTCGTGCTAAAAAAAAAAAGAGCATTTGCGGGAAGTTTTAATTCATTACCTCATTTTGAAGAAAAGTGCTGCTGAATACTTCGGGAAGCTTATGGTGAACATGCTCCATCTCAAGATACTTGTGAACGCTGGTTTAAACGCTTTAAAAGTGATGATTTCAATGTGAAAGACAAAGAACGTCCAGGTCAACCGAAAAAGTCTGAAGACCAACAATTACAAGCATTATTGGATGAAGATGCGTGTCAAACTCAAAAAAAACTTGCAGAAAGATTAAACGTTGCTCAGCAAACAATTTCCGATTGTTTACAAGCAATGGGAAAGATTTTAAAGGAAGGAAAATGGGTGCCACACATCAACTGAACAAAAGACAAATGGAAAACCGAAAAGTCATCAGTAAAATGTTGCTTCAACGGCACGAAAGAAAGTCTTTTTTGCATCAAATTGTGACTGGCGATGAAAAGTGGATTTATTTTGAGAATCCCAAATGCACAAAATCATGGGTTGATCCAGGTCAACCATCAACATCGACTGCAAGGCCAAATCGCTTTGGAAAGAAGACAATGCTCTGTGTTTGGTGGGATCAGGAAGGTGTGGTGTATTATGAGCTTCTAAAACCAGGTGAAACCGTTAATACTGATCGCTACTGACAACAAATAATCAATTTGAACCACGCTTTAATCGTGAAACGACCAGAATGGGCCAGAAGACACGGCAAAGTAATTTTGCTTCATGATTACGCACCATCACACACTTCAAAACCAGTTAAAGACACGTTAAAACAGTGGTTCTCAACCTTGGCTGCACATTAGAATCACCTGGGAATCTTTTTAAAATCCTGATTTCTGGGCCTCATTCTGGAGGATTTTAAAAAGATTTCCAGGTGATTCTAATGTGCAGCCAAGGTTGAGAACCACTACGTTTAAAAGATCTTGCCTGGGAAGTATTAACCCACCCGCCATATTCACCAGACCTTGCTCCTTCAGATTACCACTTGTTCCAATCAATGGCACATGCACTTTCTGAGCAGCACTTCAAAACATATGAAGAAGTGGAAAATTGGGTCTCTGAATGGTTTGCCTCAAAATAAGAAAAGTTCTTTTGGGACGGTATCCACAAATTACCTGAAAGATGGGGGAAATGTGTAGCTAGCGATGGACATTATTTTGAATAAAGTACTTTTGATGTTTCTCTTGAAATTATCGTGTTTTCTTTGATTACAAAATCCGAATTATTAACCGATACACCTAGTAAACCTATGATGGCTCTCTACTACCTATAGAAAAAAAAAACACCTATACTTCTTAGCATGACATACGACTGGGTCCCAATTTATTTTATCAACCTTATCTCTTACTAACTCCTCAGTCCCCACACACCCTAATTACTCCAACCATCACAAACATTGTCTCCCAAATGAAATATACTGAGTCACATCTCCATGCTTTTATACATATAGTTCTATCTAGAATGTGACCTGTAATCAGCCTTAAGAGCCCACTCAAATGTCATTGATGATAAGCCTCTTTAACCCTAGAGTAGTGGTTCTCAGCAGGGGCAATTTTATTCCCTACCCTGCCCCCCACCCTGGGAGCTATATGACAATTTAGGTTGTCACAAGTGTGTGTGGGGGACAGGTGCTACTGGCATCTAGTGGGTAGAGGGCATGGATGCTGTTAAACACCCTACAATGTAAAGGACAGCCTTCCTGGCCCCCAACAAAGAAGTATCCAGCTTAAAATGTCAAAATGCCAAGGTTGAAAAACCCTGCCCTAGAGGCAGTTTGCCATAACCTAATCTGGGTTCATGTAGCATTCTGTCCTTAATTCTGTGACTTTTGTCTTTCTCTAACATCAGGAGCTCCTTGAAAACAGTGTGTGTTATTCATTTTCCTATATCCAATGACTTCACAGAGTCAGTCTCATCTCCTTTATAAATTTCTTAAAATTAAAAAGGGTATAGTCAAGTGTACTGGTGTCACAACAGGTGCTCTCTCATCCTTGCTCTACCACTTGCTGGCTGTTTATCTTTGGGCAAATTATTTAAACTCAATTTCTTCATCTATTAAATGGGGTTCACAACAACTACTTCATATGAGAATTGTAATGGTTAAAAGACACACACATTATGTGCTTAGCTAATGTATGGCACATAGTGAAAGCTCAAAAAATATTAACTAACACTGCTGTTCCCATGCCTTGTTATGTTGCCAAAATAAGCAAAAGGAAGCTAAATGCCAAAATTTTAGAAGCAGAAAACATTAGTATTCAGCAATTCAACTATAAAAGTGATATAAAATTTCCATTCCCTTTTCAGATTTTTCTCATCACGCATTGGTTTCAGAGCAGTACTTTGAATCATATTTATTTGTAATTCAGAACAATGTTGTAATATTTGTTTTTAATTAAAAATGCTTTGTTACTAAAATGAATCTACTTTAAGTCACAAACCTAGTTTACTTAAGTTTAGTAACACTGTATTTAAGAGAAATGTCACCAATTTCAAGGAAGATACGAGTCTTAATTTTCACCTGAACATCTGTTATTAAGGAATGTTAAGCTAAGATATATCACATGTTATGTGTTACAAAGCACTTATGAATGCTCTTTCAACTAAGAATTGAGCCCCATTGGGGCGCCATTTTTTTTGGCAAAAACTGAGTAACAAAGTTCTGGTGAACAGTGGTCAATATTTAACATAGTGCCTTACGCATAGCAAATGTTCACTAAGTAGCTGTTGAAATAAATTCAATGAAGAAATCCTCAGGCCTGGGAAATTTTATCACAGTCCAGGTTGGCAGTGTATTAGTAGCCAGTTATCATCTCACATTTTCTCTGAACTTGGCTTATTAGAAAATATTTTTCCCATGGGAAGAAAGACAGGGATATTCACGGGTTATGGTGGTCACTTAAAAACTGCAAGAAAAATGAGCTTCTGTGTGCTTGCTGCTAGGGAAAGAACTAGTTGCTGATGTCTTCAAATTTATTAGTCACCCCTGTTCCAATGATTGTAAAACACACATGTGAAGACTGAACGGATTATGTCCATTTGGTTCTCAACAGGGAATGTCAGCCTTGAGAAACATCTCAAACTGCCACTGAAGATTTGTGTCATTGTTTCAATTATTTCTAACTTATGAAAACAAAATTCCAGCCACGTGGGACATTAAAGTGAAAAATTTGATACTAAAATAATATTAGGGAAATATTTATCTTATTTTAACTTTATAATAAACATCTATTCCAGGATAAGGGAAAATAATTTCGTATAATAATACAAATTTGATCTTGGCCCTGGCAAGGGAGTTCAGATGGTTAGAGCTTCACCCCGATATGTCAAGGTCGTGGGTTCCATCCGGGTCAGGGCACACACAAGAAGCAACCGTTGAATGTATAAATAAGTGGAACAACAAATCAATGTTTCTCTCTCTCTCTCTCTCTTCCCCCCTTTCCTTTCCTCTCTCTCTCTCAAGCCAATTTAAAAAAGAAATTTGATCTTAATCAAAAGACTAATCCTAACAAAAAAGCTATGCCCCAATACTACTACTACCTTCAGTAATAAACTCAACACATAGACTTAAACCTGCCCTTCAGATATTAACTTCATAACCATAATAATAAACCCATAAACTGTATAAGGCAATCTCTCATAAACATTTTATTTCATTTTTCCTTGGTTTTGAATAGGCATGAGGAATAATAGAAATGCTCTTTGTGTATGCATCATTCACTTCTGTGGTCACTAAAATTGTAGCATCTGGATCACAAATTAAGTACTATGCTTATGTTTTTACCTCACAGAACTATCAAAGCCCGCAATTTTTTTAAAGTCTTAACTTATCCAAATCACATAAACATTATTTAATCCAGTCAATATATTCTTCAAACATTTACTTATATCGTACAATTAGCTTCTTCAAGATAAATTGTTGTAAAAACCAAGTCAAATATCTACTAGCTTTATATCTGGAATTACTATGAAACATAAAACATCCAAAACCATTTTCTAATCTCTTCTTCAAAAAAGTGTTATAAAAGCCATTTACCTAAACAAAAACTTAAGTTACTATTCTAACATGTAGGGAGTTATCATTTAAATTTACTTGCAATATTTTAAAGGAAATTATATTCTTAAAATCTTCCCTCCTCATACATATACACTTACAGGCCAAACTTTTAAGAATTAGGCTTATTTGTGGGAAATACCCAATAATTTTATAATACTTATAATTTTATAGATATAATACTAATAGAAAAATTTTGAAAAAATTCTGGCCTTAATATGTAAAAAAAAAAAAATCAAACCTAAGAGCAATCATTATCACATTCTTTTTGTCAGTGAAAAATACATCAGCATTTATTCTTCCCATATAACCAAAAACATTTAGTTACAGTAAAAAAAACTTAATGTAAAATTATTTATTACATTAAGAACTTTTAAAGACTACAAGGAATCTAAACTTTCAGAGCAGTTAACACTTCTCAAAAATATTATGGAAAATGCACTGACCTATAATAATCAAATATAGCAAGTAGTTATAACAGTTCACAAATGTATCAAAAGCTTAGGAAAGGCATACAAAAGTGTTAGTCTTTCTTTAAAAGGCTAATGTCTATTAACAGCTTAAAACAGGCCACAGTAGGGGGTTAATATGTTGTTGTCTGAATCACTTTCATCAGTTTAAGTACCTATTAGTTCTTATTAGCAAGGTGTTATTGGTCTTTTAAAGTTATTTCAGTTTCTTCTTAGTCTATTTGCCCAGATAGATTCTTTGGCAATAAATAATGTTTGAAACTATTTAATTTGTATTTCTTTATATTTTTGAATTTTAGATTTGCATTTAAAAAATGTTTTAGCATATCTGCATATCCAATCTGTTTTTATCTTATAATTTTCACCAGTATGGAAAGCACATACTTTATAAAATGTCTCCAAAGGGCAGAAATCAAGATGATCTTCTCAAGAACCAAAGCAATTCACATGCTCTCCTAAAATCATTAACGCTGAACTGACTACAAAATAAATGTTCACAAAGTAAAGCTGACCAGTTTATTAAACTTAGTTCTAACACAACCAATGGTTATTCTTTAGGTATCACTTACTTATTGTTTAAAACTGAAATTCCAATGATAAAACTGAAAAATAACTTATAGTCAATGATCACTGAGCCTACTTTCATCAACCTGTGGATGAAAAAGGAGCTCTAATAAATTCAACTGACACTAACTTCCCAGGATCATCATAAATTCCTAACTGGGGAGGTCATGGTGGGTAGTCATGTCCCAGGCCTATAAAAGGTTTATCTCCCCCCTTAAGCAAGCCCTGTCCCTTACTTTTCTCCCACCTTCATGTAATCTTCCTCACATTCTCTCCTTAATTCCAAAGGTATAATAGAAACTGTAAAACTGTCATTCTCCAGAACATTTGAGATCTTGTTTCCCAAGCATGTTGTCAGTCTGGCTCAAATAAACTCTTACAAAAATTGTCTACAGGTTTGGACATTTCATGTCAACAGACCAAACTTTGAATAAAATCTAACTTTAAAAAATTTATATATGGAGTTTCCTCAAAAACTTAAAAATGGAACGTTCAGCCGAAACCGGTTTGGCTCAGTGGATAGAGCGTCGGCCTTCGGACTGAAGGGTCCCAGGTTCGATTCCGGTCAAGGGCATGTACCTGGGTTGCGGGCACATCCCCCGTAGGAGATGTGCAGGAGGCAGCTGGTCGATGGTTCTCTCTCATCGATGTTTCTAACTCTCTATCTCTCTCCCTTCCTCTCTGTAAAAAATCAATAAAATATATATTTAAAAAAAAAAATGGAACGTTCATTTGACCCAGTGATCCCTCTTCTAGGAATATATCCCAAGAAACCAGAAACACCAATCAGAAAGAATATATGCACCATATATGTGTGTGTGTGTGTGTGTGTGTATGTATATCAAAGCAATTTACAATAGCTAAAGATTTGCAAACAGCCCAAGTGCCCATCAGCAGATGAATAGATAAAAAAGCTGTGGTACATTTACACGATGAAATACTATGCAGCTGTAAAAACCAAAGAATTCTTACCATTTACAACAGCATGGATGGACCTGGAGAGTATTATGATAAGCGAAATAAGCCAATCAGAGAAGATAAGTATCACATGATCTCACTCATATATGGAATCTAATGAACAAAATAAACTTAGGAACAAAATAGATCCAGAGACATAGAAGCATAGAAAAGAATGACACATTTCAGAGGGAAGGTGGGTGGGGGAGTGGTTGGGAGTGATTAACTGTGGAACTTATATGCATACTAGAGGCCCGATGCACGAAATTCATGCAAGGGTCTTGGTCCCGGCCCCTGCCCGGGTCTAATTAGCATATTACGCTTTTATTATTATAGATAGCCCTTGGACACAGACAATAGAGTGGTGAAGGCCTTGGATGGACGAGTGCAGAGTGGAATGCATCAATGGGAAAGAAACAAACAAAGGGGACATCTGTAATACTTTCAACAATAAAGATAAATTAAGAAAATAAAAATAAATTCTGAAGAATTCACACTTGTTATATGACATAGTGTATTGTTGTAATTTTAGAAAGTTTCCTGATTCTGGCTCTACCAGTAATTGACTGGGTAATCCTGAGCAAATTAACTACCTCTCTTGTTTGGTTGGGGGAACGGGGTAGGAAGCAGGTGAACAGGGAAAGAGAGAAGGGCAGGAGAGAATCTCTAAGGGGTACTTCGTCAGCTCTACAATTTAATTTTTCAAAAGGACAAGATTTTCTCCTTTGAGGACTATTTTGAGAAGTGAAATTAATTTCAATTGTTTAGCATACTTGTATGCCTCATCAGTCCTTCTCATTTTCAACAATGTGGAAAGTACTTTCCTACAAAAACTAAACATACTTGGGTTTTTCCACTTACACAGTTTAATTCTTTCCAGACCAAATGGGTGCTAAATTACGTGTTAAAATATTGTGTGGAATTATCTACACTAATAAAAGAGAAACATGGTAATTAGCTGTACCTCCGCTACCCTTCCCATTGGCTAATCAGGGCGATATGCAAATTAACTGCCAGCCAAGATGGCAGCTGGCAGCCAGGCAGCTTGAAGCTAACAGGAGGCTTGCTTGCTTCAGTGACGGAGGACTCCAACGTTCCCCACCTGCGCTGCCGGCCTCTGAGCTTGCAGTTTGAAACATTGTTACAAATATAGAAGCTAAACAAAACCCCAGAAACCTGCTTTCAGCCAGCCCGGCCTCAGAGCTGGAGTTGAAACAGTGTTTCGATTATAGAACCCAAACAAACCAGATACCTGCTTTCAGCAGCCGAGGCCTAAGAGCTGGAGCCAAGCCTCAGAACTAAAGCTGGCCCAGAATAAAAAAAAAAAAGCAAAAAAGGAGCGGTTGGGAGCTTCAGTCACCCGCCAGCCTGAAAACAGCCCTCATCCCCTCACCCAGACTGGCCAGGCACCCCAGTGGAGACCCCCACCCTGAAGGGTGTGTGACCAGCTGCAAACAGCCATCATCCCCTCATCCAGGCTGGCCAGGCACCCCAGTGGGGACCCCCACCCTGATCCAGGACATCCTTCAGGGCAAACCAGCTGGCCCCCACCCATGCACCAGGCCTCTATCCTATATAGTAAAAGGGTAATATGCCTCCCAGCACCGGGATCAGCTTGACAGGGGGCAGCGCCCAAACCCCCTGATCGCCCTGAGGCTCTGTGTGTGACAGGGGGCGGGGCCACAACCTCCCTATCCGCCCTGCTCTGTTTGTGACAGGGGAAGGTGCCCCAACCCCCTGATCAGCCCTGCTCTGTGCCTGATAGGGGGGAGCTCCCCAACCCCCTGATCGCCCTGCGGCTCTGTGCATCACAGGGGGTGGCGGCACAACTTCCCCATCAACCCTGCCTTGAGTGTGACAGAGGGCAGTGCCCCAACCCCCCAATCGGCCCTACCCTGAGCATGACTGAGTGTGGCATCACAACCTCCTGATCCGCCCTGCTCTGTGCATGACAGGGGCGGCGCCCCAACTCCCCAATCAGCCCTGCTCTGAGCCTGATCAGGGGCTGCACTTAGGGATTGGGCCTGCCCTCTGCCACCTGGGAGCAGGCCTAAGCCAGCAGGTCATTATCTCCCGAGGGGTCCCAGACTGCGAGAGGGCACAGGCCGGTCTGAGGGACCCCCCTCTCCCCCCCCCGAGTGCACAAATTTTTGTGCACCGGGCCTCTAGTAAGTAGATAAAAGGGCAACCTGCCAACACAGTAAACCCTAATTCTGCGGACCTCGATTTAATGGACTTCAGACTTAATGAACAAAATTTCCGGTCCCTATGTCATATGTGAAAATTAACACCCTATTAATTTTAAAATGCTTTTATATATATTTGCGTATAAATAATGTAACAGCTTTTGCTATTTCTAACAAATTTTAGTGAATAGGCCATGTGTTGGAAAAAGCACTGCAGTAATTTCACCAACAAATAAATATTACATATCTACAACTATAGTCTACATATTTAAATCCAAGAGTCACTGCTCATAAACAATGTTTGATAAATGATTAGCATGTTATCACACCTCATCGCACGTGGTAACTGGTTCTGTTGTCATGTGGTGACTTTCTGTAGCAGTTTTAACAATCACCAGCTGATATTCCTACTTGCACTAAGCCAAGCCCCAGACGTGTGCATTTGTTTACTCTTGATGACTGGTGAATGCACACATTTAGTAGATCTATTCAGTATAAATTTAAAATTACTGTAATACATATAGAAAACTTTTACATACTTAATTTTAATTACACAAATGTGTCTACATAAGTAAAACCAGGTAATTTGTCAATTTTTTAACATACATATTCAGAAAACCTACTTTATTATTATGTAACTAGAGGCCCGGTGCACAAATTCGTGCACCGGTGGGGTCCCTCAGCCTGGTCTGCTCCCTCTTGCAATCCGGGACCCTTCGGGAGATGTCAGACTGCCGATTTCAGCCCGATCCCCACAGGCCTGGCCAACATCCCCTGAGGGATGTAGTAGTGGGGCCAGGTGCTGCACCACTCCCGCTCATTCCGGCCCCGCTGTGCCTGCCGCTGCTGCCACTGGGTAGCATGCTGCCATGGAGATGGGAGAGGCTCTCGCTGCCGCAGCTGCACTTGCTAGCCATGAGCCCGGCGTCTGGTGCCCTTCAGTCAGCTGAGCAGCGTTGGCACTATGGGAGCGCACTGACCGCCAGGGGGCAGCTCCTGTGTTGAGCATCTGCCCCCTGGTGGTCAGTGCGTAACATAGCAACCGGTTGACTGGTCGTTTGGTCACTTAGGCTTTTATATATATAGATGGACCTTTGGCTTTAATGAACACTCCCTTGCTCAATTAGTCTGTTATATCAAGGTTACTGTATCTCCCAATTTTAGAACACATAAGCCAATTGAGCCAGTGAAGGGTAGTAGAATGTCACCCCCAAAAATGCCACCTTGACATAAGAATAATTTTGAGCTGAAGACAACTGAAAAAAAACAGATGTAAGTTATCTGCCCTCCCCCTATTTACCTAAAAGCAGATCATATATTTGTAAAAGTGTCCCCCCTCTCCTCTCTACCAGAAGACAGAAGTTAATCACCAAAGACAACTCTAGACCCTTAGCCTTGAGATAGCACCAACGGAATCTACATGACAAACTTTACCAATTAGCCCTTATCTTCCATTAGTTCTCCCACAAATATTTACCTTCTCACAATTTGTCAGAAACCCAAAGTCCTTTTCCTTTAGTTTGACACTTCTGTACAAATTTATTGTTCTTTTGTTAAGATGCTATATAAGGCCAAGTCTTATAAGCACTCTTGAGTTACTCACTACTGAGTATTCCCATGTGTTTGCATTTTAATAAACGTCTATTTGTTTTTCTCTTACTAATCTGTCTTTTGTCAGTCTGATTTACAGGGTCCCAGCCAGAGTATTTATTTAGTACAGAGTAGAACAAAAGTAGGTTTACAGTTGTGAATACATGAATTTATTTCTTGAATTATTATTTATTATTGTATTACTTATTTGTATTACAACTGTGAATCTACTTTTGCCCTACCCTATAGAGCAAAAAGTTTCTCTTCCCCTAAACCAGCAATTCCACTTATAGGAATTTGTTCTACAGATATACCTGCACATTTGTAAAACTACAGATATAGAAGAAAATTCATTATTGTATTTTCCAAAAGAGTAAAATACTGGAAACGATATAGAGGCCCATTAATAAAAGACTAGTTAAAAAAAAAAAAAGTGGCCCTGACCCGTTTGGCTCAGTGGATAGAGCATCGGCCTGCGGACTGAAGGGTCCCAGGTTCGATTCCAGTCAAGGGCATGTACCTTGGTTGCCGGCACATCCCCAGTGGGGGGTGTGCAGGAGGCAGCTGATCGATGTTTCTCTCTCATCGATATTTCTAACTCTCTACCCCCCTCCCTTCCTCTCTGTAAAATATCAATAAAATATATATATTTTTTAAAAAGTGGTATGTCCATACAAAAGACTACTTTGCAGTCATTAAAAGGGGGGGGGGGGGGGAAGAAAAAGGAACAGAGGCTGTTCTATATATTCCAATACCGAAGTGCAAAAAAATGCAGTGTGCAAAACAGTGTCTAGAGCAGTGGTTCTCAACCTTGGCTGCACATTAGAATCACCTGGGAATCTTTTTAAAATCCTGATACCACTGCACTAATCCCTCTCCCTGCCCCAAAGGTCAAAAGTTCCAATCCTTGAATTATGGTTGGTTCCTCTAGCAATATCCCCCTTTCTTAGATAAGTTATCAGCTTTCCAAAAGTTGCCTCATTAACATAACAAAATACACCTTTTATCTCTCTTCACTTAGGAAATTCCAAGGGTTTTAGTAGCTCTGTGTCAGAAATGGGGAGAAAGACCAAATATATGTTTATTATAAATCAGGTATCACAGAACCCTACTTGCTCATGTGAATTACGTCTATTAATATTTACTGTACTAGAAATTAAAACTGAAAAACTTAATGAATATTTTTAAAATTAAAAAGATTTAAGTATACTTAATCCACCTAAATATAAAATAAATGTACATGTCAACAAGAATAACCTATTTTGGCTCTAGCCAGTATGGATCAGTTGGTTGAGCATCGTCCTGTCCCATGCACCTAGAGGTTACTGGTTTGATTCCCAGTCAGGGCACATGTCCCCATTGCGGGCTTGATCCTCCGTAGAGGGCATGCAGGAGGCATGTTTCTCACACCCCCTTCTCCCTTCCCTTCTCTCTAAAAATCAATAAAACCATTAAAAATAAATAAATAACCTATTTTGCTCTGGCCAGGTGGCTCAGTTGGTTGGAGCACTATCCTGTACACCAGAAGGTTGCCAGATCAATTCCTGGTCAGGGTGCATACCTAGGTTGTGGGTTCGATTCCTGGTTGGGACATGGACAGAAGGCAACCAACCAATGTCTTTCTAACATCGGTGTTTCTCTATCTAACTCACTCCCTTCCCCTCTCTCTAAAATCAATAAACATATCCTGGGGTGAGGATTAAAAAAAAAAGAATAACTTATTCTTATGAAACTATTATTTCCCCAAAAAGCATCTGGATTCTCATATGCTTCTGCATTTAATCTGTTGCAATATTACATATCATATAGCATCTGGAAAACTTCACTGTACAATTATGAGCAAATGAAAGTGAACAAAGCAAATAGTATCTTAGTATTACTATGAAACTAACTTTAACCTTGCAGATACCCTGAAAAGATATCAGGGACCCCAGGGATTTCTAGACCATACTTTTGAAACCAATAGTATAGTGGATGGAACAGATAGCTTAAATGTATTTTTAGTACTATCTTAGTGAAAACTACAAAGTTCTCTGAGAGCACAGAGAAGGGAGCACTACCTTTGGAGACAGCTTAGAAATTTTTACAGATCTGAGACCTGAGCTCAAGTCCTTACACACTAGGTCCTATAAGTCTTTCTCCGACTTTGCAGAGTGGCTCCTACCCCTCCTCCTCCTCTCACTTGGTTGCTGCCCCTCAAACTGACCAACCTTGCTCTCTTTTTCAAGCCTTTGTATTTACTATTCCTTCTGTCAGGGCTATTCTTCACCCATATATCCCAGGGCAGTTCTTGGCCAGACTTGGCCATCCTGAAAGGTAAGGAGAACTATACCTTTCATACACCTGTAATCCATTCAGGGCTCACTGCTTGAGAAATTCTGCCTTACACGAACTGTTATGAATGTGCACTAGGTGTCATATTTAACAAAGTAAATGGTAACACCATTTTGTAAATGTAAAAAACTGAGTGGAGAAAATAAAACTAAGTATCATTCAACAATAGAATGAAAAAATACAAGAGAATGAATTAGATCTATATGTTTAAACAATAATAAATCTCAAAAACAATATGCACAAAAATTACAGAAATGTTCCTATGACACTATGTAAAATTTTTAAAATTTTAATTTATATTTTGAAAGGTAACACATGATTTAAAATTATAAGAACTTTCTCCCAACCCTGTCCTCCAGTTACACAGCTTCTCTCTCACAAAACAACCAATATGACCAGGTTTCTGTGTGTGTGTGTGTGTGTGTGTGTGTGTACCTTTTAAAAATTTTTTAAATTTTATTGAATTTTAGAGAGAGGAAGGGGGGGGGGGAGAGAAAACACTCCTTGGCTGGGTAGGTTAGAGCATCGTCCATGGTTGAGGGTTCAATCTCCAGTCAGAGCATATATAAGAAGCAACCAATGAATGTATACATAAGTGGAACAACAAACAGATGTTTCTCTCCTCCCTTCCCCTCTCTCTTTAAAATCAATTTTTTTTAAAAAGATAGATATGTGAGAGAGAAACATTGATTAGCCGCCTCCCAAACTGCAGACTGAACCCCGCAACCTGGATATGTGCCCTGACCAGAATCGAACCTGTGACTCATTGGTGTCCAGGATGATGCTCCAACCAACTGAGCCACACTGGCCAGGGCTCTACCTATCTATCTTTATATAAAGTTGTTAAGTGAGCAGAACAATACTGTCATATGGTTTATGTATATCTTCATATAAATTAAAAATTTAAAGACATGCATGGGAATTATAAAGACCAAATTCAAGATAATAATTACTTACAGGCAAAGAGAGAGAGAGAAAGAGGGAATGGACTCAGAAAGAAGCACTTCAAATGTACCTAATAAATAAGTGATCTTGGATCAGTCAAGATCTATGATGTTATTTAAAAATCAGCTCTATTTGTGCACATAAAACAGCTTCACAATAGAAATCATGGTCTTCTATAAATGTATTATTGGAAATAAAATAGATCACACATCTAAGCATTTATATTCTAAGGGTTCTGAACTATTATTAACAAAATGTTTCAACCTTGATTAATTACTACAGATTTTCAAAATATCCTACCAAACAAAAAGTGCAATGAAAACAGAATACATTCACAGACAGAGACACACACAAACGAGTCAAAATATCTTTCATTCCCACATTCAACTTGTGGAATAATATAGATTGTGTTGGAAAAACCATGGTCATGAGTGGCCTTAGCTTTCTCCCTTCCCAGCTTGAAGAGACATCTGGTTGCCAGCTGTGTAGCTCCTAAGAGTCACTGCTTGCCAAGTAGTTGGCAGAAGGTGGTGAAGAGCTGACCACCTATAATCCATTTTGACACTGCCTTCGACTATCACTTTGCAGAACTGGGTATATTACAGAAATTCTAAAAAGAGTTGGCCAAATTTCAAGGTAGGAAGATGGCCATTTTGACTTTAACTCAAATCAAAACAGTATGATGTAGGAAAAGAGGAGAAAAGAAGATAAAAAAGTTACTAAAATTTACAGGAATAATTTACAGGGCTATGTCCTTAACCTCTCCCAGATATTGTCCACCACACTTCTATCCATCATTATTTTAAATATGGTAAGTGTAAAAACAGCTAAAGCTAAAGTGTAAAAACGATATGTCTACGTCTACGTAAGTATAGTGTCATTCATATCTTTCACTTTTATGTCAGTTCGTATAATATATATTTAGTATATATAAAATATGTCAGTATGACATAAATATATGAACATAAAAATTTAACAAATAACATGGAGATTTTACTTAACTTTTATGTTGTTTTTATGCCTTTTGTATAGTGTGTGTGTGTGTGTGTGTGTGTGTGTGTGATATATATACACACACACACCTATATCTCAGAGGTATAGGTATAAACAAACTTGGGGAGATGCTACAGTTTGGGAAAGGCACTTTATTAAAAAAAAAAAATCAATACAACTTCCCCACAGATTCATGATGTAAAATTCTATAATCAAGGCTTGTAGATTTGTAATTATGGTATGTCAGCTACATTTAAACAAGAGTGTTAAAAGATTGTTAAAGTTAAACTAACACAATTGCAGTGTGAATTGTCCTAGTCTCATTCTAATCTACTGGTGTCACTTTCATTTAATCAGAGGGAACTATGGGCCAAAGTCAGTGCTATTTCCAATGCTTTAACATTCTTTGTTCACACTGGATTTTAAGCCAATACCAATCTAAAAAGATATATTTAAGAAAGTATTTTTAATCAATTAATTCACTCACCAGTGGGCTAGTTTAGCAGGTTTTATTGAAAATAAATTGCCTTTAAAGTTATTAAATATCTCTTTATGTTAAATGGATGAAAACATTTCCTTGCTAAAGAATTTCTTGAATTTATCATAACTCTGGTTAAAAAAACACACTTACAAACATAAATTCTATTTGGAAACTTATTGTGGACATATTATTTAGCTGAGAGACCATATATTTTCTGGCATGGATTCATTATTTACAGAGTGCATTCAAATTTTAGTTTAAGTAAGGTACAACATTCAATTCACAGTTGTACTATCAGCAAGTAGTCTCAAATAACACAGAAAACAGTGCTATGTTAGCTAGTTACAGAAGAGGTATGAATACTAATCATCCTAGTTTGCCTGGAACTTTCCCAGATTTAGCACTGAAGCTTCCATATCCTCGGAAAGCCTTCAGTCCCAGGTAAACCAGGGTACTGATGCCACCTAGACATGAAAAAAGATGGGGGAGGATTTGACAGTTCTGCACTGGAGAAGAAAATTGGAGTGATATTTGGTAATTTCCTGCTAGGGCTGCCAGATTAGCTATGACCCAGTCACAGGTATTAATAAGTTCAGCAATCTTTCTGGAACATGGATCCAAATGTTTAAAAAGAGCCTGCCAGACCCAAACTTACCAACTAATACCCACTTAACAGTAAGTCACATGTGAACAAAGGCTGCTGCTTGAAGAAACTTAGTACAATTACCCACCCAGCCCATAGTACACACATTTCTCTAGCTTCACAGCCAGAATTAGTCCTGAAAAAACAATCCTGTTGCTGGGAAGGGGATATGTAAGGAGTCCTAGGAGTCAGAGGCTCAGAACCAAGTCAGCCTTGTTGCTGTCCAATTCTCACTTTACCAGGGGTCCTCAAACTTTTTAAACAGGAGGCCAGTTCACTGTCCCTCAGACCGCTGGAGGGCCGGACTATAGTTTAAAAAAAAACTATGAACAAATTCCTATGCACACTGCACATATCTTATTTTGAAGTAAAACAACAAAATGGGAACAAATACAATATTTGTATTTGCATGTGGCCCGCGGGCCGTAGTTTGAGGACCCCTGTAAACCACTCCTAGTAACTGTACTCTTTCCTTGTTCCTAGGAATCTAATCTCTCTTAACAACCATTTTCAAAAATCAGATACTTTGCCTTTGTTACCATGCAAGGTAACAACGATTCTTTAAGACTAGGGTCCCTGAGGTTTCTATTTGCCTAGGGCCTAAAATAATGGCCTTGAAACCTTTTTCTCCTTTCATTTCTAAAATAGCTGCCATCCACTAATTGCCTTCACTACTTTGCCAACTTGCTGAAACACCCATCTTCCACTCATTGTTTGGGTTCCCTGATGCCCATCACCATCTATTTATTGTCTTGTTTCCATATTCCTGTAATATTCCATCTGCTTGTCCAGATTTCTTCCTAAAGCTCACTAAACGACACTTCTGGATCACCTGAAGGATTCTAGGGGACTTGATTAAATACTTAAAACTCCAAGAATGCACCCTCCCTATTATAGCCTACCCAAACTGAACTCTAGGACCAATACATAGAGAATATATTTCTAGTGGCTCTCAATTCCTGGAAAGAAAACTGAAGGAACTAGGGGTGTGAGTGATGACTTTAAATCTCTTCTTCCAAATAAAAGTTATGACTTCTGAAGAGAAACAGGGCTATGGGAAATGAATATCTAACTAGAAAAAAGGTGATGAGAACAGAAATTGGTTTTTAGACCACTGTTTTAAGAAACCAGTGTTCACAAAACCAGGAACATGTCTGAATCATGAAACTAATCAAGAAATCTTTGAAACTAAATTTGGAGGAGAAAAAATGCATACCTTTAAAAACCTTTTTATGAAAAAATATTTAAACATATAGAGAATATAATGAAGCCCCATGATCATTCAGCCCCAGCAATCATTGATATGTTGCTGTATCTCCCTCATCTATTTTTTTTTCTTTGCTGAGGTACAATGGAGAATTTTAAAAATAAGATATTAAGTCAGAAGATGGAAAGAGTTATACTTAAATTTCAGAGAAAAATAATGAGAGGAGAGTAGGGAACAATATTTACAGAATTAGATGGTTATCTACCAAAGCAAAATATGTGTAATAAATAGCTAAAATAGAAATTTTAGGACTAAAAACACACACATATCTAATTTTAGTACACATGGGGAACTCCACTCCAAAATGTCAATAACAAAGCCATGAAAAAATGTATGATAGATATTTTCATTAATTTATAAGCAATTGAATATACTGTATAGTAAATTATGCAGGTTTCAAAAAATGATTTTAATGTGATGAAGTATGAAGAATCAACATTAAAATTTGATAATGCGCTGTTATTGAAATAAGATGAAAATAAAACTTTATCTCCAAGCAGTTTCCATAAGTACTTGGGAATGTTTGAAAGCCTAAAAATTTAGCTTCTTAATTATCTAAATGGGTTTGTTTTCTCTAGAACATGTACTGTAAGCATATAATACTTGAACTGAGTAATTTCATAAACTAGTATAGATCATTAGAATGAGAAATGACAAAATCATACAGGTAATGGGATTCTACCATTAGAAGTCATTTCTCGTGATTTTCTATGTAAAGCACTCTCCATTATACCCTGGTGCTTCTAATAAATAGATTTATTAAAATGGCATAACCAAAGTCAAGTCTAGCAAAAGTGAACAACAGAATGCTGGGGCGAGTAATGGTGCAAATTATTTCTATTTTTAATTACATATCTCAACTGTCACTGAAAAAAATCTTTTAAATACACATATATAGATATATATTGGGAGAGAGAGAGATCTCAATTCCCTTCCTATTATCACACATTTAAAAAAATACTTTGGAAGTGTTGTCCTTAAAATAGGAAGCTGTAGATCAGAACCCTGGGTTCCTTCCTTTGCTCTGCCTCTGACGAGTGCTGAGATCTCAGACAAGTGTGGCTTTTCTCTTTTAACGTCATTAAACCTCCGTTGCTCGTCAGTCAGACGGGACTACACACAGTCTCCCTGGCGGCTTGCCACACACCATGTTACAGAGCGTGCACCGCAGGCGCCTCTCGCAACAACTGCAGCAGGTGGGCGCTAACTCCGCCTCACAAATGAAGACCCCGAGGCACCTGCAGGCACCCGAGGCGCGGCGTTTGCAGGCAACAGCACAGAGCAGGCGGCAGGACTCGGATCTGAACCCGCGGCCTCCCTCCCGAAGAGGCTGTGCGTCGCGCTGCTGCTCACACGGTCTCCAGGCCGCCTCGGTGCTGGAAGCGTCCGGGAAGTCCAGGGCCCTGCTGCGCTACCTAAGCCGCGGGGCAACAGCTTAAAAGGGGCATTTTTTTCTCCCCTGCGCCGTGTCCTCCTTCCGGCGGAAAGGCGTGACAAGGGGACAGACGGTGGGCACAGAGGGAAAAGCCAGCCGACTGGGACGAGACCCCTCTGCCAGCCGCTCTTCCTAAGCCCGCCCACCCGCTCTCCGGGGCCGCCTCTCAAAAGTTTCACCTTCGCGGGTCGCAACCATTGAGTCCTAACGAGCACGGAGTGTGTCACAGCCGCCGGGGTGAGAGCCGCTGGCGGGGCCTTTCCTTAAACGGCACCGCACACCTGCGGGGCGAGCTCGGGAACGCAGTGGGGAGAGGGGGGCCGCGGGAACCGGAGGCGGGCGCTGCAGTCCCCGCCCCGGTTCTGGGCCCCAGGCCGCGAGGCCGCCGCCACGTTCATCTCCGGGCGTCACCAAGGCCTCGCTGTCTATCGGGGCCGGGCTCTCGGCGGCCCCCGAAACTTCAGAGCGAGCTCGC
>NW_005871048.1:37187783-37236003 GCF_000147115.1 Myotis lucifugus | reverse complement strand
AAATACCCTTGACCCCAAACCCAACGATCCCCATTTTTACTCTATCATCTCTATATATTGTAGACATTCAAACAACAAATAGAAGCATTACCTCGAGTTAAAGTTAGTCGGCATAAAAAAAAATACATAAAACAAAACTAAAAAAAACAAAATAAAGTAACAAATAGCATAAACAACCTTGCGACCCCTACCCCTAAACAACTCAAAATACTGGGCTGCCGCCGACCCTCACTGGTACAGATGATTCAAAAAAGGGGCAATGGGAGGGGCGTGCCCCGGACCGCGGGCTCCCGCACCGGCGCGCCCCGCTCCGTCCCGGCCCGTCCCCGCCGCCCGCGGAGCAGGTGAGGCCTGGACTCCTGCGCCCGCCTGAGGCCTGCGCTCCGCCCGGCTTTTCGGGCCGCCCCGAGGCGAGGGAGGGGAGGCGCTGGCGGCGGCGCCGTTCGCGGCTCCTTACCGCTTCACCACGCCGGTTTTGATCTTGATTTGTCTCACGCGAGGATCGGCCATGGTCCCTCGAGCGCCGCGGGAAGGAGGGGCAGAGAGTCGGGGTAACCGTGCTGCGAGCGTGCGCGGAGGAGGCGGTCGCGTCGGCAGAGTCGCCACGGCCTCGCGCGCATGCGCAGACCCCGGCGCAGGCCGGCGCCCCTGCCACGCCCGGGGCGGTAGGACCAGGTCGGACGGCCACGCTTCGCGCCCGCGGCTGGGCCGGCCGCCGCTCGCTTCTCCTCTCGGGGAGCCCGCCTCCGTCTCTCCCCACAGCACTCCTTCAGGGCTCTCCCCTCACTTTAGCGTGGACACAGCTATACACTCTTCCCGTCGCCACAGCCGGCGTGTGTGGGGAAACTTCAGTGTCTTCCCTACGGACAGGTTGGGCGGTGACATGGCTTTGCGAGATTACCCGCTTTAGTGGTCAAAAATCGTAGTAAAGATATTTTCGGTGTCGTTATCTGGTATCAAACAGGCCAAAGCGATGTACCTTTCATGAAATAAACTACCATCATGCACACAGTCAAGAAAATGCTTACCCTCTTCCCCAGACCCCTGCAAAAAGTGCTTGTAGGTATGTGCCTCCTAAAGGAAATGACTAGAGGACTTAGTCGGGTAATCATCACCGAGGGTGTAGCTTAAATATTTAACTTACGAATATGTGTGTGGCACACAAAAGCTTGGGCCTGGTGGTCAAACCAGCTGACATTCGGGCCCCACCCTTTAAAGGCCAGATGACATTGGGCACGGGAGCTACTGAACCTCCCTACCCAGCCTGTTGCCTCGTGGGCGGAGCGGAAATAACGCCCACTTCACGGAGTGCAGAGGAAGGTGAAAGCTCAATGCCTGGCGCACTGTAGATGCTCAATAACTTTCGACCATATATAACAGCGGTTCTCAACCTGTGGGTCGCGACCCCTTTGGGGGTCAAACGATCCTTTCACAGGGGTAGCCTAAGACCATCGGAAAACACATATATAATTACATATTGTTTTTGTGATCAATCACTATGCTTTAATTATGTTCAATTTGTAACAATGAAAATACATCCTGCATATCAGATATTTACATTACGATGCATAACAGTAGCAAAATTACAGTTATGAAGTAGTAACGAAAATAATTTTATGGTTGGGGGTCACCACAACATGAGGAACTGTATTAAAGGGTCATGGCATTAGGAAGGTTGAGAACCACTGATCTATAATAATAAAAGGGTAATATGCTAATTAGACCGGATGTCCTTCCAGATGTCCTTCCAGATGACCTTCTGAATGAAGCCAGAGCTGTGAGGGAAGCCGGGGTCCCAGGTGCCAGAGGGAAGCCGGTGCTGGCAGCCAGGGGAAGGAAGGCCTACTCTTGCACGAATTTCGTGCATCGGGCCTCTTGCTGTTTTATATTTTCAAAAAAAAAATGTATCTGTTGCATAAAATGAGGTGCCCCTCTGCATCAGCCTCTTCCTAATGGAGTTCTCCAAGGAAGGCTGGGCATCCACCTAGTGTCTTTGCCCTTCCCTACACTTGATTTTACTCATTCTGGCTCTCAGAGCTGGCTCTGGAACACCCTTCCACCCTGCCAGTCCAATACCCTTATTTTATTTTTTAAAATCTATTTTTATTAATTTCAGAGAGGAAGGGAGAGAGATAGAAACACCAATGATGAGAGAGAATCATGGATCAGCTGCCTCCTGCATGCCCCCTACCGGGGATCAAGCCTGAAACCTGGGCATGTGCCCTGACAGGAATCAAACAGTGACCTCCTGGTTCATAGGTCCACGCTCAACCACTGAGCCGCATCAGTCGGGCTAATACCCTTATTTTAAATCCAAGGTCAAACCCCACCTTCTGGAGAAAATCTACCACAACAGACCACCACCCACCCGCCCCCCTCCCGCCCGCCTGTTCAATGCTCCCTCCATACTTTGGAATCACCCAATATTAATTTTTCTTTTAAAAACTATTGAGTCCTTCACAAGTGTGTGATCACTCTCCTAGTTGGATTATAAGCTTCTTTAGAGGCAAGAATCTTGTCTTCCATAAATATTCCTCCTCTAATCTACACCTGTGTTCTGTACACAGCAGGAGCTAAACTCAGTAACTATTGCCGTCCAACTGGCTGGCACACTGAAATGCAATTTCAAGTGAAGCAGCAGAGCAATGAAATACTGGGGGCAGGGGATGAGTGGAATCAAAGAAAACAAAAACCCAGAAGACTCACCAAAGGTAAATGCTACCATTAGAAATCCAGTAGCTCATTAATACAAAGTTACTGGGCAGTCCCATAAGCCAAAGAAGCAACAGCAGCCGCCAAACCCACAAACCAAAAGATTGTGTGACTAGGGCTCTTGTTACTGTCAAGGATCTTCTTTCAGTCAGATAACAAAAGCCATATAACTCTTCATATTTTCCTCTTTGCCTTGTTTTCCAGAACCTCAGAGCTTGGTTTTAGGCTGATTTGCAGGAGTTTCCCTCATCCTAGGTTTTCTAATGTAAATACTCCCTATCTCCCCCAACCCCAACTCTACTTCCACCCTTTTGTCCTTTTTCTCTTTGTTTTAATGATTTTGTATCTATGACTTTCCTGTAAACCAGTAATAAATAGATGTAACACACCAGCCAAAACACCTCTGCCACTGCTGCTGTGTACCCAGGCCTATGCCCAGGCCCTCGAGAACAGTGTGTTTATCTGTGTCTGTGAGTACCATATTGTATGCTTGAGGCTATGCGTTTAGATCATGAAGTTTGGCCACACTTCTAAGGATAGGGGATCAGGTGAAATTGTTCCTACTGTCAGTTTACAGTAGTTGTAAAGAGCTTTAACTTTGGGGCCCAACTAGGGTCACATCCTAGCTCTGCTTACTAACTGTAAACTTGGACAAGTTACTAACCTCTTTATGTGCCAGTTTCTTCATCTCTGAGATGTGGGTGATAATAATAATAGTACCTACCTCATAAGGTTGTTATAAAACTGAAATGAGTTAATATTTATAAAGTGCTTAGGATAGTGCTTGTACTTATTAAGCCCCATACAAAGTGTTCATTAAATAAATGTCACCTAGGAAGGAGGTCCTAAGTAGGAGACTAAGAACACAGTGGGACATATAGTCAAATGAATATAGAAATGTACATGTTATCGTTAATGAGATCATGCTGAATTAATATTTGACTGTTTACTCCGTATAAAAAGGACCCATGTTGGACTTACTTACCACTGTATCCCAGCATGTAGCAATGCCTGGCACATCATAGGCACTCAATAAATATTTATTAAATGAATGAATGCTGCTTTAAAACGACTTTTTCCCCCATTTCATAATGTCACAGAACCTTCCCTTTCAGCAAATGGGTTACTAAAATAATCTGAAACATCCCCCCTCTCTCTCTCACACACTGTCTGTCTCCAGGACTTGATCTTTGTGTCTGGCCTTTGAGGAGGTAGACCTACTGAAGGCCCTTCCTTGTATACTAGAGTACTAACCCTACGAGCACTAACCATGAGAAAGTACTAACCATGGGAGGGATCAGTACTAACCCTAAGAGCAGAGTATTATGCAGGCATGCCTACTGTGAGGTAGAAGTCAGTATTAATTTTTTTACCATAATTATCACTGTTTAAAGTCTCCCCCATACTATTAGTGACATCTAAGGAAGATACTATTAACTGGCTTACCCAAGAGTAATTCCCCAAACTCTTCCATACCTGATTCCATTGCAGGGGTTACTTTCTCAACCTCTCTTGCAGCTGGAAGTGACCAGGTGCACAATTCTGGGCAAATAAATATAGATGGAAATATGTAGGTGGTTGCTGAAAATGCTTTGAATTTCTTGGTAAAAGGGACAAATATAGGGAACTGCCCCTCCCCCCCTTCTTTCATGAAAGTAGAGGGAATAACTGGAGTGAAACATCCATCTTTCAACCATGAGGGAAAGACAAACATTTCAGAGACAGCAGTCCTGATATTGAGCTGCTGAACCAAAACCAGCAGCTGTCTATCCTTAGTCATCTTACCTGAGAAAAACAAATCCTTAGGCATTTAAGCTACTGTTTATGAGACTTCTATTATTAGCAGCCCAAAGGGCTTTCTCGTTAGACTCCATTAGAGCTCCATGAGTATGTCTCTTCACTGAGGGGAGGGGAAGATATAGCCATTGGATCTTTGGAAGAAAAATCCCTATGAAATAAAAAATATCTCCAACCATGGCTTTCATAATGTGCTGTGTTCTCATTGTCTGAGTGTATTAAACATACAACTCAAATGGCCACAGGCCACAGAGTAAGGATGTTGGACAGCTGCATGTTTCAGTGGTTCTCAACCTTCCTAATGCCGCGACCCTTTAATACAGTTCCTCATGTTGTGGTGACCCCCAACCATAAAATTATTTTCGTTGCTACTTCATAACTGTAATTTTGCTACTGCTATGAATCGTAATGTAAATATCTGATATGCAGGATATATTTTCAGGGGTCGCGACCCCCAGGTTGAGAACCGCTGTTTTAGATAATAGGAGTTCTATACAGGTAAGGAGAGAATACAATCCTTTCGCCAGTGACTTACAGAGGGTCCTATTTACAGCTGAACAGGTATCTGATATAACAATTCATTGTTCTGACACATATTGCAGTCATCATGTGTGGTTCTTAATGCATCATGTTACATTAGCTCAGCCCATGGTCTCGTACCATGTAACATAAATTTTGCCAAAAGGAATGACAGTACGTGACACTGACTTTTAAAAGACACACACTATTTTTTCAGATCACATACCTTTTATCCATGAGTGCCCAATTCAAAAATCAAGTTGGCAGACAAAAGTGGAGTGAATGTGTAGCCGCAAAGCAGCATATTTATCTTGAATAGTTTTGCACATTTCTACCTGTAGTCAATGATTCCATTCCATTTTTATGTTGAAATGCATGAGCAACATTAATGGGCCTTTTTTTTTTTTTTTGGTCACCTGAAGTAAGACTTTTATTCAGGGTCAATCAAGAGAGGCCTGAGAAGTGTTTTGGGATTACAAGCTATGGATAAAATCTTTTCATGTGTTTATCATGAACCATCTATGACTGTTCTATTTGAAATTCTCAGCAAAATATTTATGATTATTTTATTTTTATCCTATCTATGAGTATTCCTTTCAGTAAGTTAACTTTCTTAGGTGTGAAGTATTTTTCTTTATCATTACATATTCTTTTTTGGTATTAATGGGAAATACAACAAAAAAAGATAAGGATTTTTTGACAACAGATTACAGTTTCTAGATTACTAAAATAATATTCTAAATACTGGTTCACACAGAGCCTTTCATATAGGTTTTAAAATTTAAAATTTTTACTTCTTTTTGAAATTATCTTCCAACAGAGTTTCTTGTCCATTAAGGTAAACTACTTAAGGCCTAGAGAATTCCTCTTGGGTTATAAACCTAAAGTTAAAAAAGAAATTCAGCTATCATCTGTGAAAGCTTACTGGGATTCTGCAGAATAGTCTGGCAAGGGGAAGGAAGTCTTCATGAAATAGCTTTTCCCCTAATATTTTAAGGTAATATAAAGATATTACTTCTAAATTGAAGAGAAAAGCTTCATTTCAACTTCAACATTTCAACTTCCACACGTTCTAATTCAAATATCCCTACCCTAATATTTAATTACTGTCTTGTTATTTCATTATTACTACAATTATTTCTCATCCATTATTACCATCTTTTTGCATATATATGTGTGAATGTGATTGCCATTTAATCATATAATTGAGATTTTTAAGAATCCTTTTTTTTTATAAGAGTTATATGCCTCCAAATGATTTGGAAACTTTAGAGCTGATAAAATTCAACCAATTCCCCTTGGATTTTTAGCCACATAAGAAATCAGAGTAAAGGAATTCAATACAGACCTTGGTTGAATTTAGTACAACAACTGGAAGTCTATATGACACCAAGTAACCAGTAATTAATGACTAAGTCAACCCCCCGCCTCCCCCCCCCCACCCAACACACACACACACACTTTTTACTCAAATGTTTTGGCATGCAGTCATGCAGTGATGCTCCTGAAATGATTAAAAGCAGGAATTTGGGCCTCAGCTAAGTCACACTCTCATTGGATAATTTGAGTAATTTACTTAATTCTCTCTGAGGCTTAGTTTCCTCAACTGTAAAGTAGAGATAAAATAGCTGCCACACAGGGTGGTGGTTCTTGTGAAAGTTATATAATGCAACTGTATGTAAAGGATCTAGCATAATGCCTGGGACATCATCAACACTCAATAAATGGTAACCATTATTATTATCTTTACTCATGTGGGCACAGAAAAAATTTATCCAGAATTGATTCTTTTTAATAAAATTAGCCTGTAGAGCAAGCTTATTTTTTTCAGTGAACTAGCAAAGGATTCCAATAGAATCGCAGCTTATCCACATATAAGGTTTACTAGAGGCCTGGTGCACGAAAATTTGTGCACTTGGTGGGGGGGAGGGGGTCCTCAGCACAGCCTGTGCCCTCTCGCAGTCTGACACCCCTCCGGGGATGACCACCTGCTGGCTTAGGCCCGCTCCCCGGGGGATTGGGCCTAAGCTGGCAGTCAGACATCCCTCTGGCAGCCCAGGAGCCCTTGGGGGATGTCCACTTGCTAGCGGGGAGCAGGCCTAAGCTGCAGTCTGATGAGGAGGCGGGAGAGGCTCCCACCAGCACCGCTACCACCGCTGTACTGGCAGCCGTCAGCCTGGCTTGTGGCTGAACAGAGCTCCCCCTGTGAGAGCGCACTGACCACCAGGGGGCAGCTCCTGCATTAAGTGTCTGCCCCTGGGTGGTCAGTGTGTGTCATAGTGACCAGTCATTCCCAGTCGTTCTGCTGTTAGGGTCAATTTGCATATTACCCTTTTATTATATAGGATAGAGCCCTGGTGCATGGGTGGAGGTCGGCTGGTTTGCCCTGAAGGGTGTCCCGGATCAGGGTAGGGGTCCCGCTGGGGTGCCTGGCCAGCCTGGGTGAGGGGCTGATGGCTGTTTGCAGGCTGAGGCTGGCCACACCCCCTTCGGGTGGGGGGTCCTGCTGGGGTGCCTGGCTAGTCTGGGTGAGGGGCTGATGGCTGTTTGCAGGCTGGCCAAGCCCCCCAGCGGGGACCCTCACCCCATGAGGGTGTGGCCATCCTTGGTGAGGGGCTGATGGCTGTTTGCAGGGTAGCCATGCTCCCCAGTCACCCAAGCTCCCAGTGGAGGCTGGCTGGAAGCAGGTATCTGGGATTTATTTATCTTCTATAATTGAAACTTTGTTGCCTTGAGCGGAGGCCTCAGCTGGCCAGGGCAGGTGGGAAGCTTGGCTTCCTCAATCGCCGGGGCAACCAAGCCTCCTGCTTGCTCCAGCTCCGTGGCTGCCGGCCGCCATCTTGGTTGGGTTAATTTGCATATAGTCGTTCTGATTGGCTGGTGGGCATGGCTTGGGGTGTAGCGGAGGTGCGGTCAATTTGCATGTTTCTCTTTTATTAGATTAGATAAGTTCAGATATGAATATTATTAGATTGATTTTCTATCACAAATAGTAAAAAAAGAAAGCATCACATATTAAGTTTATTATTGGCAATTTGCAGCATTAAAATATCCTTTAAATAAATACATTTAAAATAGTCTATGTAAATTTTGTGTTTATGCCTATCAGATTTAATGCTAGCTATGTAACTTTGGAAGGGGAAAGACTTTGGTATGATAAAAAGCAATAGTGTGAATAAAGATGCAATTCTTAACATGTATTCAGTGGTTAATAAATGATAATTACTCTTATTTCAAAATAGGGCAGAATCTATTAAGTGAACTTCCATCACCCCAAAGGGCACATCTTACATTAAAAATATTTATGATATTATTGAAAATAGTGCCTCTTAATATGCCTATATTTTTCTTCTAGTACAGAAAAAAATCAGGTAGGAAAATTCCTAAGCGTTAAAAGAAAACAAATAAAATTGCAGAAAAGGGTTTATTAACATGTTCAATTTTTTATTTTAAAATGAGAATTTGTCTTCACCAAGTCACTGGAGAATAAACACCTGGAATGCAATATTATTTAACTCATAGTACATGAAAATTAGTGCCTACAGGTAAAGACTGATATATCGTTTAGGTTATTAGCACTATTATACATGGTGGAATTTTGCTTTCTTTGCTTTATAAAAGTTAATTTTCATAAATAAAGATGAAAAAAATGAATGTTTTATGAACACTGTTTTGTAAGTGGTTTCTGAGGTTTGGCTGAATATTACACAAATAAAGCAGCTACATTTTAACTATTCTAACAGGAATAAAAATAGTGGGGAGAGCATTCAAGACACATTGCCTCTCTAGATTGTAATGTATCTAGACCAGTGGTTCTCAACCTTCCTAATGCCGCGACCCTTTAATACAGTTCCTTATGCTGTGGTGACCCCCAACCATAAAATTATTTTCATTGCTACTTCATAACTGTAATTTTGCTACTGTTATGAATCATAATGTAAATATCTGATATGCAGGATGTATTTTCATTGTTACAAATTGAACATAATTAAAGCATAGTGATTAATCACAAAAACAATATGTAATTATATATGTGTTTTCCGATGGTCTTAGGCGACCCCTGTGAAAGGGTCATTCGACCCCCAAAGGGGTCGAGACCAAAGGTTGAGAACCGCTGATCTAGACTGTATGAATACTTTGTGAAATACTCAAAAAGGAGAAAAGAAAGTGTCAGAGTAGGAAAAAACAACCTACAGTTTTCAGTGGCTGTTGCAAACTATTTATGCTGGATGCTCACTGTACCCTTTAAATTTTTATCCCCATTTTTGCTTTTGCAGCCAATTGTTAATGGATATAATGCTGCAAAGACAAAAGAGTAAACAACAACACAAATGAATTAACATAAAGCCAGGAGCTGAAAGAGAATGGAGAGCAAGAGTATGTTGAGAAAAGGAAAGAAATAAGGGTGGGACTAGGCTTGGGGTTACATATGTCAAAAGGGTGTGATCAGTAAGATAATGTCTTGAATTCTTTAAACTTTTCTGCATTTGGAAAGTAAGACAGGGAACACTTCCCTGTTTTTGTTAGGTTATGTTTTCAGTTGTTTAACAGAGATTAAATAATAGTGGCATAAATAAAATAGAGAGTAGGTTTGCTCTGCTCCATGAGTTCTAAGTTGTTCCACCATGCTCTGGGATGGCCTTTCTTGCATGGTCAGACATGGCTCCCATTCCCGCCTCATATTCCATGTCCTTTTAAAGGCATGAACCAGAAGATGATTGAAACACTTCTGCTCACATTCCATTGGTCAGAACTTAGTTATATGACCACACCTCATTACAGAAGAGAAGGAAAAATGTATTCTCTAGCTGGGCTATTATGTGCTCAATTAATATCAGAAGAGGGAAGAGTAGATATTTGGAACAATTAGAAGTTTCTGCCATGTGCCTGCTTTGAGATTCAAAGTATCATTGATTCAAGTTGCTTCAGTGTGCACTTGGGAGAGGTGTAGGTAGGGGCAATATGCCTGATGCCTTGTAACCATAGGCCTTTGCCAATTAACACACTGACTTGATTATTGTAGCGTTATAGTAAGCCTTGAAATCAAATAGTGAGTCCTTTATTGTTCTTTTTCAAAATTGTTTTGGCTGTTCTAATTTATGGTGGTTACATTTACATTTTAGAATCAATGTTATGTACAAAAACTCCTGCTGGGAATTTGATTGGGATTACATAAAATGTATAGATCAATTTGAGAATTGACAATTTAACGATATTGAGTCTTACAATATTTGGACACATTTTCTATCTCTATTTATTTAGATCTTCTTTGACCTTTATTTTATAGTTTTTAGTATACAGATCCTGCACATAACTATTTCCATAGGAGTTATAATTAAGTATTTCCATTTTTGTGTGTGCTATCATATTTTACATTTTTAAAATTTTAAATTGTTCATTGCCAATGTATAACAATTAAATTTTTACATACTGGTTTTATATCCTCTGATCTTGCTAAATTACTTATTCATTCTATGAGCTTTTTGAGTGGATTCTATGAAATTTTCTATATAGACAATCTTGTCATCTGCAAATAGAGACAGTTTATTCCTTTCTATATCCTGCCCTTGTTTTTTAACTTAGCATGTAGGGCTTTGTTTGTTTTTTTAAGCCACTAAGATGTAATTATTTTGCAGATGTTCTTTATCAGGTTAAGAAAATTCCTTCTTATTTCTAGTTTTCTGAGAGATGATCATGTGGGTTTTCTTTGTTAGTCTGTTAATATGGTAAATTACATTGATTGATTTTCAAATTATTGAATCAGCTTTGCACTCCTGGAATGAATATCACTTGGTTATTATGGATTATCCTTTTTATATATTCCTAGATTTTATTTTCTAATATGTTGCTGAGAGATGTTGATCCGTAGCTTTCATTTTCTTTATGATTTTATTTTATATTTTAATTTTTTTCTTTGTTGATTAAGGTATTACATATGTGTCCTTATCCCCCCACTGCCTTTTTCTGCTTTTGGTAATGGGAGATTCTGGCCTCATAAAATAGCTTTCCTCCTCTTCTGTTTTCTGGAAAAAAATTAAGTAGAAATGAAAATTAAGTAGAAATTTTCCTACTTAAATGTTAGGTAGAATTCATCTGGACCTGGAATTTCTTTTTGTTGTTGGAAGATTTTTAACTGCAAATTCAATTTCTTTACTAGGTATACAGCTATTCAAACTATCTATTCCTTCTTGCATTTTGGTAATTTGTGTCTTGCAAGGAATTTGTCCATTTTATCCAAGTTGTTGAATGATGGACATAGTGTTCTTTGTAGTATTCCCTTATTATTCTTTTAATGACTATAGGGTCTGTGGTGATGTCCATCCTTTTATTCCTGATATTGGCCATTTCTCCTTTTTTTATTGAGGTAAAATACATATAATATAAATTGAGTGATAAATGGTGATGAAAGGAGACTTGACTTGGGGTAGTAAACACACAATACAATATACAGATGATGAAATCTGTATAATTTTATCAACCAAAGTCACCCTAATATTCAATAAAAATATATATGATTAACTATTAATTTAAAAAGTATTAACCATTAATAATGAAAAAGTATATATTTCAGTGGCATTTAGTACATTCATAATGTTTTACAACCATCACTTCTATCTAATTCTAAGGCTGGTGTCTTGTGAGGTTATTTAAGTTTGAAAAAAGAGTATGATTAAGAAAGCTGTGTGAATGAGGCAAGGTAAAAATTAGAATGGAGGTTTTACTGGTGTTAGCGTTATAACTGTAGCAAGGAATTAGGAGTAAAATGCTTTGGATATGCAATGCCATTTGATGCAAATAGCATTGGTGTGGAAAGACAAGTGTGTGATGGTGGGCAGGTTCCATGTCTTGTAATCATAGCCCTCAAACAGGCTTCAGAATATCTGGCTGCTTTTATATAATATTAACATGGAAACACTTCCTCTGAAATAGGTGGTGCTTGGCTTAGCTCAGAAATACAAAAACAGACAATGATTTCCATAAACCCTGCCTTGAGCTATATCTGAGTAACCTAGACCTGTGATGGAGGGAGGTCCCAGATTTCAGGGAAAATGAAGGAAATGTATGCTATTCCCTAGGGCAGTACTGCTTAAGAAGCTTTCCTTTTCAAACTGGAATGTTCTAAAAATATCCAAAGCATGTAAATTTCTTGGCAACGTGAATAATTACTCAAAGCCACAAATTCAAATTTTGGTTTAACCATCAGGACTGGCTTATTTCTTTGACATACCAGCTAAATCATTTTTGCTCTTGGAGACAATTGACTACACAGTATTCACAACATGAGTTGTTCTTTCTTTGCCCTTCAGGGAGCCCCAGAACCCTCCCAGAAGTAAGCAATTGTTAAGCCATGCTCCTTTCCCCTAGAATATCCTTTCAAGCCTCTACTCAAGCCAAAATAATAACCCTTTGAAATCTCAGCTCCAAGAAAGTCATAAAGTAAGCACTCAGTACTATGGAAACAATCATTTGACATCATTCCAGCAAATCCATCTTTGGGCTATGCAGCTTGTTTTACTGTAATGGTGTTATTTTGGGATTTATTGACTTCCAAAACTAAGAAAAAGACATAGGAGCACCTTGAGCTACTGCTCAGTTATGAAGAATGCAGAAAAAAATCAAATCAAATATCTACAAAATGTGCCACTCTATTGTTCATTTATTTCTTCCCGTTTTCTTCCTATTTTGACAAATTGTTTGATGTGAACTCATCTCGTTTTTGTTTTTGAAAATCATATACAGATTCTTAGGCATGAGTAAATATCTTCTTGCCAATTTCAATAAAAGAAGCAGAAAAATTGCAACTCATATACATCTGTATCATTCAAAGATACAGTCAAGAGACAGAAACCATGCCAGTTATTAGAACAGAGAAAATATAATTGTTATCTAGGTATAAAGTTGTTAACTAAGTGAATGAAAGGGCAAAAGAGATGTCACGGAGGTAGCAACTGCAAGTAGCGTTTAACACCCCTAGAACTGGGAACAAAGGAAATACACTGGAATTATTACAACTTAGGAACTCAGAAGAGGTTGCTGACCTCTGAAGAGAGAACATTGGCAGCTTATGCAGGATCTCTGAGAGGGCAGGATGAATCTGACCCTGCAATACTGAGAACAACTCCAAACTGAATTAAGCTGCTGCTACAGGAAGGAACTAAAACTGCTGGGATGAAGAAGTGATGCTAGTGTTATGCTCACAGAAACAGGAAAAATTTAGGAAGCAAAGCAAGGAGCAAGCTCCTTCTTCCTCCTCTAGCTTTGCAGGCTCCTTGACAAAGCAGAAACGTGGTTTTTAGAATTTTAGACCCAGCATCACAATGCAGAATATAGAAGGCTGGGTTTGGATGTAAGAAATAAAAACAGTAATAGGGAGATTTCAACAACTTATTCAAACTGCACCTTAATTAAACAAGATAAATATATCAGAAAGGCTGGCTGGCTGCCAGTGAGGGGCTCCCAGTTGCATTACCTTGGACAAGTCCCCTTGGTCCTCAGCTTTGTAGGTCTGGCAACTCATTTATGTCAGAGCACCAAGAACTGACAGAGCTCAGAGGGGTGGGTCACATGATCTAACCTACAAGAGGCCGATAAATAAACTCAAAGGCCAAAGTATTATAATTTGTCTTAAAAAATTTTTTAAATTGATTTTTAGAGAGAGAGGAAGGGAGGGTGGGAGAGAAACATCGATGTGAGAGGGAAACATCAATCGACTGCCTCCTGCAGGCACCCCTACCCAGGATCGAGTTGCAACCTGGGCATGTGCCCTGACTGGGAATCAAACTGGCAACCTTTTGGTGCACAGGAGGATACCCAACCAACTGAGCCACACTGTCCAGGGCTCAAGGTATTTATCATTTTATAGTGAGAAATATCACTGCCTAGGTGATGAAGCTGGTACACACATCCTTTCATCTGCAGGAAAATATGATGGTCAGAAGGTAGCTGATGGCATGGAGTGAAAGCAGGAGAGTTAATGGATGCAATCCATGGCTCTGTAATAATTGTCTGACACCATTACAGAGATACACTGGACCAACTGACTTCACATCAGTCAGTCAGTATCCTCACCACTTGTATAGAGCTAGACAGATCCCCCCAAAAGCTTACTCTTTCATCTTTAATTGGCTCTTGACAAAGTCCAGCCTTCTGTTATTATCTTTTATTCAGATAAATATACATAGTTATAGTTTTATTTGTCCTTGGGAGATGGCCTTGGACAGGTTATTAAATGTTTCTGAATCTTTCCTCTTCTTTAGATGAGGATCAATTATCCCTATGTCATAAGGCTGATGTATGGATTTAAAACAGTAGTCCATATAAATATTCACAGGACAATGCCTAACATTCAGGAAGCTCCCAAAACATACAAATTCAACCCCTACCTTTGATCATATTAAGATTTTCTGCTCTTCTAACATTTTTCCTTTTAAAAAGATGAGTTAGCCCTGACTGGTTTGGCTCAGTGTATAGAGAGTGGGCCTGCGGACTGAAGGGTCCCTGGTTCAATTCTGTCAAGGGTATATGCCCAAGTTTCAGTTTCGATCCCCAGTGGGGGGCATGCAGGAACCAGCCAATCAATGATTCTCATCATTGATGTTTCTATTTCTCTCCCCCTCTCCCTTCCTCTTTGAAATCAGTAAAATATATATATATTTTTAAAAGATGAGTTAAATAGCTATATAGCATTCCACTGAAAGGATGTATCATTTTATTTAACCAATAGCTACTGTTTGGTGGTAAGATTGTTTCTAATTTTTTCTTATAAAATTTATGTTTTATTTCTGCTATCATGCCAGGCCAAGTTCCCAGATAGATAACTCCTACTGAAAACAAATTATCATGCTGAGAACATTTTCAAAAACATCAAAGAGTCTGCAAGGAAATAAAGAATATTCAGGCCAAAGACTACCTGAAGGCAGAACCCAGAAGATCAAATACAAAAATAACTTAAAAGCAGCCAGGGAGCCCTAGCCGGTTTGGCTCAGTAGATAGAGTGTCGACCTGAGGACTGAAGGGTCCCAGGTTTTATTCAGGTCAAGGGCACATACCTGGGTTGTAGGCTCCTCCCCAGCCCAGGGCCCTGGTCAGGGCTAGTGCAGGAGGCAAGCATTCGATGTGTTTCTCTCACATGGGTATTTCTCTCTGTCTTTCCCTTTCTCTTCTACTCTCTTTAAATATCAATGGAAAAATATCCTTGGGTGAGGATTTAATAAAAAACAGTCAGGGATAAAAGTTAGTTTACTTTGAAAAGAGCTATGCTCTCTAAGGCAACAGTGGAAGCAGGAGGCCAGGGAAATGACATCTTCAGTGTGTTGAAGGTATTACTAGCTATAGTCACTAGCATTTCCTTTAGTGCTGGTGTGCTGCTGGCAAACTCTTTGTGTGTTTTTACCTCAAAATGCTTTTATTTTGCTCTCATTTTTGAAAGATATTTTCACTAGGTATAGAATTCTACATTGATAGTATTTTATTTTCTTGGCACATTGATATTTAAACACACACACACACACACACACACACACACTCCTACACACATATATTTATACTTGAAAGAATACAAGCTCAGATAGGCGGTCTGAAATAAAAACAAATAAAGAATTAAAATTTGGTTAATTATGTGGGTAAATAAAAACAAAAATTGACTCTAAAACAGCATATGTACCAATCCTTGTAATTAACATATTTTCTTCCTTACTGAAAAATATAAGATCATAAGACAATTTAACTCCATTTATTCCCCTTATGACTTCTATGCATTTGTTTTAAATTGTTTATATTTTTAAACTGAGTACATGACAACAATTTCATAGAAGTCATGAGAGCAATAAATGGAATTAAAGTGTTTTAAGATTTTGTGTTTTATGGTAAGAAAGTAAACAACCCAAATATTTATCAACTGATTAATGGATAAACATTCACCACAAATATACATTAATAAAATGTAGTATATCAATAAAATGGAATATTATCCAACAATAAAATAAGTGAAGAATGAAGTACTGATACATGTTATAATATTGATAAACTTTAAAATGGTGTGCTAAGTGAAGGAAGCTAGTCATAAAAGGCCACATATTCTTTTTTTAATATATATTTTTATTGATTTCAGAGAGGAAGGGAGAGGGAGAGAGAGAAACACCAACGATGAGGGAGAATCATTGATCGGCTGCCTCCTGCACGCCCCCTACTGGGGATCAAGCCCGTAAACTGGGCATGTGCCCTGATCGGGAATCAAACCGTGACCTCCTGGTTCATAAGTCGATGCTCAACCACTGAGCCATGCCAGTCGGGTAAGGCCACATATTCTATAATTTTATTTGTATAAAATGTCCCAAATAGAAAACCCATAGCGACAGGAAGTAGATTAGTAGTTGTTAGGGGCTAGAGGTAATGGGAAATGACTGCTAATGAATAGAAGGATACTTTGTGGGGTGATAAACATGTTGTAAAAATTATATAGTGGTAATGATTGCACAACTCTGTGAATAGACTAAATACCATGGAGTTGAACACTTTAAATGAGTGAATTGTATGAAATGTGAATTGTATCTCAATAAAACTGTAATTTAAAAAACACACAAAAAGATAGCCATTAGAAAAGGCAGTCTCATGTGCACAGCCTCGCAACTCCCCATTTGGGTGCAAAAGAATGGTCCTTGGGCCTGGAACACTTCCTTACTAAAAGATAGAGAGCCCACACAGTATGTACTGGGCTTATCGCCTTGTGTGGGAATATCTTTCCCTGTTCCAGGCTCAATGTGTGATCCTTTGCTCTGCTCGAATGATGCATCAATGACCTCAGGCACAGCCCTGGATTTCAGGATTTCAGACTCCACCAGGGAGGGGTCGGGTCCTTTTGTTGTGGCTTGATTCTTATGTTTTCCTTAGTGACTCAAAAACCAAGATGCAGTGTGCAGGAGTGTTTGAGTTCTATTTCTGGTGACTGGCACTGTGATGATCTTTACTATCCTGCATGTAGTTGGAGCCCCACCCCTCCAGATTTTAGCAACCAATGCACAGTGTTCTGCTGAACTGATACCACTCTCTACTTTAGATTAGCAAAAGTGAAAATAACTGACAATTTCAAGTATGGGTGATGATGTGGTGAAACGGAAACTCGTACACCAAAATGTAAATTAGTAAAATTTCTTTGAAAAACAGTTTAGCATTGTTAGGAAAGTTGAACATATTCATCAAGGTAAAATAGATCAATATATAGCAATAGAAATGAAAGAACAGAAACCGTACCTATCAACAATGAAGAATCATAAAAACATAATGGAGAGCAAAGGAAGCAAATTATAGAACACTAGAGGCCCGGTGCACGAAATTCGTGCATGGGGATGGGGGTTGGTCCCTCAGCCTGGCCTGCACCCTCTCGCAATCCAGGACCGCTGGCTCCTAACTGCTTGCCTGCCTGCCTGATCACCCCTAACCACTCATTTGCCTGCCTGATTGCCCCTAACCACTGATCATCCCTAACCATTCGCCTTCTTGCCTGATCTCCCCGAACCACTCACCTGCCTGCCTGATTGCCCCAACTGCTCACCCAACTGCTCACCTGCCTGCCTGATCGCCACTAACCACCCCCTCCACCGCAGCTTTGTCTGGAAGGATGTCCGGAATGTTGTTCAGCTGTCCGGTCTAAATAGCATATTATGCTTTTATTATCATAGATAAATACTATGATTGCATTTTTATTAAATTCAAAAGCAGACAAAACTAAACATTATACTATATAGAAATACATTCAAAAGTGGTAAAACTCTACCGGAAAAGCAAAGAAATGATTGTTCAGAGGTTAGGACAGTTGTTACTTAGGTTGGGGGAAAGAGGCATGAAATTGGGAAAGGGCACATGGGAACAATGGTTTACTTGTTATCCAGAATGGTAGGAACATCAGTACTTATTTTATTACAATTCTTTAAAACAAACTCCAATGTTTTGTGCATGCTTTTGTATATAAGGTGTATTTCACCATAAAACAAAGTTAAGTGGATTACCTGGTGTATATATCTTTGCATATGTCTGAATATTTCATTAAGCTAATTTCTTAGAAGTTGAATCCCTGGGCAAAAGACATTAACACTCAAGGGTTTTATTACCTGCTACCAAATTACCATCCAAAAAGGTTGTACCAGTTTCCCTTCCCCCAAGTAGTGCATCAGAGCTCCTGGCCGCATTGCTTGAATAAGTTGTTACCCTTGTCCTGCTCCATTGCCACCTCCTACTCCCTCCTTAGCCCACTGTATTCTAGTTTCCAATCCAAACTCTACTTTAGGCTATTGATATCCTCCTATTTATGAAATTTGATAGCTACTTTTCTTTCTTAAATGATTTAGGGACTTATTAGCCCTAAAGACTTTTCCAGATGACTAATATCATCCATCATGTGTAGCTTTTAACTTTTTAAATCCTTAGATCATCATTTAGCTCCCAGTTCCTAGAGAATCTGCCTATGGTTTCCTATGAGCTATCTCATTTCCCAAGAAGAAAAATAGTTTTAAAACAGCAAATAGAATTCTCCTCATTCATCATCATCATCATGAATGATCATCATTATTACTCATTAGTCAGCTTCATGGATGTTGGTGAAGTCCATTGACTGACAATATTTAAGTACTGTTGTAGCTAGTCTGTAAAGATGGACCCCAATGCACCAGGCCTCCTGTGTTCGCACCCTTGTACAGTCCCTGTCCACATGGGATCTGAGCTGGCTCTAACTTGCTTTAATCAAAAGATGTGGCAGACATGCTGCTGTGCAGTGTTCTAGCAATATGCCTTAAGAAGTCTGGTAGGCCCTAGCCGGTTTGTTTCAGTGGATAGAGTGCCAGACTGGGGACTGAAGGGTCCCAGGCTCGATTCCTGTCAAGGGCACATGCCTGGGTTGTGGGCTCGATCCCCAGTGTGGCTCGTGCAGGAGGCAGTTGATCAATGGTTCTTATCATCAATGTTTCCATCTCTCTCTCCCTCTCTCTTTCTCTCTGAAATCAATAAAAATATTTTTTTTTAAAAAAAGAAGAAGTCCTGGCAGTTTCTGTTTTTGTCCTGTTGGGAGCCCTAGGCCACCATGTAAGAAGTTTGGTTACTCAGATGGAAAAAGCACACACGGACCATGTGGAGAGGCCATGTGGACCGGGAGAGACCTTGAGACTACATGGAAGAAGGAAGCCTGCCCATCCCAGCGTCCAACTGAATCGGCCTTCCAGCCATCCCAGCGAAAGCACCAGACATGTGGGTGAAGCTATTTTGAATTTGCCAGGCCAAGCCACCATCTTACTGCAACTGCATGAGAAACTGCAGAAAAAGCAACAGAACAACCACCCAGTTGAAACAGTTAACTTTTAGAATTACTGGAGTTGATAATAAATTGCTGTTTTAAGTTGCTAAATTCTGAGGTGGTTTGTTACATGAGATAATGGAAACAATTCCTTTCTATGTTGTCCCTCATATTTAACTGTTGACATACGACAAAGCTTTTGCTGGATCTAAAGTAAAGCTTGAGATTCTTATGGCCTGAAATAAGTACACCACTCTGTAAAAAAAAAGGGGGGGGGGAGATGCCCTAGAAAACAACAGTGAGAATTTACATTATATAAGGAGGTAACATTTTTTTCTACTTTTTAGTGACTTCATTAGGGTGACACTAGCTAACAAAATTATATAGGTTTCAGGTGCACAATTCCACAATACATTATCTGTGCACTGTATTGCATGTTCATGGCCCCAAGTCAAGTCTCCGTCCATCATAAGGATGTAACTTTAGAGCTAAAACCTGAAAAATGAAAAAAAAAAAATCCAGATATGTGGTGAGCTAGAGGAAACAGTGGGAAAACCATTAGATGAGAAAAAGCTTAGTGTCTTCTTGTAGCTGAGAGGATTACTATGCATAGGAGCAAAGACACAAAGGCAGGGGGAGCCCAGTTTTGTTGGTTGCCACATGGGAAAGCCTGAACCCTGCACCCTCCCGCCCCTAATTCTCTTTTGAGATTAGTCGGTGATAGTAATCTCTCCACTCTCACAGGGGACAGAACAAAGTGGAGGTGTTTGAGGAATTCAACTAACACGATGAAGGGTATCCTATCTAATAATAGACAAACATGGTAATTGACCGTACCTTCACTATGCCTCCCATTGGCTAATCAGCACGATATGCAAATTAACCGCCAATAAAGATGGCGGCTGATTTGCATACTGCAGGCAGGGAGGGACAGCACGCGCTGCCATCCAGGGCAGCCCCAGAAGACCCAGAAGCCGGCCTGCTTTACCGCCCAGACCCGATCCGGTCCCAGGCAGCAAGGCAGGGCAGGCCCCAGAAGACCAAGAAGCCGCCTGATATGGTAGTAACTCTATCAGTAAGCATTCTGAAAGTCAGTGGCATAAATGCACCAATTAAAGGACAGATTATGAGGGTGAATCAAAAACAAAACCCACTTTAAATATAAAGACACATATAGATTAAAAGTAAATGAATTAAGCTTCAGCCTGTTTTTCTCAGTGGATAGAGCATTAGCCCGTGGACTGAAGGGTCCCAGGTTTGATTCCAGTCAAGGGCATGTACCTCAGTTGCTGGCTTGATCCCCAGTCCTTATCAAAGCATGTGCAGGAGGCAACCAATCAATATGTCTCTCCCTTTCCCTTCACTCTCTCTAAAATTCAATGGAAAAATATCCTTGGGTGAAGATTAACAAAAACAAAGTAAATGGATTAAGTAACATTAGAGAGACTATAAGAAAAATATATTCCAAATTTTGTTAGTTGTATAATGGTTATATTTAAATTATTAACACCTAAGAAATTGGGTGAAGGGTACATATAATATGCTGTAGTATTTTATAGTTTTTTTTACATGTATGAGATTATTTCAAATTAAAATATTAAAATATTAAAAATTAATAAAATATTAATTGAAATGAATCTGCATTATATGAAAAATTTCCTAATTGCTTCTAGCATAATTTATTAAATTGTGCTAAAATTTACAAGGGTTCAATTAAAAAATATCTTAATTCTAAATGATATAATAGAAAATATATAATAGTGCAGTTATAAGCACTTATCTGAAAATAAAAATTTAAAGAAGTGAATTTAAAGCAGGGATTAGTCAAAGAAAATATATGCACAACCCATGGACACAGACAACAGAATGGTGATAGCCAGAGAGAAGTGGGGGGCAAGAGCTGGGTAGAGGAGGCAAAAGGGGGGGAATAGGGACATCCTATATAATAATAATAAAAGGCGAATATGCACATTGACTGAATGGTAGAATGACCGGTTGCTATGATGCTCACTGGCCACCAGCTGGCACCACGCTGTTCTAGGCTTTTCTGACCTGGTCGTGGCTGCAAACTCTCACAGTCAGTGGCAGAGCTGTGTCTTCTGACCTGCAACTCAGGTTAGGCAAGAAACCTCATTATCAAGATTGGGCCTTTTGCTTATTTGTTGAAAACAGTTTTCTTAAACCTTTAACTCAGATCAATGCTTGTTTATAGATCGTGTACATTTTTTCCTGAGAGCCTGAATAACAAGCAGGCCTTGTTATTATATAGGTTTTCCACTGTTATAATATTTGATAGAACAATAAAAAATGATGCCCAATATTTTCTAATGCAATTTCTAGTTTGTCTTATGTCAAGCTTTCATCTACTTTATTTTTATTTTATAACCTTTTAACCCATTTTATATAAAAATGGATAGTGTTTTTAAGCCTGCCATTTTTTAATTGCTTTAATTTTTAGGGAATTTTCATATATGTAATTTTATCTGATTATCACAACAAACTGAGTTAAAGCAGGTTTCTTTACTCCTATTTGAAAATGCAGACACTGAGTCACAGAGAACTTAAGCTGATTTGCTCAAGGTCACAACAAATTGGTAACAAAGCTAGAATTAGAATCTTGCTTCTGATTTTCCCTTCCAGCTTCTTTCTCCCACTGGACCAAACTAGGTCATAATGTATGGATTTAAGTAAACAAGTTCCGTTCCTGGTCCTGCTCTCATTTTCCACACTGGCTGAGCCAGACTGAATTACAGAGGCTGTGATCATAAACGTAATGGTGACTGCAGAGTGTTATGTAGAAAAAGGAGCTTCAAGGAGAGCAAAGAAAACCTAGGTTCTCCCAAGCTGCCAGGAGCACTGTCACTCAGGCGTATTCCACAAGAGTGGATACATGCAGGGATAGAATAAAAGGAAGCCCGTCTGAACTGCTGCCCACTCTCCTGGCCCCGGGGGTATTCCTACTACCTCCTCATTCTACAACGCTTCAGAAGGCTGCAGACCCCATATGCACACAGGCAGGGCAGAAGTTTGATGAGAGAGAATGGGAGCCTCCCTGTACCTGAAGTTACTTCTCACTTTCTTCTGGATTTATAATATGTATACCCCATCCAAGTCAATAGCAGCTCTCAGGGTTCTAAATATTGAGTCTAAAGGAAAATTATGCTGAATGAAGAACTAACTTCTAGAACCTGTAGCCACATAAACTGGAACATGACTGGGTACAATGATTCTATCCGGAATTATTCTAAACGGCACAATACTTCATTTAAAACAAAATGCATGACATTATCTTTTTTCAAATAAAGAATTGCAACTTTTATTCCAACTAAAATTGTGCTGGAGCCTTCAAATAAGCATTTGATGTTTTGGTTGACTGGCTCACAACCCCAAGTTCTGAAAAATTCAAATGTGACTAGCTTAGAATAAAATATGCTCACTTTAGGTTCACTTCTAAAGAAATCATTATTTGATGAAATACTCAGCTCTTCATAGATGAAAAGGAAACGCGGAGCCTCTCAGCAGCAGGACATGCAGGCCAAGCTGTTTTTCTAGTCCTGAGAGCTATTTGTGCAGGGAGCCACGCAGAGAATTTCCCTTTGATCAATAGGATGGATCTGTCAGACGTCCGGCTGGGGTTGAGTTGTGGCCGAGGGTCAGAAATTTCCTGTGCAAAACACTTGTGCATGCAGGAGTTGATTATATGACTTGGAAATATAAAATAAGGATAAGTGTGTTTCAAGGCATAATTTACATGTTATTTATGATTTTGCACTAATTTTAAAGTAAATTCTTAATTAGAGCTTCCCATCCTCATGCAGCTAGATATTCAGAACAAACTCCTTCGGTCACCTTTCGCTCATGGAATCCCAGGACAGATGCTTTGTCATTTTTAGTGGGGAGGGAAAGCTATAGGAATGTATACGGCAAAGGCAAACCATGAGAATATGTCTGGATTGTGCCAGGGGGCCTAGTAACATTGTGATTAAATAATACTTTTTGTGCATTTTCCCATAACCACACTTGATGCTGTGTCATATAATCCCCAGAACACACAGTGGAGGAATTCTTCACTACTGCAGCTATGTCATCTCCATCTTAGCCATCATTTTATTCAGTCATTCAACAAATAAACTGTAAACACAACTGTGGGTCAGGCATGGAGCTAGGCAGGTAGGGATAGAGAAAAGAGCAAGACAGAGCATAGCCCTCGCCTTTATGTAACTTTGAGTCAAGCTTTTTTTTTTTTTAAAGGATTTTGTTTTTCTTTCTTGATTGTGAAAATAATAAATGATCCTTATAGAAAAATTAAAGTAATACTATTATCTAACATTAATCAAGCACTACCTGTGCTGAGCACTCTATGCATTATATTATTTAATCCTAACAATAACCCTACGAAGGATATAATTCTACTACCCCTACTTTACAGATGAAGAAAGTGGTTGAGGATCAGTGAGTGTGAAACTCAGGATTTGGAACATGATCTAACTTCAGAATCCAAGTTTTTAAACATTTAGCTTTATGACAGTTATCTCTAAAATGGGGCATTTTTTCTGGGAACCAATCCACTGGGATACAGAGGGAAATATTTGAAATTCTCCGTAGCTTTATACCTATGTTTAGTTATTGATTGACAGTAGTGACAACACTTGGTCCATATTTCAGCTGATAATAGCAAAGAAAGAAAATGTGGGCGATAGTCCTCAGGAAGAGGGAGTTGGAAGTTGCACAGAGCTGAGGAATCTAGTCAACTTCCCGGTTAGTTAATTTCCCATGTATTGCCATGTATTGTATTTTGTGTACCAGACAGATAGATTTATTATATTTTTTAGTTTTAACTAAATTAAATGCTCAAAATAGACAAAGAGGTTTTAAAATTTGCAAATAGCCCAGCTGGCATGGCTCAGTAGTTGAGCATCAACCTATGGACCAGGAGGTCACGGTTCGATTCCGTGGTTGGGGCACATGCCTGAGTTGTGGGCTCGATCCCCAGTGAGGGTCATGCAGGAGGCAGCCAATCAATGATTCTCTCTCATCGTTGGTGTTTCTATCTCTCTCTCCCTCTCCCTTCCTCTCTGAAATCAATAAAAAATTTATATATATACATATATATATACACACAATTTGCAAATAGACCTCAAATTTAAAGTAACACTTATCACTCAAGCACATATGAATAACCAAAAATGTCAGAAAAGACACTTCTATAACTAAAATAAAAGCTTTTCGCTAAGAGAAAACACAACAATTATCTTACTGGATTTTATATTCAATAACATTATTCTTACTAAAAGGTCATTAATAATAATTTTATTGAAATCAAATGTTTTTATTAATAAATAAAATAAATTTAAATTTAAAGCATTGTTTATGTCATCTTTCCATATCCTTTCATTGATTACATATGAGCTTTATAATATAACATACTAAATTAGTGCATATAATTTATGAATGAATGAATAAATATACATGTTCAAGATCAAATAAGCCTTATTACTACTGTTCTCTGTGTGAAACATAACTTTCTGGGCAGAGTCAGAATAAAAAAGTTTCAGGAGCAGGAAAGGAATTCAATTTTTAAAATACCGTGATAAATAGCTTTGTACATGTACCTGTGTGAGCAAACTGTTTATTTCTGTAGAATACTACTAAGTAGAGGGATGATTGGAGCAAAGGGTGTGAACATTTTTTAGTCTTTTGATAAATATGGCCAAATTGCTTTCCAGAAAGCATTGAATTTGTACTCGTAAGAGCAATATAGAATTCCTTTTTTTTTTTTTTTACTGTAGCCTTGCCCATTTTGCCCATTTTGAGTATTATCCGTTTTTATAATCTTTGTTAATTTTACAGGAGAAAAATAATCATTTTCTTTCAAGATTTAATGTAATGACTCCCAACATTTCGATGACTACTGAATATTCACCTCTCAGCTGTATACAAAGTGTTTTAGCGGTGCATTTGGGCACTGCTGGGAAAGTATTTATTTACTCAAACTGGACACTGAGGGTGATCCAAGAACAAATTATGAGAGGGGAAACCCCAAACTATCTTTTTCATTTTTGTAATTAGCAAAGTGAACACAAAAAAATGAGTAACATATAATTTAAAATGTAGTTATAGAATCTACAAATGCAAAAGAGTAAAGTGGTCCCGTTCCTTCCCCTATACACAAAAAATAACTCAAGATGGATCCTAGACCTAAATGTAAGAGCAAAAACTGTAAAACTCTTAGAAGAAAACCTGGGAGTAGGTCTTTGTGGCCTTGAGTTAAGCAAAGCCTTCTTAGGTAAGACATATGACAACAGAAAAAATAAATTGGGTTTTATCAAAACTAAAAACTTTTGTACTTCAAGAAACACCACCAAGAAAGTAAGAGCCAACCCACAAAAGGGTATTTGCAGATCATATACCTGATAGGGGACTTGTATCCAAAATATATAAAGAACTCTCACAATCAATAATAAAAAAGACAAACCAATTTAAAAATGAGCAAAGGATCTGAATTAGGTATTATCCAAAGAATATATATTAAGCACATGAAAAGATGTTTAACATAGTCAAAACCACAATGAGATAATACCTCACACCTTCTAGAATGGCTATAGTAAAAAGAAAGATAAAAACAAGTATTGATGAGAATGTGAAAAAGTCAGAACACATATGTCATGTAAATATGAATATAAAATTGTGCAACCACTTTGTAAACAGTTTGGCAGTTCCTCAAAATGTCAAATATAAAGTTACTACATGACCTAGCAATTCTACTCCTAGGTATATATCCAAAAGAAACAAACAAACAAACAAAAAACACACAAAAACTTGTCTACACAAAAACTTGTCCATAAATGTTCATAGCAGCATTACTCCCAGTAGCCAAAAAGTGAAAACACCCAAATGTCCATCAACTGACAGGTGGATAAATAAAATGTAATATAGTCATATAACAGAATATTATTTGACAGTAAAAAGGAATGAAGTACTGATACATGCTATTATATAGGTAAAACTTAAGTACATTATGCTAAGTGTAAGAAGCCAGTCACAAACGGCCACATATTGTATGATTCCATTTATATAAAATGTCCAGAACAGGCAAATCTACAGAGAAAGAGAATAGATCAGTGGCTGTCTAGGGCTGAGGGAATTGGGAATGGGGGAGGGAATGACTATGGGGAGTGACTACTAATGCATCTGAAGTTTCTTTTTGGGGTGATGAAAATGTTTTAAAATAGATTATTGTAATGGTTGCACAATTCTGTGAAGATACTAAAACCCCTTGAAATGTATGCTTTAAATGGGTGAATTGTAGGATATGTGGACTGTGTCAATAAAACTGTTAAAATATATAGCAGTAATATATAGAACCTTTGTGTCATAGACATTATCTTTGTATTTCACCATTGCTAATATTTGATTTTTTTAATTTGAAAAAAAAGTATTGATATTTTTGGAAGCATGCTTTTTGTATATTGTGTTCTGCCTCTGACAATTATGAAGTGCTCATATTAATAAAAATAATTATGTCACCTACTTTGAGTAGCTGCCATTAGACAGTGCTCAAGATCGGACAAGCCTTATTACTACTGTTCTCTGTGCGAAACATAACTTTCTGGGCAGACTCAGCTTTTTCTTACTCAGAATAGGAAGGCACAGACATATTCAAATTTAGTAAAATAATCTTACCGACTATCTTTGGGGACCTTTTTGATGTGAAATTAAATTGTGGCACAGACAGAGATTTTATTACATTTACATGGACCCATAAAATAACTTTTATGGTTCCCAGTGGTGCAAATCCTCCTTAATTTTGTTAATTATTTCCCCCCAGTTATCCTTAGCCATGTCTGCTAATTCAGTATTGATCTTGATAGTAAGATATGTTATGATCTTAGAAATTCACTTGAGTCCCCACTGATGAGAAGAACTAAGAAAGCAGATTTTACCTGGGGTAATGTTTTGGATAGATTCCAATTAACGTTTTAACTGAGGATGACAATGCCCTTCCCCCCTCAATGTCCTTCCCCATGCCCCCTGACTTGCTGCTTGGAGCTGGGCTCATAACCCAGACCAGGGTGATAGGGTCTGTCCCAGGAAAGTCTGAGGAGGAGATGGCACTTACCTTTGATTTGCCTCCTATATTTGGGTACCTATTCCTCTCTTGTTACCCACACCCTCCTACCACCACTTCAAGGTCTTCAGGCTGAACCTGGAAAATAATGTTTTTCTGGTTGTTTCTACTCTTTTCTGTATTAATCCTTCCCAGTTAACCCACTCACACTGTAATTAGAATTTTCTGAAGGAAATGTCTTAAATTAGCTGTTCTTAAATGCACTATTCAGCAAGTAATTTATTACTATTGATAGTTATATTACTGATGTTTTTAAATGATTTGATTAAGAAAATAAACGAGAACATGTTCAAGGTTACCTTCTCATTCTCACTTGTCTCTGGATTCTGAGTGGGGGAGGCTGCAGTTACCACTAACACAGTGGGGACGCGCTACAATTCTCTGTCAGGAGGCAGCTACTGCTGATTGCCGATGGACCTTACTAGTTGGTTCACTTTACTGTACCAAGCACTTGTTGAATGCCTACTATGTACAAAGCATTCATCTGAAATTAGTTGCTTGTTTGAACTAAAACTTCAATGTATCTTTAATTTCTGGGCCATCCAATTCTGTTTTATGAGACATAATTATATAATGTAGGCCTCTTGTGAATCTCAATTCTTTCATTAACTTACCTCATTTAACTTATTAGATACCCATTTATAGCTTTGTAAAATGCACCGTACTTAAAAGTAATAACTTCAGCCCTTAAAAATATTTTAAAATTCATTCTTTTCATTAAAATTAAACTAATTTCTCCTTTCTCCTGTCTATTATTTTGAAATATTGAGGTTATGCTACTTGGGTTCTTTTGTCTTGTTTCTTTATTGTATTATCAGTTCCTAAAGAGTATCAGGTGGTGTAACTTGGAACACACACTTGATTCACAGTTTCAGACTCTGGTTGATGATGGCAGCAATTAACCTGCTTAATATTCCCTCCCCCTCCCCCAAGTTATAAGAATAAAGTGCTGTGCGTGTGTGTGTGTGTGTGTGTGTGTGTGTGAGAGAGAGAGAGAGAGAGAGAGAGAGAGAGAGAGAGAGAATGAGAATGGGGTGTATTGCCCTAACAGAAGCCAAGTCCAAGTCCAAGGTGATCCATGATGTTGGCAGAATTTGCCCTCACCCCCGCTAGTTTCACTCTTTTCCCTCCTGGATGATATCCTCTGGTCTCCCACTTCAGTCACCTGAGGCTCTCTTCCTTATCCTTTCATTAAATTGCTCTCATACACTGCATTTATACAAACTTATATAGAAAAACACTTTGATTGTTTTATGTATTTGTGTTTAATTTTAATAGGCAATTATTCTTATCACTTATGCTTAATAAACCACTCTAAAAGTTAGTGGTTTAAAACAACAACAATTTATGGCTATTCACAATTCTACCATGTGGGACTGGCTCACCTGGTGGTTCTGTGGGGCTAAAATTCCTGAGACGGCTACTTCATTCACCCATGAGGTGCCCCCACAAGGATGGCTGGAACAGCTTGGGACTGGCTGGGCCTCTCTCTCTCCTGATGGCCTTTCTACATGGCTAGCTGGGCTTCCTCACAATTCTTGGAGAAATTCTAGTAGGAAGGCAGCAGAAGCTGCTAGTCCTCCTAAAGGCGATGGGTGGATCTACCACAAAAACACTTTCGCCAAACATTTTACAAGGCCAGCCCAGATTCAGAAGGGGGAAAAATAGACTCCATTTCTTGATTTAAAGATTGTCTTACATGTATAGGGGGAGAAAAGAATTGGGAACAGCTAGCTTGCATATGGTACAAAATTAAAATAGTACAACAGTGTACATAGTATAAAGTAAGGTTTTGGGTTTTTTTTAAATTGATTTTAGAGAGAGAGGAAGGGAGAGGGAGAGGGAGATAGAAACATCAATGAGAGAGAAACATCAACATCGATTGGCTGCCTCCTGCACATCCTCTTCTGGGGATGGAGCCTGAAACCCAGGCATGTGTCCTCACTGGGAATCAAACCAGCAACCTCTTGGTGCATGGGTTGATGCTCAACCACTGAGTCACACCAGGTGGGCTGAAGTTTTTTTTAAAATATTCCTGCCCATGAGACACCAGGTAAAACCACTGTTATGCTTCTTGAGTATCCTTCCAGAAATATTCTGTATATAGACAAGCAAATGCTTTTATATATATACTAGAGAACCACTGTTGCAGACCAACTGCCTCTGTTGGCAGATAGGCATCCTGCGGGTCTGCGTGCCTGACCTCTAAGTCGATACTAGTATTTCTTACATCAATGGTGTGTGTTATATAGTTTTATCCTAATGTCCAGTCTCCACACTTCACTCTTTTATTTAACTGCTGTTCTTTGTAGTGGCTACACATATTTCTTTGATGAATATTTAGCTGTTTCTGATTTCTCATTCGTGACAATATTGCTTCAATATTGCTTCAGTGAATATAACTCTGTGTGTGTGTGTGTGTGTGTGTGTGTATTTAAAAAATGTAAGTTTGTCAAAAAGAAAAATTCCTATAAGAGGAACTGCTGGGTTACATAATATTTGCATAGACAATGTTATTAGGTCAACAACTGTAAAACTGGTGGGAGGGACCTCTAAGTCGATGATTTTCCAGCAAGGAGTGTGTGGGTGTGGAAAGCTTTGTCTACCATACCTGACTCTGCCTCACCTCGAGGAGACTCTGGTCCAGCTACTCGTGTTTACAATACTACTTCCCTTGTCGCACATTGAGAACCACTGTTGCAGACCAACTGCCTCTGTTGGCAGATAGGCATCCTGCGGGTCTGTGTGCCTGACTCTCCTGTGGGTACCCCATCACACTGTGAACAAATTGGTCTTCTCCCAAGTCTCCCAGCAAATGAGCAGTCACTGCAGGCTCAGGCTTGCTCAAAGGCTGTCCTGTGAATCACTAGACCCCAAAGAGCCTCCCCTCTCTGCAACAGAAAGGGATTCTGTCTTCAAGCACGTCTGGGACCACTGCATCCTACTACCAGCCAGGCACAGGCCCCCATTCACAGTCAGCAATGGCGAGCAGACTCAGGAACCCGCTCCCAAGAAACCTGTTTGGCAGTTTAAGTGAAGGAATGAACTTAACCACCTGCTTCCTAATTTAATTGGGCCACAGCACCCTGTTTTTGTGACACCTGTTTCTCTAAGCGCCTACGGAACTAAGTTTTCTGAGAAACATGTTTCGGGAAATGGTGGTGCAGAAGAGAGGTTCTCGGGCTGGGAAAGGGGCTCTGCACCGCCAGCTCTATCATCTTGAAGAAGTCAAAAATCACTCTGGGGCCTGGGCAGTGGCCTTGTCTGTGTTTTTGTTTTGTTTTATTGTCCTTCCAACACAGATGAGCTCCTCTCTCAGTTTCCCTCACTGGAGACGAGGCAGGATGTGGCTGACAGGGGACAGTAAAGTGTGACCTGTTTTCTTGTTCCTTGGAATTCTTATTACTCAGTTCTTCAGGTCGGTGTATGCTGGTGGAAGTGCATATGAGGGGTCTGGTTGGACTTTTTGCTCAAGTCTTTTTGTTCCTGGGGCCATCAGCCTGACCACCCCTTCCCAGTTCATCCCCACTCTCAGAGAAGAAAAAAGCTGCAGAGTTGGGCAGGAGCCAGGCTAACTCAGATGAGTTCACAGCAGGTGATGAATATATCTAACTGTATTTGTGCCACCTCTTTTCTGGATAAGCCATAAACACATTTTGTGCTCAGGGAAAAATGATCTGATATTCCTATATCAAATTCATGTAACCTTTACAAATGAAAACAGAGCTTCAAACCAGGTGTAGTGTGATTTGTTTTGACTCTTTACTGTCTCCAACTGAGATGCTTTACATATACTAATCTAAAGACAATGAATCCTAAGCTGGTTTCATGAGTGTAAGTTATTCCAGCCCTGAAATGAAGGGGCTGCTATGTGTCAGAACACACAGATGCATAGGCAACCAAGAGCTATCTGGCTAAATATCTTTTTTTATTAATCGGAGCTTCAGAGGCAAAATCTCCTTCTCGGGGACATCAAGGTGATTTGTGACACTCTCTACACACCTTTAGATTTGCAAGCCAATGAGTACATCACACCAATCTCTCCTTTTCTCATCAGTGGCAGACATAAAACACAGGTAATCTTCATTTAACTCAGATGTTTCAATTAACTGTGAAAACCCCTTGGCTTATCCTATATAATAAAAGCCCAGTGACCATAACGGCAGAACAACCAGAATGACCGCTCGACCAGTCACTATGAGGTGCACTGACCACCTCTTGGTCCTTTTCCCCGGCTGGCAGGCTCTGATCACCGATGGCGAACGGGGACCCTGGGTGGGTGGCGGGGGATGTGGGTGGTGCCAGGCCAAGGCCCCTGGCCCACTGGTTGCCCCACACACAGAGGGCGACAGGCGGTGGGGGTGGGGCCGGCGAGTGGACAGGAACGGCTGACCTCTTGGTCCGTCCCTCAGCTGTCAGGCTCCCATCGCTGGATGGTGAACAGGGAATCAGGGTGGGTGGCGGCAGGGTGTGGGGCCAGCTGCCGGCAGCTGCGGAAGATGGCCCTGATTGCAGGCTCAGCCTGGGGACTGTACCTGTGCATGATTTCGTGCGCCAGCCTCTAGTATTATATAACGTATGTAAGTATTTCGTTTCCTTTCAGTTTAAGCATCAACTAGAACACACACTTAAAATTTTGTTATACTTCTTTTAGAATTTGATACACGTAAATGGTCTAGCTGACTGTTCTAAAGACAAAAGGAATGAACTATAAGGACACCTGAGATCTACCTTTTACCTGTCTCCCCAGGTGTTGGACTCATAATTTAGAAAAGCAGGACCTATTTTTATATTCACCAAGAATATGGGGGCCTGAAATGGGAAATCCAAACACATTGTTTACTAAAATTGTTTTATTTATTTTATTTTTTAAAAAACATTTTTATTGATGTCAGAGAGGAAGGAAGAGAGAGAGAGAGAAACATCAGTGATGAGAGAGAACCACTGATTGGCTGCCTCCTGCACACCCCACACTGGGGATTGAGCCCACGACTTGGGTATGTGCCCTGACCAGGAATTGAACTGGGACCTCATGGTTCATAGGTTGAAGCTCAACCACTGAGCCACAATGGCTGGGCTTTGCACAAGTTGTTTTAAGTGCAAGTCTCTTGATTATTTTTTTAAATCCTTAGCATGTGCAAGAAAGTGCAGCCATTTAGTGAATTTTTTAAAGTTAACCTGCAAGATATTTACAATCTTTAAAAAAATATTATTTTTAAAATAAAAGATTTTTTCAGCATCCCAAACAGTAGGTGGTAAATAGTAGTTCCAACTAGATCCAACTCTTATGGCCTTTCTAAAATCAACTGTGACAGAGCAGGGAGAGGTGCTGCTTCCCCTTGCCATCATTATGAAGATGTAATTCTGTTACAATTATTTAATCCCAACGGCATTATTACACCTGTTCAGCAGTTTTTAACCATTCACTAAAATGATGTACAACTCCACTGTGATAAATCTCAGGGTGATTTTTTAAATTAAAGTTTCTTTAAAAGTATTATGGATGGAGGTTGATGAATTTAAATAAATGTTTGGGGAAACGGTATAAATAATCTTATGAGTAATGTGTTGTCTCAGAATTTGCTGTTTCACATGTCTGAACTGTGCATAACCTTGAGACATGATTACAGAATTTTGAAAAATCACTTGCCATATAGATCAGATGAAAGGATAATGGATTCATAGAATGTCAGCACTGGAAGGGAGCCTAAAGAACATCTACTTCAGTGGCTCTTGAACCTTGGAGTGCATTTGGAGATTCACCTGCAGGGCTTGTTAAAACAGACTTCTGGGCCCCACCCTGAGAGGTTCTGATTCTCTGAGTATGAGTGGGGCTTGAAATTTTGCATTTCTTTCAAATTCCCGGATAATGTTAATGCTGCTGGTCCAGGGACCCCACTTTGAGAATTAATCCAATTCACTTTATGAACAAGGAGGCCAAGGCCTGAAACCTGCTCTCAAACTCCTCTACCAATTGGGGGAACACAGCTAACCATATGTGCAAGGTTGGGGCATGGAGAAGACGGTGCCCCAGAGTCATGGTAACAAACAAAGCTTGGCAGTCTGGCAACAGCAGACATCTCCGAGTGATGAGAGAATGGAGTGCCAGGTATAATGACAGTGCACAGCAAAGGAACTAGAAACTTGAAGTCAGATACTGTTTGAAGTTGCAAGACAGTAAGTGATCACCATGGTGGGGTGGGGTGGGGATTAGAAGTAACTCCTAGGAAGTTAAAGAGTATCTCAAATACAATGCTTACTTGTGTCAGAAAACCACATCCTATCTACTTAGGAGCTCAAGACCAAGATCTGGAAGTCAACCTGTTTCCTCTTTTTCCTCATCTCCCACATCTAATCTATCAGCAATCCTGTCATTCCCCTCCAAAACATATCGCAAATCCATCCACTTCTCTATCTCCACAAGTACTTCCACATTAAGCCCCTGTAATGTCCTCTACTCTTGGTCCCCTATAATTCATTCCTCATCCTCCTGCAGCCAAAGTCTTCCTTTAAAAACAAATTCAATCATGCTGCTTTCATGTTAAAACCCTCCAACGGTTTTCCATTGCATCTAGAACACTATCCAGATCCGTTATCAGGGTGTATAAGGCCCTACCTGATCTGGACTCTGCTTATCCCTCTGACTTCAACTCCTATCACTCACTGCCTTCTTAACTCCAGTCATAGTCTTCATTCTGTTCCAAGAACATACCTGCATGAGGGCCTCTGCACTAACGATTCCTGCTTCCTTGAATGTTCTTCCCTAGATCTTCACCTGGCTGACCCCTTTTGAGCTAGAACTGAGGGAGAGGTTGCGGGGTATAAGGAGAACTTTTTAAAAAACATTTATGAAATATGAAGAGTTATCTATAATAATAAAAGCATAATATGCTAATTAGACCAGATATCCTTCCGGACGAAGCCAGGGCTGCGAGGGGAGCCCAGGTCCTGGGTGCCAGAGGGAAGCTGGTGCCAGCAGCCAGGGGAAGGAAGTCCTACTCTTGCACGAATTTCGTGCATCAGGCCTCTAGTATTAATATATTATTCATCCCTTTATTGTTAGTAAGAATATATATATATATATATATATATATATATATATGATTTTTTTTCAAACTCACAGTATATTCAAGGATATGTTTTTCATAAATATATTTATAAGAAAAATAGACCTATAAGGAAAATGTATTCATTGGCAGTTAGCATCTTGATATCTTCTTTTCTTGGTCAGTTGTTTGGGCTTGGTCAAAGCTGCTTCCTGTTCTCAGTGGGAGCTCTCTGCTCCTGAGTTTTCCAAAATTGCTCTAGAATATATTGTTATTGTAGTGTCTTGTTATACTTTTAATTCTTAAACTGCCTAGTTCTCAGAGTCCTTGCAAATAACAGTACTAGTTTATGCATTGGTCACCCAAGACCCATAAGTCAGGAACTGATCAAAACCACTGAGCCAAGCCCTGACCCGTTTGGCTCAGTGGATAGAGCATCGGCCTATGGACTCAAGGGTCCCGGCTTCGATTCCGGTCAGGGGCATGTACCTTGGTTGCGGGCACATCCCCAGTAGGGGGTGTGCAGGAGGCAGCTGATCGATGTTTCTCTCTCATCGATGTTTCTAACTCTCTATCCCTCTCCCTTCCTCTCTGTAAAAAATCAATAAAATATATTTTTAAAAAAACATTTTCCTTTAGAAATCCTGAACGTTTGCATGTTCCTATACTTAGATTTGCATGATTTTCAGTTTCCAAACAGCTTGACCTGATTGATTAGGTTAGTCTAGTTTTGTAAAGCTTGCATGCCCTCTTTTTTGGTTATTTCAGTATTTTGACCAATTTGCTAGAGATGGGAAAGGAGAAATAAAAGAAAAGAAAGTGAAACCTAAGATTTTGTTCTAATGTGTAAAGGCTGGTAAGAGGTTAGTGTGCATTTGTATGAATGTGGTTACATCTGTCTAAAGATGGGCATACCAAAGCAGCCTGAAGCGGAACAATGTATAAATGTGTGCACTGGTGATTATAAGAGAAACTGATTTCACAGACATTATGGCTTTTTGTAAGGATTTGAGAAAAAGTGACTTGATCTTCCCTCAGTTACTTTTTTTTATGGGGGCGGGGTGAACAACTACTCTGATGGCATGACTTAGAGCATACAAAGACTAAAGAAGCCTACATCTAAGGAAGAGATTTCTAACCTGCGGTTTACAGGTCCCTTGGGGATGGTTTTGTGACCCTTTCAAAATTGTACACTAAATCTTCAATGAATGTGAATAAGTGTATTTTTCTGAGGAGCAGATGTATAACTTTTATCAGATCCTCAAAGGAATCTAAGGCTCATAAAGTCTAAGCCTCTCCCATGGAACCCAGTTTATGTAGTAACTGGATGACAGGATTGGGGCACCAGAGTCCAACAAAGTCACTGACAAGGAGCCTAGTTGGTTGAATGGATTTATTTGGGTGGACAGACTGACGGCAGTGGATTCCAGCATAACATGAAGATCTATTACTGGTTGCACCCCCTCCCTATGGCAGAGATTTATGAAGGCAGGTATAAGAGCTGGGCGTCTTTTCATTAAATTGAGGTGGGAAGAAGACCCATACACTGACTGGACAAACACTAGAAATATTAACTGAAGCAAAGCCTCCAACTGACCTCAGACAACAAAGTAGTCAGGGCAACCCAGAAGGTAGTATTTTGAGCCTAAGGCTTATTTTGCTCTCAAGAGACATAATAGCAAATAGAAACAAACCCTGCAAAAAATGTAACTGCCTCCTACCAAAGCAGATCAGCTGTGGACCCAGCACAGAAAGAACTGTAGGACCCAGAGCTATCTTCACAGTAACACTATCTTTCCACTTTTAATTTCAGCAAATACCTATGGAACAGTTATTATTTAAAGGTACTTTTCACAGCTCTTGTGATAGGAAGATGAATAAGACATTCTTATTCTTGATTAAGAATAAAAGCAACAGAATTCCAAGAAAAAGACAATACAGGTACACCTTGCTTTGTGCAATAGATGAGTCCCCTGAAATCTGTGTTTAAAGAGAATGGTGATAGATCAAAGTTTATGTCAAATGCTATAGGAAGATGAGGAAGCTTGAGGCTAATTCTCTGGTAAGAAAGAAATCCTTTTTTTTGTAAAGCTAATAATGACACACTTTTGTCTATGTTGTAAATATAGACTGCCATAGATGTGATTTTCTTAAGTCATGGAATACCCATACTCATAATATGTGCATATATATGCAGAGAGATTCATCACGATATCCTTAACATTAATTTTCATGTAATTTAAGGACTTGCACTTTCTACTTTGTGAATCTTTCTGTCCTGTAAAGGAAACGAGTTCACTCAACTACACACTATCAAGCAGACAGGTAATCAATCAGTGATCACACATATCAGTTCCAGCTGAGCTCCCGTCTATTGCTGAGATGGTTACAATAACCTCTAACTGTTCCAAGTAAGTAGAAATGGCCTCTTAGACGTTTACACCAAAGGTTCGGACAAGGAGGCTCAACCCGTCAGTGGCAGTAGCATTAGTTTTTTTCCAAATGTGTCTTTGTCAGCAGTATTGTTAAACATGGGCCCTATCCTGTACTATATTTTATTGCTAAAAGCATCTTCATTCTGTAGTTTCAGGGATAAAAGGCAATTTTTTAAATGTCATGACGGAAGGTAATTTTTCAAGGTTTTCATGACAGGACATAAAATTAAATTTTAAAATATCCAAAATAAGGCCTTGCTCATCAAGATTAGGACTTTAATCTGTGTTTCAGGACATTTGGGCAAAACTTTCCCCCTACCAATATTGCTAAGTTGACTGAGGAAATATTTTCAGCTTTTACAGAAAATTTACAAACACATACACACATGCCTTTATTTAAAAGCTGTCATTAGCTGGCTTCCCTAGTTTTGCCTTTTGAGCAGTTCTCACATGAAAAGCTTATTATTATTTGGAATGCTGATTTCCACAATTCTGTGGGAGTGGGCTTCCAGTGGTTTAACCATGCCAGCTGAAGAGAGAGATACCTTGTTACTAGGGTATGGTCCCACAGAAGGGGATTTCTTCTTAGGTATGTGTCAGCAGCTACTAGTGGCAATTGGGTCAGGGTAGATATAATGGTAGAAGATGGATAATCTAGGGAGTACTTCCGGATTTTGGAGTGATAACATTATCAAAGTCATGCTCTTCACAAGTATATGTGTATATGGTTGGGAGGAGGGGTTCTATAGATTTTTAAAATCTGGCACTCCACATGTTTTTCTTGAATTTTTACTATATTACATAGAAAACAAAGCAGAAAACATGGTTCCTTTCTTAAAGATTGGAGAGGCCAAATACTCAGGAAAGGCAGACTCCATGCGTCTTTGAGCTGTTACTTTATAAACATTATATGTGAAAGCAGTAATAATAAAGGTACCTACATCACAGGGTTGTTTAGGGATCAAATGAGATAACATGTAAAGAGTTTAACAAGTGCCTGACACATAGTAAGTATTTACTAATACAGAAGTGGGCAAAAGCAGGTTTATAGTTGTGAGTATGGGGAACACAGATTTTATTCTTGTATTATTATTTATTAACTAGAGGCCTGGTGCATGAAATTCATACATGGGTAGGGTCCCTAGACCTGGCCGGCGATCAGGGATGATCGTGGCCTTCCAGCTGCCAGCCGGGGCCTCCCTTCCCCAGCTGCCAGCTGCCGGCTGGGGCCTTCCTTCCGCGCCGCCCCCTGGTGGTCAGCACACATCATAGCGATCGATCAAACTCCCGGTCTCCCAGTTGAACTCCCGCAGGGACACTTTGCATATTAGCCATATATATATATTGTATTGTTTATTTGTTATAACTGTAAACCTACTTTTGCCTACCCTTGTGGTATTTTTTAATAGGAAAAGCTTGAGATCACTTAAAAGCATGTAAGAGCAAATGAAAATTAGTATCAAAACAGAAATTTTTAAGAGATGTAAACAAAATATGTGAAGTGATTCAGAGAAGAAAATGCTGTTTGAGCCATAGTAGGAGACCAGAGTGGTTCCAGGGGATTGCAATGGGAGCTGTTTGGGGGACTTGCTTAGGATTCTTCTTCAGACATTTGGGGGTAAGATGATGAAGTCCTAGCTTAGGGTCCTGGATGTGAACAGGATTGATGCGAAAGAGCAGAAACATTCTTTAAATCAAAGAAGTTTCTTCCATAATTTGGAATGCAATTGTAAGAAAGAGGCAAATATATATTTTATAAAGGTTCTTTTTTCCAGGAACCCTAAGTATTTTCAATGACAAAACTGCTATGTTTCTCAAAGTAGGTCTGGTGGTATAAAGATAGAGTAGCAAATACTTACAGACACTTGTTTCTATCCCACTAATTTCCAACACAAAGCAGGAGAAATACAAATTTAAGGAATGAGAGGAAGTAATTCTATCACAAACATGGGTAGGTATCCTGCTAAGCATGGGCATTGGCTCTGAGCTTCCTGGCAGTCAATGCAAAAGGAAAACAAATCAGCCATGTAGTTTTTCCATTCCAGAGGGAAGGAAGCAAACAAGCCAGCTCTTCAGAAGCAGGAACCCTTTTTCTGTCTTTAAAGTCAGAAAGTCTTAAAGAAGATCTATAATAATAAAAGCATAACATGCTAATTAGACCGGACAGCCAAATGACCTTCTGGATGAAGCCTCAACGGCAGGGGCTGAGGCAGAGTGGTTAGGGGCAAGCAACCAGGTAGGCAGGCATAGGGGTTGGGGCAATGAGGCAGGCAGGCAGAGTGGTTAGGGGCGATCGGGCAGGCAGGTGAGCAGTTAGGAGCCAGTGGTCCTGGATTGTGAGAGGGTGCAGGACGGGCTGTGGGACTTCCCCTCCCCCATGCACGAATTTCATGCACCAGGCCTCTAGTGTAATTATAACTAGCTTGCTCCAAGCTTCAGGAAAGGGGCACAAGCTTAAACTTCAGACTTTGTTAAGCCATATTAAGCACTCTCTAAAAATTCACTCCTTACCTGAGTTCTCAAAGGGTTCATTTTTGGTAAAACAAATAAACACACATTATTAATTATGTATAAATCCTCAAACACATGCCTGTCTAACCCTAGATAGACATGAACAGTCTATTAACTCCCTTTTCCAGCTTTAATGAGTTATGGTCCTCATTTTTTAATTTCTGGAAGTGGGAAACAAGTCCATCAAGTGAAAGAGAACAGCTAGCAGGGAGGTTGCCCCTGCCTGGGGGAGGAAGGGGGGTCAGTGGGTTAGTGGCCAGGACTGAAGGGTCCCAGGCCTCTTAAAACCCACCAGGGCCTTTCTCCAGCTGCTTCCTTCATCCCAATGGAACCCTCTGGCAAATCCAAGTTTCCTTGGAGGAGTGGACTGTTTTCTCCTGTCTGCAGCCACTCCCCCAGGAAAGAGAGGGGGCCAGAGAGAGGGAGAGATGGGGAAGAGGCGGGAGGAGGAGAGGGGGAGAAAGAGGCAGCTTTTGTCTTTACACCTCAGCCCACGTTGGGGTGGAGGTGGGGTGGCAGGACTGCGTTTTAGCAGCCTATGTGAGCAGCGCTCTGCCGTGGAAATCTAATTTGACAGAATAGGTAAATAAAATCAACTGTCATCAGCTCCCATTTATTTTACCGGACGAGGTCAATGATTTTCTTTTTTTTTTTTTTAGCAGCAAATGTAACAGCTTATTGGAAACGGATTTTAGAACGACTCGATAAAGGCAGTTCTGGAAGTTAGTTTGGGTTTAAATGCCCAAATACTATCTATGCATATTCGCAAAAATGTCTCAGCAAAGACGATGACAATACCTTAGCGAATACATTTGGGCGTCCTCGCTGGTTCTGGGAATTGGGGCCCTCCCAGAGAACGGGCCCCCTCCCCGCCGCCCCCTGGGTGCAGGGCTGGGATCGCACCTGGGGCCAGAAGGGGTGGGGGTGGGGGGGTCGGAGGGCGGCTCGCTTTCTCCTTTCCCCGGCTGCTTCCCTGCCTTCCTTTTGTTTGGTTGCCTTCTCTTTCCCCTTGGTTGTTGATTATTAGTATTTTCCTAGTTTTCCAAACTAATAAGTGCCACTATCAGGCAGTTGGAAGCTCTCGGAGGCTGCAGGCTTTGCCGCTCGGCCTTAATTGATATTGAACGAGCTGCTGGTAGACGGGAACAGGGCCGCTGCTGGATAATTTGCAGTTTAATCAGCGTTTGTAATGAGAGCGGCTGATTAGGGCTGTTGGAAATAAAAGAGAGTTACAAGGAACGTCTGTCAGAGTCCGGTGATAATTCAGGACTAATTGTGGTGATTAGCGCAAACTGGATGACTTTGGGCTTTGCTAATGCAAAGAGAAACGTGCAGACTCCAGCCAGGGCCCCTCGGAGAACAGGCACTGGCTGCGCGCAACTTGGCAGAGCCGCTTTCCTACGCGGCGCCGACCGCGCGGGGACCCGCGGGGGGGCGCCCCCTTTACTGCAGCGGGTGGGGGGGCGGGGGGACGGGGGGGTGGGGAAACGGTAGGATCGGTGGCCCAGCGCTTTCAAGGGCCAGCCACGGCCGCGTGGACGCCTCTTGCTGCCCCCACCCCATTCCCTTCATCCCATTCTTTCCACCTGATGCCTCCCTCTAGCCGTCCTGGCTGCCGGTCACAGCCCCCACGTGGCCAAGGAGGCACGTCCTGCTCTCTCCTTGACCCCCAACTCCCGCCTCCACCCACGCGCGCCCCTGGTGGGTGGGGGGGGGAGCGGGAGCATCCGAGTTGGCAGGGCATTCCGGACTTGCCTCCGCTCCCCTGTCGCCTCATCTAGCTTCACCTTCTCCGGGTCCTCTAGGCCCTCGCCTGTCTCTTCGAGAGAGAGATTCTGCTCCTCCCTCCACCCCCCAAAACCGCTGCCCCCCCCCCCCACCCCGTGTGTGTCCCGCAGCCGGTGCGACCCGGAGCAGCTGAACTTTCCAGTGCGCGGGGAGAAGAGAACCAGCGCTTATAAAAGGCAGGAGTTCTCATTATTGAGGAGTTTCATAACTCTTTAATTCATTTTTAATGACGGCAATAAACATGGTAGTCATTTTGGAACAATGGCTAAAAATCATAGAGCCATTACTGTCCATTAAAACAGTGTTTACAGTTCAATGGAGGTTCACGTGCCCCGTAGTCATTCATATTAGCCGGAGGGGAGATTTATGGTTGGAAGAACGGTTCTCTTTTTCTTCTTTAGATAACAGAAAGCTTACGGAGCAAATTGTTTTGATTTTTTTTTTAAAGTTCACTTGGCTTTTAATTCTGAAGGAGCTGTTGTCTGGTACCTGATTTCTATTTGATCAATAAATCATCCAGTGCCTTTAAGTGCTTTATTCACTATCAAATTAAATGAAAAATACTTTAACCTGCGTCTCTGGTGTCAGCAGATAAAGCTAATAATATTTTCCGTTATGTTTCCATTTAGGCATTTAACACAGAAAAATCTACTAGGTCTTGCACTCTGTCTCTCTATTATAGACACCACAAATGTATCCCACAGATCTACAGACATAGGGAATTCTCCCCATAAAGGGAAAGCTTACTTGCTTCCAGTGAGAACATCTAACTAGGATTCCTAATACTATACACCAGAACGTCAGTAACCGGCCACAACTAATACGCTACACTTTAACGATCAAGGTGAGTCCGCAGGACTTCCGGCCCCAGGCCCAGGGGGCTGGCTCGGCAGGCTGTGTTACAGGCTTGAAATAACCTTTTATCTGAGTGTTTGCCCTTTTCTCTTTGATTCCCACTCTTAATACAACAACAAATCTAAACAATAGGCCCAAAGGGACAAATCTCTAGTATTTTCCAGTTCCAGATTAGATATTATCTAAGATGATATATTTTCCACACAGTCCTTCCCTGCCGTTGGAGGAGCTGGCTGGTCAGAAATACTCCCTCTACTACCTACCTAGAACCAAACCACAAGGACCGGATTTTATAGGATAACAGAATTAAATATTGTGTTTAGATACAAAACCATGTTATTTCACATGTTTCACACACACAAACACCCCCACACATTTCCCTTAGTGTATACATTTTGGAAAGAGGTTTTTTGTCTTGTTTTATTTATTTATTTTTTAATGCTTGGGGTAACCAGACTCTGGTTTCTAAAGAAAAATAATATTTTAATGCCATCGAGCGATATTTGTGAAGTTTAATTGCTAACTTAGCAGCTCGGTCACACCTCCCAACCCATTAGATGATGAAATCTCACCTGGTTAACGACACACAGCACTGTGGCCTCAGTGGCGAATGCCTGATTATACAACCAAGCCGCTAATTTACCAAAACCCCCGACCAGGGAGGCCTGGATGGCCACCACTCACTGTATTCATTCGGCAGCTAAGAGAAGAAACCATATTCCCTGAGCCGCTTTCCAGCTACCGGCAGAATGAGAAATGTAAAATTAGTGGAGGTGTGTGCATGAAGGGAGCCGAGCAATTAGCAAGGCGCGGGCGCCCGCTGGCCCGGAGAGGTTCGGGGAGGGCGAGTGGGGAGACCCAGGCTCCAGGGCAAAGGGCTCCCTTCCTCGCAGCCAGCGGTCTGCAGGCCTCAGCAGCGGCGAGGTCAACGCCTGTGCAGCAGCCCCCGCTGCAGCCGCGCCCAGTTAAGAACAATGCCGCTTCCTACCAGCTCTTGGCAACGTGCACCTTTCCGCGATTAGATACCCACCAGGGCTCCAGACTCGGGACGCGCCCCGGAGCGCACACACTTTGTCTTTCCGTTTCTCCCCAGTTTGGCTCGACAAAATCATGTTAAACGTCCAAACACTGCAAACGCAACAACCGGTAACGTTGCTACCAACTAGGACATCGATTTTGGAGGGAGGGGTCTGAAGCTGCTAAGACTTCCCTAGTCCCTCTGCCTAGTACACTCCATCTGCATTCTCTCCTCTTCCCCATCTCCCCAGCTCCTAGTGCAGTGCTGGGCGTGCGACCTGGTTCCCTCCGCCCAGGGTGGGGAGGAACATAAACTGGATATTTACAACAGGAGTGTGCGCATGCACCTCTGCCTGCGAGGGCAGGTGTCTTTTTAGATTCTGTTAGATGCAAGTTGAATTACATGCATTTGTGCAGGTTCCAAAGCCATTTTGCAGCCGGGTTGTAGCTCTGAGATCCGATGGGGGTGCCAAGGAGAAAGCCCCTCTTCAGGGGCTTCACGGCTATTTTGACTTCCTTTTTCCAGCTCCAGGTGGCAAACCCAACCTTTCCCCCTCCCACCCTCCCTTAAAACCAACCAAACAGTTCACAAACCCTTATTTATTTGTTTGTCTGTGGTTATTGCCCATGTTATTAATTGCACCCGGGCCTTCCTTGCTCTTTGAGAGAGCAGCGGTATAAATTGGCTCTAATAAATATTAGCCGCTAGATTAGGCGAGGTGAAGCTGGCACCGCGCTCTATTTTCGACCTGTAGCCTCTGCGAAGCCGCCAGTTCTGCGCCAGATTAGCCCCATCCATCCAGTGTCAATGGTTGTCTTGTTGAGAAAATCAGTGAGTAAACAGGGCTGACAGAGAGGGGGCCCAGCTGATTACTCATACAAATAGACTGCAAACTCCTTCAGGAGAAGCTGTTTCCAGAGATGGGTTTCTCGCATTGACAAGGCTGCTTCTCCCAGGATCCTGTGTCCTGCTGTTCCCACTTTGTCCTCCATCAATCACACAATTGTGTCCGGGATGTTTTATAGAGTCACTTAATATCCCTGCCTTCATCTCTATTCACTTAGAGAATCATCTGCCATCAGGGCTAAAGGCTTTCTGCAGGACGGGACTGGCGACACCCGGGCAACAATAGCTCTGGTGGAAGCAGGACCCCGAGCCCTTTCTGATGCTAATAGAGGAGCCCCAGGACGTTCCAGTGCCAGGCGGCCTTTATTGAAACCGGCCATTAGCCCTTTGTCCACTGCATTAAATTATCCCCTGGGCTGGTCCATGATAGGGGTGTGGAGGCCACAATAAGTTTCCTTTAAAAATTATTTATTTTCCCCTAAAATGGTCTCTGGATTTGAGAATTTTTTATAACACAAGTCATGCATAAATGCGGGCGCTCTCTCTCTTCTTTATAAAAAGGGGAAAATATTTTCAGGCTCAAGTGTATAGAGTGATTTTGGCCTTTATTCACTTGCTCCTATTATTTGCAGTCCTCTGCCCCAGCATGACACCCCCTCCCCCAACTCAACTCTCTGCTTTCAGCCCACCTATCCAATCCAGATAGGGAAATATTAAGTGAAATTTAGTTTTAGTCTAAACTCACAGCATCTTCTAAGCAGAAAATTTCTACAAATAAGAGGCCAGCTGGATACAAAATCACATTTTACGGGGGAATTTTAAAGACAGAAGAAAGAATTACAAGGTATCACTCTTTAAGTGGCTCATCTACAAATTAGATTGCTACACAATTAATCAGAAAGTTAATTAATGAGCAAGTTACTAATTAGGACATTTAAAACCAGTGTGTTTATAGTGCCTTAGTTAAAAAAAAAAGTCCCTGTAGTTAATTGGCCCACACACTGATCTCATAACTGGTAGTGGAGGTTAAAATATCACAGATGTATTATTTATTATCTATAGGTTCTAATTATGTCACCACTGCATTCCATCCTCCATAACTGTCAGAATTTTACAGTTAATTGAAAAGGCTGGCATTAGGAAAGTACAATCAGATTAGTATATGAAAACCACTAGGTATATCTGCAGGTTTGAGAGTACTTGCATTTACTTTTTTCCTGGTTAGGGACTTCAGGAAGGGTAGTTACTTACCTTTTCTCACTGGTTACCGGGAGTTCAGGCTTTCAGATCCGCCTTTTTATAAACTTTCATAGAATTTAGGGCTCGCTTTGGAGAATTAGCTTAGGGCTGAAAATTGAGGGGCAGAATTAGGTTTTAGACTTTGAACTCCTGAAGTTTTACCCTTCACTGAAGTGGAGCAATATGCCCAAAGAAGCAATATCTTTTTTTTTTTTAACCACACATTTAATACTATAGTTTACATTACAACATGGGTCTCCACTGAGAATTTTGAGAACATTTGCAAAGGACAAATGTCAATAATTTCATTAAAAATCAAGGACATGATTAGGTGACCTGGACATTCCCTCTGTTTGTTGTATTTTCCACCCGGCTAGTCCCTGGGGCATTTGCCCTCCTGAAAGGCCAACGGCCTCTAAGCCCTCTTTCCCTTCCCAATTTCTGTGGCCACCTGAAATCCAGGCCCTTTGCTATGCTTTGGAAGGGAAGGCAAGTTTTAAAGCTGCTCCAGTCTTAAGGAGTAGAAGACCCACATCCATCCCTTTCCACTGTGTCAATCAAAGCCCTAGACCAGTGGTCGGCAAACTCATTAGTCAACAGAGCCAAATATCAACAGTACAACGATTGAAATTTCTTTTGAGAGCCAAATTTTTTTAAACTTAAACTATATAGGTAGGTACATTGTTATTAACTTAATTAGGTTACTCCTAAGGCTTAGGAAGGGCCACACTCAAGGAGCCAAAGAGCCGCATGTGGCTCGCGAGCCGCAGTTTGCCGACCACGGCCCTAAAACAACCAGGCCCCTCTGCTGAGCCTACTGGGAGGGTCTGCCCTTGCCCAAGGCTATCCTCCACTCCCCAACAGTGATCTTCTCTGGAGAGTGGACAGGGGTGAGGAGCTTAGTAAAATGGAGAAGGGGGGGGGGCTGCCCTAGAAAATATGCTTTTTTCCAGGCCTTGGGTTTTCCACATCCATCTCTCTTTGGAGTGGGTACCACCCAATTAACAAGTTGCAAGGTGTTCTAGGTTCTTCAAAGGGAGAAAGGAGGACTCTGAAGCCAAAGAGGAACTCAGATATAAGCTTTCCAGAGGGAAGTCATGCCCCATAAACAATCAGCTTTGATCTTTAGCCACAGGGGAAGGTGGCAGCATACACACACACACACACACACACACACACACACACTCAGGTTACCCCAGCGAGGAGAACACACATAGGTAATTTTAATGAAAGAGGTTCCTGTACCACATTATTAGCAATAAATCTACACCATTCTTTGTTGGTTAAAATCATTATGATCATCATCGCTATCATTACTGAACTCATTATTCTTGTGTTACTATCAGAGTAGATTTATGATAATACCCACCATTACGCCTGAGTTAAAGAAGGTGTAAAGGTTTGATTAATAGCTGCTTTCATGTTTTAATACTCGACATTTTCTCACATTTTTTTCTAAATAAGGACCATGATAATTACAGACTGTAATTACTGCTTTTGTTAAGAGTGTTTAATTAGCCACATATGCATTGTTCTTTAAGAAAAAAGAAAGAAAGACCGGGTTTGGGAGCAGGGCCCCAAGTCCAGGCTGGACTGAATTTGGTCAGATCACTGCTGGGTGCTTTGACAAACTGAGAGATAGGTTTGCAGCTCTGCCCCCATGCTACCTGCCCTGAGTACTGGTTTGAATCAAACTGTGTAAAGTTGGAAATGAAATATTCAGAAAGGTTTACAAGGAGGGGTGGTTGCATGCAGGTATCTGGGATTTGTTCCTCAAGGGGCAACTCTATTACAATAGTAACGCCTCCAGATTGCCTGCCCAGCCTCAGGTTATGTGGGGCAGATCTGTGTGCTTTCGGGCATAAGGGCATAAAACTGCCGGAGCCATGTCTCCTCCCGCCCAGCAGACGCCTGGCCTGTGACCGGCCCCACATCAGTCATCCTCCGGAGCTGAATTAGCCCGGGAGCATCCCCGGCCTCTGGGCGCCCAGACTATCTGTCCCTTAAAGGTTACACGCTGCCGTGCCTCGCTTTGTCTTCCTAGTGCCCTTTCCTGGCAAAAATGGAGACATCACATCCTTGCCCAGCCCCGGCTCAGTATTTATGAAGGTTTTCTGACAAATAGGCAGGCTTGCCACGCATGGGTGACTGCCTTCATTCCGCACTTGGCTTGTTTACATAGGACCAGCACCATTTCCACGGATTAAACAAATCACAGGGAGAAGGAGACATTTATAACCCGCCAACGAGGCCACAAGGCAGTTGGGGAAAAAAATGTGCTAGTGAATGTGTGTATGCGCGACTGTGCGAAGGGAAAACGAATGCCCCGTCCGCGAGGCTGACCTTCGGGAGAGGGTGATCCCAGCGACGCGTGTGTTTGTGCCCACACGTGAGGCACGCGCGCAGAGGGGTCGCACGGATTTGTGTGTCAGCGAAACTTTCGGTGAGACTGACATGAGATTACCCGGGTTTTACTCATCGCGGGGACGCACACAAAGGGGCCAGGGAGCACAGGCACGCGTTCCCCATCCAGAGCGTGTGTGTGTGTTTGTGTGCGCGCGTGTATGTGACTACCCACCCTCGCTGGACCCCCACCCAGCAGTTAACCCTTGGCAGGAGGGCGGGAAAGAGAGGGACTCCGAGTGAGCTCACTTCTGATCTGCAGCGGGCTTGGGTTTTACACCCACCTGGGCTGGGCTTCCTGGGCTGGGCTTGCTCAGGCCTGCGCTGGTGGGGGTGGTCCCGAGTGTGTGTGTGTGTGTGTGTGTGTGTGTGTGTGTGTGTGTGTTCGCGCGCGCGCCGCCTGGGCCAAGGTGTGTTTTCCGGGTTTGGGGGTGGAAAAAAAAAAAGTGTGGCCCTTTTTTTTGGGGGGGGGGCCCCACACCAAAAAAGTTGTTTTTTGTGGGGGGGGGGAGGTTGATAGAGAGTCCCTGTGTTTAGTGTGTCCCCCCCCCGGTGCCCCCATAACCGGGGGGGGTCTGTTTGAAAAAAGCGCGCCCCCCCCGTGTATACTCTCTTTCCGAAAAAGCGGTGTTTTTTTTGGGA
>NW_005871048.1:37175790-37187683 GCF_000147115.1 Myotis lucifugus | reverse complement strand
TCAGGTCATTTTTAGGACGATCTTCACTTCACCCGGAAGTATTCGCTGACCCCTTCACCCAATTAAATAAAACAAAGCCCAGGGGCCGAGCCGGCCTCCGACGGCTCCGCGCCGGCGGAGTTGAACACCGGGTGGGAGTCGGCTTCTGCTGCCGGCGGCGCGGAGGCTGCGGCGGCCCAGGCAGGGGCTCGCTCCCGGGCACCCACCGCCTCCCTCGCGGCCGCCGCGGCGCCGCAGGCACGGCCCGGGGCTAGCCTGACACCAGGCACCCGCCCCGGCCGCGGGAGGAGGAAATTCCCTACAAAATAGCAATGGTTCCGAGAAAAGGATCACAACAAAATATTGAATAAATTCCCTTTTAATTTATTTGATCATTCCACATTACGGGGCTATGAATTGCTCAAATTTGATAACAAGTACTCAATTCAACTCATTATGTAAGTTAAATTAGACTTCGATAAAATTTCAGTGGCGCGCAGTGGTTCCTCGAATGAAATGTAATTTGTGCAAGAATTTGTTGTATCTGTCACAAATATTTCCAATTAGCGACCGTAATTATTTGATAGTTTCTGCAATTATGGCTTAAACGGGTGAATTTGGGACTGTGGAGGACCCTAATTGGCCTAAATTTGATATTTTGCATATTTGCATAATGAGGAAATTGGTAGAAAATTGTGTTCATTCATTTGTGAAAAATCCTATGAATTTTATGAATTTGAAAAGTCTGTTTTGGGGAGAGCCATGTTTTTTCCTTGGCTGTCCCGGGGGAGGGGAGCCCCTCATCCCCCTGATGTGGGCGGGCCCCCTATCTTTTTCTCTTCTTTTCTTTTGGGGGAAAAAAAAAAGAAAAAGAAAAAAAGAACCAGGGTTTCTCTCTCTTTTTCGGGGGGGGGGGGGGCGGCTTTTTTTTAATTTCTTCATTGGGGGCCCCCAGGGGGGGGGGAGCCCCCCCCCCCCCCCACAAAAAATGTGGGAAGGATGGTTGTTTTCTTTGGAGAAAATTACTCCTCTTTTTATTCCCCCTCTTCACACCGCCCCCCTTTTATAATTTTCTTGTGGGGGGGTGACAAAATTGTTTGTTTTTGTGTGTGTGTGTGCGTGCCCCCCGCCCGCGCGCGCTTGCTCTCAATGAGAAATGTACCCAATCCGCTAGGTGGAAGGGGTAATTGTGGAGGGGTGAGGTCTTGAGATGATGGTAACTGTGCACTTGTTTAAGTTAAATTGCCAAAGCTTCTCCTCTCAGTAAAAATGTTTGATCTATGGCGCTGTCAATTTAAAGTGTTTAAAGAGAAGCAAAAGCATAGATTTTAAGCTGCTTTGCCCAGCACCCATTCATCATGCATCAGGGATTTTAAAGTTTCATGGTTGCTGTGGTTTAACATCTCAACTCTCTGACACAAGAATCTGGATGGAGGAAATAACTCTGCAGTCAGAGGCTTATGACTAAAGGAAAAAGATCATGGCCAAAAAATGCTCATTTCTGTTAATGCAAAGAGAGGGTGGTTTTTTTTTTTAGGGGACAGGATATGTCAGTAATTGTAAGTAGAATTGAAACCCACTTTTAACCAAAAATTATTAAAACAATGCCACCATTTTTTTTTTTGCAGGAGGGAAATATGAGACACCATTTAAAAAGAGAATTAAAACAGAACCCCATAATACTCCATCTCCTTTGTAATAAGTAATGGTTTTCCCTCCAAGTGTTTTGTTGCAAATACCCTGCATTTTTAATCAAAACCCATAAAAAATGTCATCCTTTACGTTTCTTGAATGTAACAGTTTAGATACTCCCTTAATTTCTATAGATCTTGATGCATAAAACTGCCCCAAACAGACTCATAGTGGAGAACATGATATCCAGCTTTGCAGTTAAGTGCTCTGTAAAACTGCTCTACTTGTGAACATTACTTTTGCTGGGAAGGACTTTCTTATCTACATGGAAGTGGGTAATGTGAGTGTCTAACAGGCTATAAATGCTTAAGTGCTTTGTTTCACAGTGCATTTTCAGTAAAGGTCAAAATAAATTCATCTTCCTTTAATGCAATATTTATGTTTGTTCAGAGTTTGGAATAAAATCACCATCAAAAACCCATATGAAAAAAAACTGAATATGAGAAAATGGGAGCTGTGTTTTTGGCTTGGTTTTTCATGGATGGAAAGCTATCATTTGGGGATGGAAACAAACCAATTAGCTACTTAAAATCTAATTGGAACAATGCAAAAAATATTATTTTACTAATATTTAAGAGGAATTAAACAGGCCCTTTTCAATTTTAATTTAAATATTCTTGGAAATAGATGATGTTAGTGTTCAGTGATCAGAAAATAGGGCTAATAATATCCTTGCTCACCTCCCGGGTTTTAGTAAAAGATTAACAAGAATATTCCTTATTAAGTCTCCTATGTTGTATTATTGTTGATATCATCATCATCATCATCATCATCATCATCATCATGTCATAGTATTGCTGTGACATTATTCAGCTAAAATGTAAATAAGAATCTTGAGGACAAGATTGAAAATTAGCCCAGACCTCCTTTGATGACAGTGTGGAAAGGAGCAGGTCATTCACCTTTCCTTTTAGCTTGATCAGTGATCACCAAGAGTGGAGTCATTGTCAAATAGAATGGATAATGGTTTGTTCCCTTCTTTATTTAACAATACATTGTGCTAAATTTGGGGATTATAGATATTATTTATTTAACTTGTTCAAGAGGTCATGAAGCACCACTTAGGTGCTAAAATTAAAGGCCGCCTCTGGTCATTAGGGTGAATAAGGAACACAAAAGAATATCAAATGGAAGATGCAGAATTTGCTTCAAGCTTAGATCCAAGACACAGTATTAATATTTTCACTGTTTTGTGGTTTCATTTCTAAAAAGAAAATTAATCAAAGGAGATTTTGGTGTCAATGTTATACTTATGTCTTTTAAAGAATGTGAATATGTACTTATAAGTGGCTATGCTTATGAACACGATAGTATCCCCACTGTAGAAGCTTGTTCAGGATGGTTATAGTCTAGAACAGCAGTCATCAGCCGGTGGTCCGTGGACCACTGGTGGTCTGTGAGGTCTGAAAGGTTGGCAACCACTGGTCTAGAATGTTAATCATCTTGCTGTCCACATGACCTAAACCTCCACAATAAAAATGGTTATGAAAATTGGGATTGAAAAAATAAATGACCACTCAAGTTCTTGCAGGCCAAAACCATTTTTTTCTGTTCTCTTCCCTTCCCCAGCATCCTGCCCAGGAAATACTCCCTGCCATCATTCTGCATAGTTCAGGATCAATTCGTAAAGTTTAGGGGTGAAAATATAATTGTTTTCCAAGCATTAGATCTGATTAAATCCATAAAGAAGAAGATTCAGTGGTTTAGGAAAAGGCTGCCCTCCTATGTCCAATCCCTCATCTCATGATCAAGTGTGGACCTTAGTTTACTGGAGAAAGTCAAGGTACCTGCAGTTTGTAGGCTTGTTCTCAGGCAGAGGAGGAGAAGCCAAAGGGAGCAAAACTACAGCAATCCCACCATGGGAACCTGGCTCGTGGCCCTTACCCTGAGCATGTTGGGTCAAAACATTCATTTACCAGCTCCCCCTCACAGCTCTCTAATTCCCAGTCAAATGTGTGCTCAGAACAAGCATGCATACTATAAAAGCTGCTGAAAAATGGTGAAATAAATACTCCTAACCTGGTTTATCCACAGACTGTTTTTTGCAATTTTGATTTTAATAGATTATTCTTCTATATTTTTTTTCATTGCATCTATTTCTCCCTCTCCTTTCCTACCACCAGCCACTCTATCCAGGCCATCAGTATTTCTCACTTGGACTATTGCAGTACCCTCCTAACTGGCCTCTCTGGCTCCAGTTTCTTCCCCAGCCTGTAGACACTGACCACTGGAGATCCCCTAAGAACAACAGCTGGGACCCCACCTGATTGTTGTACAGTAAAGCCCACCCGTCAAAAAGCCCCACCTTGTACACAGCACTTACCATTGTAGTGCTTTCCTTATTTATTTATGTATTTATTTATTTTAGTGCCTCACTTTTAAATGTAATTAGACAACCAAAGCCCATTAGACATTTGAGAAAAGCTGCTAATGGAACAAATAGAGCTTGAAACAAACACACCAAATAAGAAGAAACTCAGAGAGCCCTAGCTGGTTTGGCTCAGTGGATAGAGTGTCGGCCTGTGGACCAAAGTCTGGGGTTCAATTCCAGTCAAGGGCATGTACCTTGGTTGCAGGCTCCTCCCTGGCCTGGGCCCTGGTCAGGGATCATGCAGGAGGCAACCAATGGATGAGTGTCTCGCACATCAATGTTTCTCTCTGTCTTTCCCTCTCTCTTCCACTCTCCCTTTAAAAAAAATTCAGTGAAAAAATAAATAAATAAATAAAAAATTCAGTGGAAAAATATCCTTGGGTGAAGATTAACAACAAAAAGAAGAAGCAGAAACTCAGAGAAAACAGGTCTGAGCATAAGCAACTTAAAACAAAACAAACAAACAAACAAACAAACCACAATTATTAGGAGTTATAAGACAATGCTGAAGCCACAAAACAGAACAGTAGGACATTAAAAAGAGAATGTTCAGAGAATGAGAAAAAATGCTGGGAGCTTCCAAGAATAAGAGCAGAAATAAAAGATACAAAAGAAAGGCTGTAATACAAAGTTGAGGAAATCACCATGAAAGTAGATAAAAAGAGATGAAGACAAGAAAGAAAAGAAAATCAGAACAATCAACCAATCAGAATTCTAAAAGTAGATAAAAGAGAAAAATGAAAGTGATCAAATAAATGATACAAGAAAATTTCCTAGAGCAGAAGGGCATATGTTTTCAGATTGAAACTGGAGAAGCATGGATTTAAAAAGACTTTTCAGCAAGGCACGTCATAAGCTAAAAGAGTGGGAGTAATTGCCTTTGGGGAACAGGATCAAGGGCGTGAGGCATGGGGCTAGGGACTGCTAGTTGTCATTATAAGTTTTGTTGTACAATTTGACATTTTATACAGTTACCTATACTACATTGATAGAGCTAAAATGCAAATTATATATATAATTAACTATACTACTCAGAAGGAAACAGTCACAACATTGGGAAAGGAAAGCAAATATCAGGACTTGCTTAGAAATATTCCTGGCATATGGAACCATTGGCAGTCTAGATCCCATAAGATTTTTACTCATGTTTTCTCTCAACTCAAATAACTGCAGTTTGGCTTGAATAGGAGTGTAAGGTCCGAGTGCTCACTCCCAGAACATGATCAGTTGGTACTAATTTGGATTGTGATACTTAAAACCTGGGTTTGAGTCAGATCTGCCACTGATGACTGGGTGACCTCAGGCATGTCCCTAATCTCTCTGGACCTTATATATACAATTAATAGTTGGCCAAGATCAGAAATCACACATTGGCAAATGAGAATCTAAATCTGGTCCACAGATATATTAGGGCCTCATGGTGTTTTGAAACATTAAAAAAATTGAGATATATCTGTCTTTTGTTTAAAACTCAGCACATCCCTGCAACAGTGAACCTGCATTCCTTCCTGGCAACAACTCACTGGGACTGATGGGGCAGGTACTGTCCAGGTGGCCACAGGCCCCTTGCTGTCTATCACCTGCTGACCCCGCTAGATACTGAGTTTGAGAACCCTGGGCTGGATGTCTATTTAGGTCCCTTCAAAGTCTAGCATTTCATTCCTTCATTTGCTCATTTGTTCATTTAATGAACTTTCACTGAACACTTTCTATATGCTACTATGTTAGTCACTGAGGACACAAAGATGAATAAGACAGAATACTTGCCCTCAATAAGTTGGTAATATCTGAGGAGTGCTTAAAAATATTTACAACACTGAATATTTGTCAAAAGAGGTTAGTACCATGATCAGTAGGGTCTCAGACGATGGATCATTTCAAGGGAGAGATACCAGGAAACTTCATAGAAGCTGCTAATATTTGAGCTGGTTCTTGGAATGCATCAGGTGGGCAAAGTGGACAGTCCAGGTCTTACGTATAAACAGAACATGGACTAGCCCACCATTTCTAGTGGTGAGAAGAAAGCTAGGGATAAAATACCATGTAATGGTGTGTCAATGCCCTCCAATCGAAGACCACCAGGAACAAATGGGTTTGTTCACCTAATGCAATGAGAGAGAACATGCACCATCTCAGTAAGAGGGGTTAGAAAGGACTTGTGAAAGGAATGGATTTGTCTTCAGTGATTTGGGGGAGGGTTTGAGGAAATGGGGCCTGGCTTGCATTGTATACTAACAGGAAATGGGGTAAACCTTTCACTGGGTATCTTAATATATATAGAAGATGAGATGAGGGTAGCCAGACTATAGCTATAATCAACAGTCACTCCTATTAGCCGGATATGGGAATGTTTGGTCATTTTTGTAGTTTGGACAATGTTCTTGTTATTATTTTTGTTCAGACAAGATTATGGGGAGGCTTTGTTCTGTTTAGATCCATCACAGAGTGGCCTTGTCTGGTGCTGGCACTCTGTGAAATTGTTTACATTCACAGGATTACCAAGGCCTGGCTGTGAGTGCCAGGCCAGCTTCTGACGTCAGAGGCAGCTTTTCTTTTTCTCAGCTTTTAGTGTTTCTGAGAGCTTCAGAGGCTGAAAGCCCTCTCTCAATTTCTCTCTAATTCTCTGTTTGAATTCACATTATGTTCAAGCAGACATATTTGTCCAATACTGAAGGACTGTGCTTAGCAGCTCTGTATTGCTCTTCTTCTTGGAAAACATGCCTGGTCACTTCTGACCCTGTCCTGTACCAGGCCTTCATGACCTGGGATCACGAAGCTAGACCTAATCAGACCCGTTCTGCTCATTTTCATTGATGGAGATAAACAACTCCTTTCTGTAGAAACACAGAGCTTCCATCTTGTTCCTAGCCCACTTAAGAGCATTTTTTTTTATACAAAAAAGTTCACATTTAATATCACTTCATGAATTCAAGGCTCTCAGAGATGTCTATGTTAGGCAGTCTCTGCCCCTTTCCTCCCTTCCTCCTCCAGAGAGCAAGCTCCTAGTCACGACCAGGGTCCTTGGCAGTCCAGCCCCAGCCTACTTCTCCCATCAGTGTCATCTCCCACCAGACCATACGTCACCCCCCACACCCAGGAACTTCCCCAGCCAGATGCCACAGCACCACTCTTCCCTCTGCTTAGTCTGGTTAGAGTTCATTTTTGCAGCAGAAGTTTTCACATGTCTAGGATTGCATATGTCTTGTTGGGTTTGGATTTTGATCTGTCTTGTTTACGGAAGGTATTATGTCTTGGCATCCCCAGTGCTTAGCATATAGTACTTGCTCCAAAAATGTATAAAAGAAAGTGTGTGTGTGTGTGTGTGTGTGTGTGTGTGTGTGTGTGTGTATCTCATTCTACTGTGGTAGCCCTCAGCCCGGGTTAAAGCACACTCACTCCCAGGGTGGCCTATTTTCACTTTCAACAGTTTCATAGGAAAGTTCTTCCTGTATCAATCCCAGATTTGTCTCTCTCCCTAATCTAATTCCCTTCAAGCATTTAAAGTCAGCAGTCATGTCCTTCCAGTCCTCTCTTCCCGGGGAAGACACTAGTGTTTTCCCTGTCCTGGTCATTCCTCCAGACACATCCCAGTTTGTCTACATCCTTCTTAAAACATGAGGTCCAGAACTGAGCAGGATTACCCTGGTCTGAGTAGTTCAGGGTAAAGGAGAACCATTAGCTTCTTTATTTTAGCCTAAGATCCCATTAGATTATTTGGTCCCATTGCCAATAAGTTTACAGTCAATTCAAACCCTTTGTCTTTTAGGATTTTAATCTATTTATAAGTGGTGTGGCTAATTCAGGCCTCTCTCATCTTAACTTGCACACTTGATTTTTTTGGACCCATGGATAGAAACTTGCTTTCATCCCAGTTATGTTTCATCTTGTTATATTTAGCCCATTGCCTCATTTTTGGCAAGGACTTGTTGCATCCCAGTTCTCAACCTGATTGGCATCGTCTGCAAGTTTGTTTATCATGCCCTCTCTATCATCTTCCAAGTTGACATAAATGCTAAACAGGACTGGGTTATGGTCAAAGCCCTGTGGCTGACTAGCCCTACCCCCCCCCCTTTCCTCCCTCTGCATTTCCTTTCTTTCTCTCTTACACTCTTTCCTATCTGTCTTGTTCCAAAACAGCTTCTCCACAGGGCTTACTAGTAATACTACCAACTCCCTCCAAGATGACATGCATCCAAATCAGCACCCTTTCAGGACAGTCATTTAACTGGTCACAAGTCCACCTAATGGTCCTGACATCACACCCATTGTTGTTTCTTTTCCACAGGCTACAATAAAAGACAATCCTTTCCTAATTCCAGATTTATTAGGCCTATCACATTTCTGTCCAAAAAAAAAAAGTGGTTTTGTTTGTTGCAATTTGTCCTGGAGACCTAGAGGCGAGTTTCTTCTAGGATCTGAAAACCCAGCCCTTCAGTGCTCTGTTGTAGATCCTTTTTTGGAACAAGCAAGGTCTTTTCTCTTTTGACAACCCACTAACATGTACACATTTCCTATCTTGCAAAACATGGAAAGGAAAATATTGGTATCCGTTGAATATGGAAACATGGTAGTTCTATAGTGGCTTTTTGTTAAAGGTTGTGTTTTGTTTTTAAAAAGGAAGTCTAATTTCGACTGGAGACTCTATAAATTTAAGGCACCTCATGGGGAACACACCAAGAGCAGATTGAAGACACTGAATATAGTTCAGTGAAGATCTCAGGCTCTCTAAACCTGCCTGGAGTTGCTTTGAGGTTTCTCTTCTTCCCTCCATTCGTACCTGCTGTAACTAAGCTTTGAGGAGGTTACCGAACACCTTGATGAAATGGATAGTCTAGCTCAGGAAGGAGGGCCAAGGCCTGAGGACTGTAACTGATTCTGATCAATAATCTTAAATCAGCCTTTCCCTCAGTGGAATATACTTTAGGACATTTAAAATCTGAGCCTAAAGATACTATTCTAACCAACTCCTATATCAATGTGTAGAATAAATGACAATAAACTAGCTAAGAGAATTTGACCCTCCTCCCCTGCTCCCAAAAGCCCTCATGGGTTACTGTTCAATAGTATTCGCTCTTCTAGAAAAAAGTACCCAATAAATTCTAACCTTAACAATAGAGGTAAAGACTATGCTGAAACTGAAAAGCCTTGTAGAACTTGGGTTCAGCAAAAAGGCCTGAAGTACTTCTTTCAAAGTCAGTTTCATGATCACTTCCCATAAGAAACCTTTACAGTATTCTCTTCAGGCTGGGTTGGGCCCCAGGAGATCCTGGGCACATCTCTGTCACTGCCTTTATCACAACCTTTGTACATATTGGTTTGCCCACACTACACCTTGATTTCTTCAAAGGACAGGAGCTATCTTATTCATTCTGGTGCCCCTAATGCCTAGCACTGTGCCTGGCATGAAGCAGAGGTTCGGAAAATATTTACTAAGCTTAATGGAGCAATTTCTCAAGTCTTTTAAGTTCATAATGTCCACTGTACATTTTGTTCAACTTGCCCTCTCCCTTAATTTTAAAAGGCCATAAGAAATTTAATACATTATTTCAGATTCATGAACACTTTGCTCATTATATTAGTCTTGTTAAAGGAGTACATTATTTTTGAAATCTTGTTAGAAGAGAGCTCTTTGTAGCTGTAGAAAGTTCCCATAGATTGCTGTAGCTTGAGAGGACAGGGGACACCTCATACCTTCTGCTTTCTTAGAATTCCAGAATGTTAGTGAGGAGCAACAACTTGAGACATCACCTGATCAAACCCCCCAGCTTGAGGACAAAAAAACTCAAGATTGGAGAAGTAAAAGGAATTTTCCAAAGACACATAGTGAGTAAGTAGTAGAGCCAGGACTAGAACTTCAGTACTATGAACCTAATGCTCTTCTCATGACCTTTCCTCTGCCTCCCACCCCCATCCCATGAGATCTGCTCCTTGGATTTTTGGCCTCTCCATCTCCTTCAGGAAAACCATGTTCCCTTGCTTAGGCCAGTGGCTAAGTATCCAGACATGGGGTGGGGCTGGGGCAGGCTTCCTACAGAAGAGCAGCCTACACTGGTTATATAAGGGTGTGGGGCCTAGAGGGCAAAGAAGTGAGACTTATTGCTGACATCAGCTCCCCCTGGCAGCCACTAGTTCACTACGTGTGGTAATTGTGGCAACCTTGCGAAGGATGACTTACTATTATTCCTCCACATATGGTTGAGGAAACAGAGGCCCAGACATGGCAGGTGAGAGCAGTCTTGTTCAAAAGTAGAAAAGGTTGAGGCAATTGGTGCGATGAGGCTCTGATGGCCTGGAAGGAGTTAAGGTAAATGCTGCTTTAGGAAGCCATAGGCAGGTTGGGATGCCACAAGCACAAGGGACCCTGACTGACAGGGCTCTCCCAGGCCTTGGCACACTATAAGGGCAAGCAGCACAGGCAGGGGTCCTTTCCCTAAAGGACCAGCCACTAGTCCATGTCCTGGTCAGGCATGCATCAGCTTCCGGCTCTAGTCCTCGTGCACCATCTTCCATCAAAGCAAAGAAGCACCTTAGCACTCTTGCTTCCTGTGCAATGACCCAGCCTTGGGGGAAGAAGGGGTGGGAAGTCCTCTAGGTGCAAGGACTGTCTCATTGGAGACTGAAGGCAGACATCATATAAAACCACCTTACAGAAGGCCCTTTCACAATATACTGTCTCCTGACCCAGGTGCCTGGGAAGAAGGCCAGACCTACCCAGGCAGTTTTTGAGGACAGAAAAGTCCAAGACTTCTTTAGTCTCCAACCTCCACTAGCCAGGTGAACTAAAGCAACTGCGGCCCAGCATCAACATCTGAAATTGCAGACTCTGCGGTGGCAACATATTATATGTCCCCGAGTACAAGGAGAAAGGACAGCTTTTCAAAGTAACCCTATCTTCTTAGTGAGAGGGGGACGGAGGTTGAAAGTCTAAATTTAAAATTTGTCACAAAAGCAATCACATCACTGAAATATTTAAATAATTCAGTCAGGCTTCTTCTCTTCCTATTATCTGAACATGATTTATTTATTTCTTTGGTAGTCAAATAAGAATAAATATCACCAGTAGGGGGAATAGATGTCTAAAAAACAAACTCAAAAATGTTTTTCTTATATGAAAATGGCTGTGCACAGTACTAAATGGTTTCCATATCAATATTTCTTTGTTTACGGTTTGCTTTAAATGCCACAAAGATCACACAAGAAAACAAAAATGTTAAACACATAAAATGCACTTTTAAAGGGCATTTGGCAATGGAGGTTTTTCAATAATAAATTTTAACATTCTAGGCTCATGTTTCACCTTGTTAAATAACACTGCAAACCCTCACTACAGAGCCAGAGCACAACCCAGGGCTAGTTAATACATAGGGAACAACCCCCCAAATATCACCAGGTGCTGAAGGTCCAAGTCTTGGGGGATAGCCCCCAAATTCTGTTTTGAAGTTAGAAAAATTGACTTGGTCTATATCAGTATGAGTAATCTGTGTAAATGTATAAACAGCTATTTACACATTACAGTTTATGCAGGTAACTTAGTTTTTATTTTATGGAGAATTACTTGGATTAAGTTCTAATTTTAAAGTTTCTTTTAGTCCCCCTTTCCCTCTCATTTTCTGACATGCCATAGACCATGGCCACAGCCAAGCTCCTGCCCATGTCTTCAGGAAATCTGATAACATGCTGTCAAGGCCAAGTCTACAACCCTGCCCACCGCACCTACACAGTGAATAGACCAGACAGATATACAGAGACAGAGAGACACTGAGGGGAAGATGGCTGCTGAAGTTCACCATGGTTGTGCATGCCTGCTTATGCATGTGTAGGGTGGTGTGTGTGTGAGTGTGTGTGTGTGTG
>NW_005871048.1:37135790-37170790 GCF_000147115.1 Myotis lucifugus | reverse complement strand
CTTTTGCACAGCAAAATAAACCATCAAAAAATGAAAAGGCAAACCACTGAATGAGAGAACATGTTCACCAATGATACATCTGATAAGAGGTTAATTCCCAAAATATATAAACAACTTAACACCAAGAAGACAAACAATCCAATTAAAAATTGGCAAAGGATATGAATAGACACTTCTCCAAAGAGGACATACAGATAGCAAGACATATAAAAAGATGCTCTATGTCATTAATCATCAGAGAGATGCAAATTAAAACCACAGTGAGATATCACCTCATGTCTGTCAGAATGGTTATCCTATATAATAAAAGCCTAATATGCTAAGTGTCTGGTCGTCCATTCAACCAATCAAAGTGTAACATGCTAATGATATGCTAAGGTCGCTCAACCACTTGCTGTGATGTGCACTGACCATGAGGGGGCAGACACTCCAACCGGTAGGTTAGCTTGCTGCTGGGGTCTGGCTGATCAGGACTAAGCAAGACAGGCCGGACATGCCCTGCAGCCCCCCTGTGGTCCTTCTCTGGCTGGCCAACCTCCCACATCCCTCCCTGGCCCTGATCATGCACCGGTGGGGTCCCTTGGCCTAGCGTGTGCCGTCTCGCAATCTGGGACCCTTAGGGGGATGTCAAAGAGCCTGTTTTGACCCAACCCCGCAGGCCAGGCCGAGGAACCCCACTGGTGCACGATTTCGTGCACCGGGCCTCTAGGCATCAATAAATCAACAAACATGTGTTGGCACAGATGTGGAAAAAAGGGAACCCTTGTGCACTGTTGGTGGAATGCAGATTGGTGCGGCCACTGTGGAAAGCAGTATGGAGTTTTCTCAAAAAATTAAAAATGGAACTGCCTTCTAACCCAGCAATTCCACTTCTGGAAATATTTCTGAAGAAACCCGAAATGCTAATTCAAAAGATTATATACACCCCTATGTTCATTGCAGCGTTATGTACAATAGCATGATCTAGAAACAGCCCAAGTGCCCATCAGTAGATAAGTGGATAAAGAAGCTGGGGTACATTTACACAATGGAATATTACTTGTACGTAAAAAAGAAGAAAATATTACCTTTTGTGATAGCATGTATGGACCTGGAGAGTATTATGCTAAGTGAATTAAGCCAGTCAGAGAAAGACTAATACCATATAATCTCACTTATATGTGGAATCTAATGAACAAACTACTTTAACAAACAAAACAGAAGCATAGATATATAGAACTGACTGACAGCTGTCAGAGGGGAGGGGGTTTGAGGGCTGGATGAAAGAAGGTGAAGGAATTTTTTTTTAAAAAGCAGAGTCTCAAAGAAATATTTGCACACCATGTCCATAGCAGCATTATTCACAATAGCCAAGAGGTAGAACCAACCCAGGTGTCCATCAGCAGTTAAAAGGATAAACAAAAGGTGGTTTATAAATACAATGAAATATCATTCCACTTAAAAGAAAAGAAATTCTGACATATGCTATACTTGGATAAACCTTGAGGACATTATACTAAAGGGAAATAAACTAGTTACAAAAAGACAAATACTGCATGATTCTACTTACATGAGGTACCTAGAGCAGTCAAATTCATAGAAAGAAAAAGCAGAAGGTTGGTTACCAGGAGATGGGAGAAGGAAGCAATGCAGAGTTGCTGTTTAATGGGTATCGAGTCTGGATTTTGCACAATAAAGAAGTTGTGGAGATTGGTTGAATAACAATCTGAATATATCTAACACTACTAAACTGTATACTTAAAAATGGTTAAGATGGTAAATTCATTTTTATTTTTTTTAAATATATTTTATTGATTTTTTACAGAGAGGAAGGTAGAGAGATAGAGAGCTAGAAACATCGATGAGAGAGAAACATCGATCAGCCGCCTCCTGCACATCTCCTACTGGGGATGTGCCCGCAACCCAGGCACGTGCCCTTGACCGGAATCGAACCTGGGACCCTTGAGTCCGCAGGCCGACGCTCTATCCACTGAGCCAAACCGGTTTCGGCTAAGATGGTAAATTTAATGTTATATTTTACCACAATTAAAAAAAAAATAAAAGTAAAGAAGTCCGTCCCTCATTTTCTCTCTCCCTTTCTTCCTCCTTCCCTCCCTTCTTCCTTTCTTCTTCCCTTCAGAATTTCTTCAGGATATAAGAGGTCCCCTTAACCTGACCCTGCTGACCAGCCTCCATGCCCACACATTTTGGAGCAGAGTGCACCCAGAGTTTTTGAAGGTGCCTATTGGCTTCACAGGTAGATGGCTGCTACCTCTCTTGGCTGAGCCAAAACTTCGGAGCCCATGCACTCCGCAGCATGGCACCATCGCACCATCGCACCATTGCAGCCAGAGCCAGAGAATTGGCAGCAGCAGGGTTTTCTGTTGGAAGCTACCCATTTCCATCAGTGCAGTGGGCTCGAGCACAAAATGCTGTCTACTAGCTCATAGGGTGGTGGATATTTGGGGAAACAGCAATCAGAGAAAGGGAGCGTGAGCTAGTAAAGAGGCGAAGGGCAAGTAATATCTGGGAAGAATTGCCAGACAGGCTTTACCACCTTTATAAAATATGAACAACTGTATTGATCTTAGAAAAAACCCTCACCCTTGTAGCCTTTTCTAAATTGAGATGATAGCGCTGTTATGCATTAAAAGATGTTATCAGTCCCAAAGAGCAAGTATGGTCTTACACCAACTAATATCTGCTAGAATGTACCTGGCTGCATTGGAAATGTTGCAGCAGATTGGTATAGCCGGGAATAATGAACCGCTGCACCCCATTGAAATGTAATTACACAGCCCTCTTGTTCTTAAACCTATAAGGTGAAAGAAAGATGAATAGTGAAAGTAAAAACCGCTGACCCTTCAAACTTTAATTTACGTTATGCATGCGCTCGCCCTTCTGATAGGTTTTAGAAAGGTCATAATTTAGGGTATTTTGCAGTTGATAAATGATCTGTATGTTTGTGTTCACACGCACCGATTGATTTGTTATAGCCAAAATATTGTTTCTATAACAACCCAAGGGCCCTTAACTAGACAAACGGCAAACTGAATCCAAGGGGAGGCCGAAGGAAATCTGGGCCTGCCTAGGAGGGGCTGGCCTTTGCCCAGGGACTCCAGGATGATGGAGTGGAGAGCGTGGGTGAGGATGCAAGGGCGAAATTGTGGGAGGAGGAGTTGGTGGCCAGAGCAGATGGAGCGGTGGCTTTGGTTCCTGGCAGGCCCATGGTTGTGGTTTCTTCAAACCCTCTCAGCCCAGCATGGGTGGCTCCCGCTGAAGCCAAAGCAAGTCTTGTCGAGACTTTCAAGTGAAGCTCCCTTTGGTGCAAAGTGAGCCAGCAGGGTTGTTAGGGCAATTTTCCCGCCTTTCCAGCCTTGGAAGAGGCTCCTGTTTCCGGGCCCAGTTGATGCATTATGCATCAGGGCTGCCTGCAACTGACAGCCCCTCAGCCAACGTCGACTTGAAAAGCAATGGTGCTAATCAAAGCCGACACATTTGAATGTCCAGACACACACACAGAGAAATTTACTAATCAAAAAGTGTATTTCCTAGGGCTGTCTCCAGAGAAATCCGCAGGAAGAAATTGGAATAATTTATTAGCTTACAAGTTTTCGTTGACAGTTAGCCCAAAGCTATTTATCTCTGTAATAGAGAACGTCTCCAATGTGGCAAAATTGACCAAATCAAACAGCTTTGATCAGAAAATGAATCTGGCAAGCCTGCCTGTCGGAGGGTCCCAAGAGAAAGGGGGGAAACAAACAAAAAGATTTAACAAGTGGTCAATAGGAGAAAGAGAGCAAGAGAAAGGGATTTGGGAGACGAAAAGAGTGAGGGTGAAGGAGGCAGAAAAAGAATTCTGCAAAGCCACAGCCCCGGCTCTGGAATGAAGTGTTGAAGAAATATGTGATGTTTCACATGATAACATTTAACATGGTGCTTTTGCATTATCTGAGCCCTGCAGCCCAAACTGAGATGTGATTTTTATGGTAACAAGATGATGACAAACTGCAGAGGGAAGAGGCTGGCTGCTGCTGGGCAGTGAGGAAATAAGCACAGGAAAACCCAGAGAAATGGCTCTAGGCTCTCTCGCCCGTGGATCAGCATTAGCCCATTTCTAGAAGGCGAAGGTGATGTGGATTCTACCCAGCCTGCCTCAGGGAGTGTAAAGTGCTTGCCCACCAAGTATCAAGTTGGGTGAAGGACAATGTAACTATGTGTGAGTCCAAGGGGAGCCTGAGGCTCCTCTCCTCCTCGCATGGGCAATGCCAGGAAGAGCATAATGGGAGAGCCCATGGGGTGGGAGCCTGCACCACTGCTTTCTACCCTACTCTCTTCTTCCAAAAGGGATACACACTGCAATCAGGAGAGCACCAAATACAGCTTTCAAGTCCAGTGGTGGAAGGATGGATAAGATACTAGGGGAGAACCTTCAAACATCATAGAATTTCTTTACATATTAAAGTGGGTCTCTCTATCATACAGGTCGACCAACTACTACCTTCCAATCCCAGATACCTTCTGTCATGAGCAACACTCCACTGCTAGCACACAAGTGCATTCATTGGCAGGTGGTTGGAGGATGCTCCAGCAGTCAATATATTTGTTCCCAGAATAAGGGCTGAAAACCATCATCAATATCACCACTCACTTTATTCTAGAGAAGAGGTTTGTATAAGTTTTTTTGTTATTAAAATGCATTAAAAAATCATGGTGAAGAGTTGGCAAAAGTATTTGTCAATTAAAAAATGCTAAAATATGGAGAAATGTTTTTGTCATAGCACATTCTGGGTTAGAATTGTTGTTGTTTTTAATGCTCAAGACTAATTTTTTCTTTATTTTTATTGTTACACTATTACACATTCCCATTCCCCCCCTCCTTTACTCCCTCCACTCAGCCCCTACCCTACCCCCTTGTTCTGGCATCACCACACTTGTCTGTGTCCTTGGGTCTCTGGCCAATCCCTTCACCTTCTTTCATTCAGTCCTCCCTCACCCCTCCCTCCTCCTCTCTAGAATTGTTTGATGAAGACTTGAGATGGTCAAGTAGACCTGAAAAGGAGCACCAGCTCTGAAGTCTGAGGACCCAGCTGGGATACTGTCTGTGACTTCTGTCTCAGGGACACACTCTCCTTCTTGGTAAACCATATGTTTTGGCCTGGGTGATTATTTCCTGCATAACAGGGGTTGTTCTGGGAATCAAGAGAAATGATTACCAGAAATAATAAAATAATTCAAGTCCTGCACAAATGCTAAGGGTTTTCACTACTGTTTTGTCATGGGGAAGAAGGATAATCAGCAATATGCTTGATTAACCAAGTCCAACCTAAGTGAGGAAGGCAATGTCAGGGAACTAAGCCACACACCCTGAGAGCTGGCTTCCCAGCCATGATTCGGGGTGTTTTTCTTAGTAATAGGCATCTTGTCTTTTTTTTTTAATCTTCCACCAGAGAATTGAGTTACAACCTCACAAGAAAGGGCTGGCCAAATACCCAATGCTTCTAGGATCTGTCTCCTTCAGGCTATGTGCCCTTCCTCAGACATCCAGGGGAAAGATATAGTTGGCTTTAAATCTTTGCGGGTTCCCAATTCAGGTTAAAGTCCCATGTCTGATCCATATGTCTGTGTATTCTTAGAGCTATAACCCCTGGCTAATTGAGTGCTAAGGTAGATCAGCAATTTTGCTTGATCAACCAAGTCCTACTTAATCTACTCTGTGAAAGGACTTTAGTGGACAGTATCTGAAAGTGAAAGCATTTCTAAACCATTTGAACAAAGACAATCAACTTGGTGTTATTGCTATTTTAGAGGGACTCAGGGGAAATAATATTGGGGCCAGTCCTGGGTTTGTTTGTTTGTTTCTATGATGACAAATAAGGCAGCTTAGCTTTATTTGACTAACATTTGCAGTCTGTATTGTGCAGGATAATGGGTTAGCTTGGGTGTTTGAGTCAGGTCCTCCTGTGAATGCATCAAAATTGTCTCTTGTTTACAAGAATTACATTTTAATACTCATCCTGATGTGACAGCCACACACCACAGATTTGCCCAGTTGTGTCTCACAGCAGCTTCCCTTGGAGCTGCTCTCAGCAATCACGCCTCTGATCCATGTTTACACTCGGCCTGGGAGCTGGACTAGCATACTGCCCTCTGCTGCACCCACAAGTCCCTTTGCCCTAGTCTCTCAGCAACCCCCATCTTACCTGGCTGGTACCTTTGCAGTGTTGGTGTGCCCTCTTCTCTCTGGTGACACAGAACAGTGGGATCCAACTGATATTCAGCTGCAGTGCCAAAGTGAGTGCAGCTGTACCTGAAGTCCAAGCAAGGTTTACTGAAGTGTCAAGATCTTCACATACTTTCTGATAAATGGAGCCTCCGAATTCTGTGCCATCATTGACATGAATGTGCAGCTGGAAGTCCCCAGTCCTGTAGCCCTCTGCAAAGTTATTCCTTGTCAGCTTTGATTTGGCACTGCCAAAGGTCAGCTGGCATCCAGCAAGCAAGCCCTCATAACAAAAGACAGTTGAACCACGGATTGCAGCACTGCAACCAAGGTTTATACATTCCTTCTTATAAGACTTTATTTTACCACTTTTCTTGCCTGTGTTTGGTGAAAAGGTGGTATCAAATGTTGGTTTCAAACCTTGACAAACCTTGTCTTCAACTGCGATTTCTGTTCCCAGAGTGTTACCAGTGTTCCATTTCTCTGTGAAAGCCAGACCATAAAAACCATTCATATTTGGCCTCCAATGTCCTGGTAACCTTACCAGTGTCTGTATTAGATGAACCAGATGTTGAGAATTTTACGCCACTGCATGAAATTTTGTTTGCACGTCCAATTTCACCAACCCAAAATCAAATCCTTTGTTGAAAATATATCTGGCAGCTTTGTCAAGGTCAGCATACGATGGAGGAATACACATTGGCTGCTGTGCATCTCCGTCCATAGGTTGCCATGGCAAGGCCAAGGGAAGAGGAGATCTGTTCCTAAATGGCCACGGGGACTGATGGCAATCCTGCCTGCTGGCTGGGCTGCCTCGGTCTATCGGTGGGGGCCAGAAAGGACAGGTTGTCTTGTACATGTTGTTCTAGGTAACTTTGTCTTTCCTTTCTGCCTAGGCTGGTCACACTTTGAGAACCCTGTGTTCCCACTGGCATCTGTCTCAGTGGTAGTTACTCAATGAGTGATTGTCCACTAGCTGACTCAAATTCTTGCAAATCCACCCAGCTAACTAGGACTCAGTACCACATTTAACAGTTAAGAGAAGCACTTGATTTTCAGAAACTTTGTCATCCAAGGTTGACAATTACAAAGGGCATAGTCATTCATTTTAGGGTGTGGTAGGAAAATAATAACACTACCTAAAATGCTGAGAAGATTAAGTTATCTTACTGGTGGAGACAACCACCGCCTCCCTTTTATGTGGCACTCAATAATTAAGACTTGTTACAGATACAAACTGAGCACCTACTAGGTGGCAGGCGCAGACCTGCAATTCAGGTTATAATGATGAACAGTGTTTAAGAAAGTTAACACAGCCCTAACCGGTTTGGCTCAGTGGATGGAGCGTCGGTCTGCGGACTGAAGGGTCCTGGGTTCGATTCCGGTCAAGGGCATGTACCTTGGCTGCGGGCACATCCCCAGCGGGAGGTGTGCAGGAGGCAGCTGATCGATGTTTCTCTCTTATCGATGTTTCTAACTCTCTATCCCTCTCTCTTCCTCTCTGTAAAAAATCAATAAAATATATTTAAAAAAAGAAAGTTAACACGTCATTTTCAAGTATAGTAATTTACATACTTTATAATTTTTAAAAAATATATTTTTAATGGTTTCAGAGAGGAAGGGAGAGGGAGAGAGAGATAGAAACATCAATGAAGAGCATCATTGATTGGCTGCCTCCTCCATGCCCCCTATTGGGGATCAAGTCCTCAACCCTGAGGACTTGTGCCCTGACTGGGAATTGAAGAATGACCTCTTGGTTCCTAGGTTGATGCTCAACCACTGAGCCATGCCAGCTGGGCTCATTTTTTTATTTTTTATTTTATTTCTATGACACTTCATTCTTCTGTTTTTCTACCCAGTTCCTTCTGGGCCTAGCCCTGGGTCTCTTCTCAGATTTTCTACACTCTCCCCCAAAGTGATCTCACCAGCTCACAGCTTTAATATCACCTGTGTGTCTAGATGATCTGGGGTCTCTAAGGAGGCATCTCCCCTAGTTGAAGTCTAAGACTGGCCCAAACTCAGAAAGCTAGTTGTCAAGTCTTGTCTCTCCTTGCAGATCTCAAAGTCTTGTCAGTCCAGAGATATTTCCAGGGTGACAGCCACTATCCCAGAACTGAGAAACCTGACTTATCTTTGTACCTCCCAACTCCCCACCCAGGTCTTGAGCCACAGAGGATTGTGTGATTTCAATGTGCTATCACAAGACAGGCGTATTTTCCCTTCCCACCAAATCGGTCATGTTTCCTGTATAGGCAGAGGGGGAGCAGAAGAAAAAAGGCTTGCCCCTGGCATGATTCACTCATTCTCTGAGGCATGAGATTTGATTACCAGTCTTTTGATATGCATGACAGCAAACGTTAATATTTGCCACAGAATTATCTGGCCCCCTTTGAAATTCATCTACAGTGTTAGGCTCTCTGACCCCTAAAGGTAGGGAATGCCACAGGCTGACTTCATGCCACTTAATGCTGCTGCCTCCTCTATAGCAACAAAGCCTTCTTGAAATATAAGACATAACACCAAAGAAGTGCCTGATTCCTGGGGTAAATATTACAGTTCACTGAAGCACCAGCTTACTTTATAAAATAACCAGTTAGCAACGATTCGTAGTCTCCCACCTAAGCCTGCAGTTAGTCTTCAGCATATGAAGTGTCTTTTTGCTGTTACTGGCATCCTTGGGTCATTGTTTTTAAAAGGACATTTTAAAAAAAACAAGAAACAACCACCAAGAATCACTGGTTAATATGTTTATTACCTTACACATCTTTCTCAGCTTTTCCCCTACTTACTAGTGGACAAAACAAAACAAAACACACATCCAACTTCTTTCAGCCTTTAAGTCCCGTGTCCAAAGGTATGACCATTTTCTAACTTCTAGGTGGCAGTGAGCTTGGAGGTAATGTCTGAAACTGTTGGCTGGGAGAGGCAAAATCTAAAATGTAAAAAGCAGGAGCCCCCCTTTATCTCCTTCTCCGGAAATTCAATGGCCCATCTTCATACCACCTCTTCTAATATCCATCATAGTCTTAAAATCCATTATTCAACATAATATCTTTTAAATTGTTGACAAGGAGCCACTTTTGAAGAGTGCGCTCCCTTTGCCCCCCCTTCCCCCCCCCCCTCTCCTCCCAGATGGGCCTGTGCTTGTTGTTAGAGCCACTATCTTCCTTGTTCAACTACACCTGGCCTCGCGCTTTTGCCCTCTCATAAGCCCATTTCAAAACACTGTCTCTTTATAATGTAAGCTTTTCTTGTGCTGAAACCTTGCCTTTCGTTTGCTCTATACAGCACTTGTCACACTGTATAATATAAGCTGGACAATGGTGGCATAGACAACATAACAACTGAATACAGTTATCTACCATGGAACCACTAATGAGTAGTCTGCTTTTTGAGAGCTTCTTACAAACGATAATAAAGATGAGGATAAAGGGCAAGGCTAGGGAAAAGTTAATAGAACCTCACAATGCAAAGACTTAACCTCTGTCTCCACCAACTCATTTTCGAGTTGTATCACCAGCCAGAACCTTCCCTACTCGTCTAGGGCCAAGTGTCTTGTCAGAGCTCGGAAAATAAAGAATCGCTTTTTTTCCATGCTGAGTTAAAATATAAACTTAGAAGTCACAGTTCATGTTGAAGATTGTTATACATTTTGCAAATACTAAAAAGACATTAAAGTTGGTACAGTTATATGAAATCAGAATAGTTACATAAGTGTGTAATGAAAAGAAGCAATTTTGTTGTAACCAATTTTTAAAAATACACAAAGATAATATCTATGGTTTATGCTGTTCCTGACATTTTGATAGTGTTTTTATTTCTTGGCATATTAGGTTAATGTTCAAGGTCCATTCTGTTTTTCAGCTTGCGAAATTAATGTCTAAGTGCCAATATATAGGAAATCAAATCTTTTTATTTTAGGCTGCCTTGCTTCCAATGACTAGAATCAACATATCCAGCCAGCCACACATTTCTCAAAGTAAAAAACAAAAATGGTGTTTATTCTCCTAATATTTGTTGAGGGCTTACTATGCCAGGTATTGTCATAAATGCCTTGATATATTAGTTTTATCCTCGTGGTAACTCTATGCGGTAATAAAGTTAATACTCCCTAGTGGATAGATGAGAAAGCCAAGGCCCAGAGGGGATGAGCAAGTTGTCCGAAGTCATAGAATGAATTTGCCTCTGGAACCCAGGCTCATCTTGACTAATTTCAACACTGCCTCCATCATGGAGCTGTTGAGGAATAACCTGAGACATTACTGGTGGCACATGGAGAAAATTGAAATTATGGAATCAACTAAATGACCAAAGAGGTTGATACTTGGGATGAGTCTGAGGTGAGATTTATAGATGGATTCTCCAACTCTTTTCACCTGATGTCTTATGTTTCTAGTGGGTCCCTCTTCTGGAAACAATATACGTTGCCACTCCTCACATATCCCTAATGTGGTTCTTGGGGACCCTGACATCGTTTATATGATTCAGCATCTCACCCCATGCTTTGGCCATAGGAGTTTGGGCCAGACACACCTCTATTATTTTATTTAGCAAATATTCAGATGTTGATGTGAGGGGACAGCCAGGAGAGCAAGAGGTCAGATGTACTGCTCAGGGGTACTTTGCTGGGATGTGAAGCCCTGGAGGGACAACAATTCAGCCAGGCCTGATTGCAAAGACTAAATTTTTATTCAGTTTTCCAGTACAATTTCATAAAGCAAAACCAAAACAAAAAAACAAACAAACCAAAAACACCTCACCTAAGAATGTCTATTTCTGACTTCTGACTTCAAAATTAACTTATATGCAAACCATCTTGGACTTGTCTATCCATTAATTTGACCAAAAGTTTTATTACCTTTTATTACCTTCTAAAAATATACCTCTTTTTACTGACCCTGTAAGGCAAATTCATAGCTTTACGGCGAGCTCAAAACCAAAATTTGTAGAAGGGGCTTCTGATAGTTAGCAAACCCTCTTTAAAATACTTTACAAGGCCTTCTACTACATCCCTTGACTTTCAACAACTAGAGATGCAGGAATTTCTTGGGCAGGCAATGGTTATGTGTTGAGGTACCTATAACCATACACACCCTATTCATTTATAAATATTGGTTCCTACTGAGTGAGATTCAAAGAAAGACAAAAACCTGGTCCCTGCCCATACGCAGCTGGTCAAGTAGATCAGAAAACCAGGTAGGCTTTCCTGACATAACTAGAGAATGATTTAAAACAATCTATATAATTAAGCAATGTGTATAATCAAGCAATCTATATAATCATGTTTGGTTCTGACTGTCAGGGAATTCAGCATTATAGGAGTACTTTAATCAAGAGAAGCTGCTTAAAGATAGGAGTAGTAATATGTAATTCAGAACAATTATGCTGAATAAAATATCTGTGTGGTAACAATAAAGCTGTATCATTTTAATTCCTAAATTTGGAAAGGGCGTCTACAGGGTTAGTGGGTTCTCAGTAAATCAAGTAAGGGCAATGGGAATAATTTGTTGTGTGACTCCAGGCAAGCTCATTACCCCCTCTGGGCCTCAGTTTCCTTGTCTGTAAAAAAATGGGTTAAATTAGAAAATTCTGTGGGTCTCTGCCAGCTCTAACATCCTGAGGTTATGACTGTGTCTCCATGCTCAAGCAGTAGGACACATCTGCAAACTGTCCAGCTTTTAGAAGGATCTACTCAGCAGGAGAGGAAATCCCTGACTGTCCTGGGAGGAAGACAAGTGATGAGGACCTTTCCCAGCCAAAGTTCCTGGGGCATTTTCATATGATGCCCAGAGCAACCTTTTCTTACTTTGGTGCATCTTCACTGAGGAGCTTCATTAAACATCAGGACAGATGGCATCTCTCACTTCTGCTAATTCTGAATCCTAGTAACATCTTTCCTCTCTAACTTCTAAGTTGTTTGATGGAGTTGACTAATTTTCTTTCTAAAGTCATATGCTCTCATTTATCTATTTCCCTAGAATCTCTGTTTCTCTTTCATATTTAAATTGAGTTACTCAATCAATTTTACTATCATCTACTCTCCAGTTGATTAAATCCTAAATCTTATCATCAGAGTATTTTGGGGAGATGATGTTATAAAATTTAAAGTAATTTTTAATCACCATTATAATATGCTCATAATTGCATTTTCCATAAAGTTTTTAAACTTATGGAATCCTCATTGAAAGCCGAGTTTGAACCCAAACACTTATCACTGGATTTTCCCAAAAATATGATAGGCTTCTCGCCTTAATAAGTTATGTTTTATAGCTATTTTATATGAAGTTAGGAGATATAATATTGGTACATTTTGACATCTTCCAGGCATAGTGAAAATAATACCAGAGAAATACAGGATGAGGATGCTCATAATCGCTATAGTAATTTGTACTTGATGTTTGATATTGAGAAAAAAATTTCTAGAATTAAATCAACTATTAAATTAATGAAATATCAGATGACCAATGTACAGGTCTCTGTCATGTTAGTTTAGTATATTAAAATCACAATACTTATTTTTAACTAGACACAAAAGTCATAGACTACAGTTCCTCCTAATGCAATCCTTCTGGCCAGGAGGCTTCACTCAGTTATGCAGCCTAAGAGCTTACAGTAGGTCCTTGGGTTACGTCAGAGATCCGTTCCTACGGCGTGATGTAACACGATTTTCGCAGTCAGAACCCACCTACATAAGCACCTATGTCACTCACATGGAGCACATACACAGCAGTAATGAAGTGAAACGTAAAAAAAATTTAAAAGAAAGATAACAATTCCTGACCTTTACTAGTGGTAAATAAATAATAAAAAACATAAAGCACATATGTACGTATGACGCAACTTTTTTTTAAAATAAATACTGTAAATGGGAGATGGCAAGGTAACCACGAACAATGTACGTCGAGTCCGACGTAACCTGAGGACTGCCTGTATTTGCTTCTGAAGATGTGAATGTGGTCTCTGGAAAGAGCATGAGAGTATGCTGCAGGGCAGATTAGCCCAAAGCAACTTGGCTCATTTGGCTGACCTCAAGGGCCAAGTCAATAAGAAAACGTCAAGTTGATCAACAAAATTGCTTAATGTATTTGTAAACCAACGTAGCCAGTCAAAAGGGCTAAAACCGGCACGCCAGTTGAGGTGTGTGAACAGCCTTCATTTAAATCCCAGTCGAAGAGAAGCTGCCCATCATTCCCGTCCCTTCTAACAACAGAAGGCCCAGGCTGGAACAAACCTCAGAGTCTGAGCTTCTCGTCAAACACCGGAGCCAGTCCTTACACTTTCGCAGGAACAGCACAGCGAAGCTGGAGCACGGCCCCGTTTCACCGGCTCTGGGTACCATCAGGCCTGGGCCTGCCGAGGGCACCTGTTAATTCACAGGAGTAGGTTGCTAAGAGGAGGTGAGGTGCTCTGAATCATAGCATCTCTGCTCAGTGGATGCTTCCCAAACAGATGCTCTTTTCTGTTGCCCAGTAATAATCCCACATCCATCCTATGTATTCTTGAACAATCATACCTGTTGACATTTTGCTATCACAAGAAAAGCCCTGAAAGATGAGAGGAGAACCCATTGAATTTATTTGTGCTTTTAGTTATTTCTGAGAGAAAGGTGGTATTGCAGCAATCCATTAAAGCTGTGTATTGTATCAAAGCTAAAAGTCTGTCACATAAAAGCACCACCTGTAGCCACTCTTTTGAAAGGAAAATCCTTGGCAAACAATGGCCTGATTGAGCCAGTTTAATCAGGCAGGAGTCAAGATCACTGAGACATAAATTAAGCATTCATCCTTGAGTAGCAGCCAAGCAGCCAAAGCCCCCATAATCCCAATTAATCCCATTTTGTGCGGTTGCCCTTGGGCCAAGGGCAGAGGGGAAGGGAATTTGCACATGTTGGTTCCGCATCAGCTCTTTACCTTTACAGGGGGTGGGTCTGTAATAAAGGAGAGCACCTATGCCAGTTCCTGTTCCCACACTGTGGCAATCAGAGCCCTCCCCCACCCGCTCTGTGTTCTGTCAGCCAGAATTTACTTCAAGGACACTCTACACTTTCAGGAGAGTTATATCCTTGGGCTCCTCTGAAGACAGACATGACTCTGTTTCATTCTCCTTTGTTTGTACAACTGAATTGACTTGCCGTCACCTACTCCCGCAGTCACACAGAGTGAACAAGTGCGCCACAATCCCCTCGGAACTCATTTTTGCCAATAGATACTCTGTTCTGGAGGAAAAGTTGTCTTGCTTCCCAGGGATTGGAAATCCCCACCCCCAGAGATCAGCCATTCTGTCCACAAACAGAGTCAGCCTAATGGCGGCCACTGCTCACTTCTCTTGCTCCTATGGGAAGGAAGGACAGTCTGCTCTCTGCAAACAGGTCCTCGCCTTTGCTGCAGATTCACTGTGCCCAGGTCCCTTCTCACTTTAACAGAAGCCCAGACACCAGCTGAGGGGGAAGGGCTCTGTGAAGGAACCTGCTGGCTCACTTCCCCTCTTCTTTGGATACATTAGCAGATCCCTGTCTCCCAGATTTCCTTATAGTTTGAGGGAAGTAAGATGACATAGAAGTAGGCTCTCTCCGGTGAACATGAGCACAATTAGTAGGTATCACTTCTTATTTTGGCCCATAAAATTCTCTACATACTCCTCCATGTTCTTTCCCCATTTCTGACGCGCGCGCGCGCGCGCGCGCGCGCGCGCGCACACACACACACACACACACACACACTCCCCTGTGTTCTCCCAGAAGCCAAGTTTTAAATATGGCAGTGTCACAATTAGCCTGGATCCCAAAGTAACTACATGGGATCTTTCCCAACCATATTTTCCCAACCTCACTCATTGTACTATTAGGTGAGCAAGAAATAAACTTCCATTGTGCTGAGCAACTACATGTTTGGGTTTGTTTGTTTGTTTCTACAGCCTTATCTGCCCTAACCATATAGGCTTGACCCTCTGCATGGCTCTGGACTGCCAGTCTTCTCTGGCCATTGGTCAGGAGAGAGCGAGTGAGAGGCCAAGGTGGTGAGGGCTCCTCAGCCCAACCTGAAGCTTTCCACCCTGAGCTTCAGAAACTCCTAGATAGTAATGGGCCTCTATTCCAGTAACTCTCTGCCCACACCCAATCCCTTCCCACAGGTGAGCCCTTAGGCTGGGTTCTGAGGGTTCTTCTCCATTCGGAAGGATAGGCCTTTTTGGCTTTAGCTCAACTGAGTCATTTGTGACTCGGGCCTATGAGTCAAGCCCCCTGAAGTGATGGAGAAGTAAGCCCTGACCTTCTGCAGGAATCGGGTTGAAAAGAAATCTGCATATATCACGTCTGGGAAGAAGGAAAGGCACTGAAACATTTCTGTGGGCTCTTGTTTTAACTGCCACTTGAAGTCCCTGTCACTTGAAGTCTTTGCTTCTTCAAGAGTGTCAAGTTTAATTGACAGAATTTCAGTTAATTGCTTAAAAGTTATTTTGATAAAAAGAAATAAAGGAATGCTTCCTATTATGCTTATCTTTGAAAATGCTAAGCATTACATTGTTTAGAAGAAGAAGAAATAGAAAATAGTACTAGCATTCTCATGACCAATATACTGGTGTCAAGAGATTAGATCTAGGAGACATAATGAGCATTAAGAATAGGACAAATGGGACATTAAGCACTTTGATCAGTGTTAAGTTTAAAGAAAAACCACCTGTACTTCAAGTAGATAGGGCTGTTGTTCTTTTTTTGAGAAAAAAATATACTAACTTCACTTCAAAGAATCAGACTTGTTAACAGGTAAGGTAGAGAAGTTACAGCTCATAAAAACCACTATTTAAGAGAAAAATGTTGTGTTACTCAAACTCATGAATACTCATTTCATGTTTTGCTAAACTCTCCAGTTATTGATAAGAAGTTACAAAGGAGAGAGACAGTATACTCCTGCAGGTAAGTCAGCTCCCCCTAGGTAGGTAACTCAGTTAAAACTGAGTTTCTTCTGGTTATCTCTTACATTGCTTGTGGGAATGTAAGTCTGGCAGTTTCTAAAAAAAATTATTCACATATCATATGACTTAGTAATTGCACCCTGGGCATTTATGCCAAATAAATGAAAACTTGTGTCCACATAAAACCTGTACACAATTGTTCATATCAGCTTTATTTGCAATAACCAAAAGCTAGAAACAACCAAAATGCTCTAAGATAGATTAATGATTAAACAAACTATGGTACCATAGACTAGTGGACTATTTATTACTCAACAACAAAAAGGAACCAACTATTGATACATGCAACAACTTGGATGGGTCTCAATGGCATTATACTGAGTGAAAAAAATCAATCTCAAAAGGTCACACACTGAATGATTCCATTTACTAGGATATAGCATTCTCAAAATGACAAAATTATAGTGATTAAGAACAGACTAGTGATTGCCAGAAATTAGGGATTGCAGCAGAGAGGGAAGATGGTAGGGAAAAAATCAGTTTCTAATTCCCACTCCACATGATACAAGAAATTTTTTAATTTAAACTTTTAAATATTTCTAACTCTTTGTTTTCATATGTGTAAAATATTTTGATAGAAGTAACTAATGCCATTTTCAGAATAAAGGTAATACAAAGCATGTTTTTCCATATGAAAGAGGAAGTCAGATCAACTATTTTAATCAGGGGCTTAAATAGTGAGGGGACATCCCAGGGGTTATATAAGACAATCTAGGGGGGACTGGGAAAGAAATATTAGAACATCTATTTCTATTTATTGCATGTCTTGTACATTTAAAATTGCTATTTTGGAGTATCTTGTATACTGCATAGGATGTATTACTTTCATAGTACCAGTATATCATTTATACATATATAAGTATATAAGTATATATGAATATTTGGGCATGCAAGCTCAAAAAATTTTTCCTGGTAGGACTTCATGAAAGAATATTCCCTGATAAATATAAGGACAGCCTTGTTTGCTCATTTCCTGTTTGCCCTCAACTGTTGGTATCTGTGGCCTAGAGTTCTGCCTTTGGTCTCCTTCTCACTCAGCATGCATCTCCTGAGTCAGAAACCAACCCTCTTAGTTGTAACTGCTGTCACTATGCTAAAAGAGTAAGACTATCTCCAGACTATATCATGCTTCTGAGCAATTTTCATTAAATTGCCCACAGAGCGTATTCCATCGGTATGGCTCCAATAAGTAAGCACACCGTCCCCCCTCAAATTGAGCTCAATATCTTCCAACCCTCCTCATTTTTAACCTGCCCCTTTTATTACATTCCTCATCCCTATCTATAATTCACATGATCACCCTAGCCAGAAATATGGTGGTTATGTGAGGTTTTTTTCATTTCTCTTTCATTTTATATGGTTAATTTTTACTTTTTATTATCTCTAAATTCCTCCATGTATTAGATCTCCACAAATCAAAAAGGATAAATTTCAAAAACATAACATAAAAATAAAACAAGTTGCAAAAAGAAGCATCATATAATATGTAAAATTTAAATATGTAAAACAATACTGTATATTGCTATGGACACATACATGCCTCTAGAAAGTAAAAGTCATGCACAGAGATAACATACTCAACTTCAGGATACCAATTATCTCTAAGGAGGAAAGAAAGCAGAAGAAATTGGGAATAAGGCTACATTCTTTTTAAAAAATGGCAAAATTTTGTCTTCTGTTAAAGCTGAGTGGTGGTCACATGGGTGTCAGTTACATGAAGTTTTCTGTATGGTTGAAATACTTCATAATTAAAATTATTTCTCTAAGGAAAAATAATACTACTTCCTTTCCTCAACTACCTACCATGTCCAAAGTTCCTAGTTCAAGTTCCTGGTATTTCTCCTTAGATTATTACAATATTCTCACTGATCTCCCAGCCTCCATTTTTGTCTCCCTTTAACCCAGCCATTACACACAGACAAAATAAACATTTCAAAATGAAAATTGGAGCATATTATATCTCTGTTAATGGCCCATTCATGGGTCTATATCAGTTGGAAAATGGCATAAAAATGCTGAATAACAATCACAAAAATTTCAGGTGCCCACAACAATAAGCATTTATTTGGCCTATGAATACAGAGGTCACTTGGGGTGGGGGGGGATGGGTTGGGGGGATTGGTAGGCTGACCTAGACTGGACTCGGTTGGGATGAGTTGACTCTGGTCCACATGGCTGGCCTCTTGCTAGCCTGAACTGTCCTTCTCATGGTGATGGCAGAGATGTAAGCAGGAAAATGAAAACACACAAGACCTAGGCTTGGAGCAGGCACACCATCACTTACACCTCATTGATTTGGCCAAAGCCAGTCACCTGGTCAAACCCAAAGTCACAAAGTACAGAAATAGTCTTTATATCTTTAATGATAAGAACTACAAAGTCACATGGCAAAGAGTGTGGCTGCAGAGAGGGGTGAAGAATCGGGCTATAAATTTTCTTCCCTTAGTGAGGCATGGACAGTAATCCATGAATGTATCCTGAGCCACCTCTCCAGCCTCATTACCTGTTGCTCTACCCTTTGTTTTCCATACTGAAGCCATTCTGAACTTTCTGCATGTCCTTGAATATGTCCTGCTGTTTATTCTCTTTTTGCCTTAGCATAAGTTACTTTTTCTGTTTTTACCAGGCAAATGCCAACTTCTTATTCTTCATGGCCTCAACTCCTACCTTCTTGTCCAACCCCTTCTCAGGAAGACCAATTTTCAGCTCCCACTGTCATCTCTGCAGAATTAACCACACCTCCTCTACCTTAATTATATCTTGAACATGCAATATAGATACCCAGCACTACTCTTTTTAGACTATAAATCCTTTGAGGACAGAGATTTGCATCTTTTGTGACTACCACTTTTATTGAGGATCAATAAATGTTTGTTGAATGAATACAATCTCTGGCTATTGGTTGAACTTTCCTAGTTTCTAGAAACAAAATAAGGTGTCCTCTGACTGCAGGAGATCAAATAGTAGAGTTTTCAAGGCAAGTTAAACTCTAGTTGTAAATTAATACATTGATATCATTGATAAATGATACATTTGATAAATGGTAAAACAGTTATTTAACTTATAATCTGATCATTTTTAAATGAATTGCACCAGGGGTCTCAACCTTGAATCATGGAGCCACCACTAAGATGCCATGTATTCAGGTGAGGAAGGGGTATGATCCAGCTGACCTTACCCATTATGTTACTGGGCAGTGCAACCTGAGGGTGGAAGAGACCCGAGTTGTATTTTCCTTATGAAACTGTACATCATTAGGATGTGTGAAGAAGTCTTTGTCCACTGTGCTATTAGAGTCATCAACGCCCAATTCTTGGAAGAGGCCCTAAAATCACGTTGTGATTGAGACCTCTACTATCCATTCTTGTAGGAGAACAAAGAGAGGGACTGTATCCATGAATGGCTATCTTTGGAGTTCAAATGACCTACTGTGTTGTTATGTTTGAAATCACATATACTTTTCTTGGTCAATACACTCTCACTCTGGAGTGATGAGTACCAACTCCTTTAACAAATCATTGGGTTTTGTGTTCAAGGATAGACCCCAAACAGAAACATCCTACTGTTACACCACATGGATTTATAAACATCAAAAGACAGAGTCAGAGACAAAAGTGAGCACAGACCATACAGCTAGAAACAATGGAATCACAATTATTTGTTTGCTTGTTTCTTCAGGGGGGAAATGTAAATCAAAGAACAACAACAACAAAAAACCACCCTTATACTCAACCAAGATGCATGAATGACACCCCCAAGGCTTACCACATTCAAGAGAGCTAACTACAGCATTAACAATGCTTTGCTACTATGGGCAGAGAGGACTAGCTGCTTCATCTGCTGCTTCCATTTCTAATTTCCTTATATTCAGGAAAATGTACAAAATGATTTTATGCCAATATCGCATGCCACAAAGCAGAGTTCATTTGGGTGGTTCTGGCAAAGAGATTGTTCATCAATGTTGTTAATGTACACTGGAAGACATCTGATGTGAAATTCATAATTGAAATGTTATGAGCAGTTTAGCATATGGATCCTTCACATCCACTTAATTGCCAGTTTAGTAATAATTTTATGTAATGAGGCATTATTAATAATACGTGAAATACTAAATTGACGTAATGCCCTAAAAACATAATATGGCATTTGCCACTGAAAGAATATTATGATTCCAGGTGTCTTTACGATGATTTAAAAAACATATGTGATATTACAGAAAATATTAAATTAATTGTTAGACACAGCTTGGTTATGATATAGTTAAAATTCATTCTCTAAGTTATAATCTGTTTTTACAAAAAGTGCAAATCTTTGACTGCCCTTTATGGACTCCCATTGCAACTGCTGCTTGAAGTTCTCTCACCATTGGATGTTCACCATCCTCCTCCTTCATGGCTGAGGTGGCATCGGATATGGAGGAGGAGAAAGTGAGGCAGAAAAGTTGAAAGGTTTGTCCTAGTTCAAGCACTAAGGAGACACAGGAAAGCAGAAGCCAAATGCTCTCTATTGACACACTCAAAATTTCATCACACTTCAGGAATTTTTTCAATAGCTTAATATGTTTCCTAAAACCTTCTGATTGGGGCCTTGGTCATCATTTGCAAGGCCTGAGGGAAGAGTGCAAATCGAGGCTCACACACCATAAGTTCACATATTTAAAAGCTATAAATGAAGCTATTAAGTAAAATATGATCTTTTCTACCTTGACAAATACCCTGTCATAATGATGAAATGAAAAAGTATATAAAAAGCCTTGGTTTTTGTATGACTTAACGTCATATAAAACATTAAATATCAAGGACAACTAAATCTAGTTTTTATTGTCCATTATTTCTGTTGTTCCATTGTTAGGCTGGTGATATCTGGATGAGTAATAAAATAAAAATATACATAATTCATACAAAACTAAAATTTAGTCCATAAAATTTGTCTTTCCTGCTTTTATTTTGGCCAAGTTACTAAAGATGCTGTTATAATGAACATTTTTACAGAACTTCTATTGACACTAATGAACTAAATAACTAAAAAAAATAGAATGTAATTATATTCAGAATGAAAATGTTAATTTACTTTCTTAACATATAAATTAAATATAAAAATTAATATTTTTGTATACTTTCTAAAATTTATTTCTCTTTTAAAATATTCAAAATGATGCATTAAACTTAAAAAGCAGAATGAAAATTATAATGGATAAATATAAAAATTTTAAATCCATTTATTCAAATAATGCCAAAATTTTTATTTAGTATTTTGAAATTTTAATTAAATCTTAAGTATTTTATAAAGATAAAACTATTGCAATTAGAGTATTCAATGTCCATCTGGTTGCTATGTAAAGAACTAGCATCATACTTCCAAATGTATGTCTAGATAAATATGTCTGTAGAAATATCTGTAGATATTTAAGAATAATATGAATTATTTAATACTGCAAAATGTCCCTAAGCCACCATGTGTGACCATTGCAAATACTGCACTAACTTGAACCAGGAATTGGAACTCAACTGAAACATGGAAGAGAAGTAAAAAAATGGATACTTGCACTACTGGGAAACAATACTTCATAGAGTAAGAGTCTATTGCATTCATGCTGACAGGAAAGATTTGACAAGTTAATTAATTTGTCTTTTCTCTTACCTAAGCACTTCAGCCACTTAAACTCCCTGCTCTCAAAAGCAGTGTCCGTCTCTGAAGCTGAAAGTGGCACAACCCACAGATTTTCTCAGCATTGGACACAGTTGCCTTTTGTTTCGAGGACACAGGGAAGGCCACACAGAAAAGTGTTTCATGGGGTCCAACTGGTGTGGCTCAGTGGTTGAGCATCAGATACCTATGAACCAGAAGGTCATGGTTTGATTCCCTTTCAGGGCACATGCCTGGGTTGCAGGCTTGGTCCCCAGTAGGGGGTGTGCAGGAGGCAGCTGATCAATGATTCTCTCTCATCATTGATGTTTCTATCTCCCTCTTCCTCTCCCTTCCTCTCTGAGTGTGTGTGTGTTTCCTGGGGCCTGACAGGTTTAGTCAGATAAACTGATGTTCAGAGGCTTGGGTTTCCTATCAGCAATGAGCACTGGATCCCAAATGAAGAGGTGCCCCGTGTTCCTTGATGTGTGTGTGTGTGTGTGTGTGTGTGTGTGTGTGTGTGTGTGATTATAGGGTTTTCTAAACTGTAGGTACATTTACACAGAAAGAGTTTAATAAAGGTTGCTTCCACACCAATTAATAACACTGCCTCAAAGATGCTAAAACTTTCCCCTACACACTTCCCTACTTGAGCCAGACTATAGCTCAAATCTTCCCCCATCTCTCTGTGGTATGTTTGGGGGAGTGATAATTATCTTTGGAATTTTGTGTCTACGTCCAAGGCTGGTTATGCTGGTTGTGGTATATTTAGGGGAGTGATAATTATCTTTGGAGTTTTGTGCCTACGTCCAAGGCTGGTTATGCTGGTTCACATGGCCAGACTGCTTGTTAAAGTATGGAAATACCTCCATGTTATTTGTCAAACAATGGTTTCCCTGAACTCCATGTGTGCCTCCCACCTTCCTGCCTTCCCTGGGACCTTCTTCACAAGGTCTCTACACAGAATCTCTCCAAGACCCTGCTTCAGTGTGCTTCTCAGTATTTTTAATATCACCCTTGCATATGGCATATAGCAAGGGGGAAATACAGAAGACTCTGGATTAACACCATTCGCACTTGTTTCCAAAAAATATATTTAGCAGAGCATCATTGGCAGGATATTGATAGGGTATTTCTGGATGGCACCAAGTTACCTGGCTGATAGGAGGAGAAGAGATGGCCTTTCTTTGTGAGGTTGGCTATTAAAATCTGATTCAGGGTCAACTAGGAGAGCTATTTCCATACTGACAGATGTTCAGTGGCTTTTGTCAAGTGAGTTGGTGGCCTTTATTCACTTCCAAGTGGCCAGATGTCCATATCACTAAAATCACTACTCTAAGCTGATATGTGATCTGATTAGGGTACCTCTTAGGCTTTTTGGCTCAGAGTTTATAACTGAATTGGAGTGGATATTGAGACAGATATATAAAGAAGAACTACAGCATATTCTGATTCTAAGAACATCCTAAATGCCTAAATGTGCCCAGCATTAACCTGTTTTGCAGATAAACCTAGAATTTAACCTTCATGAAATATTATTTTAGCACCTTGCAAAAAGTCTGCAAGAAAAAAATTGTCTATTAAAAGTAATTGTGTTATTTCAGTGTTGTATATATTTTGTACTGAATGTTCAGCAAAGGCTAGTGAGAATGAAAGAAAGGAGGAAGAAGCTAAGACAACAGGATATTTTCCAAATTGAAATCACTAACTTTGATTTCAAAATCCAAGTCAGCTTAGCCTCTTCCAACCCCAGATTGAAGGTGGCCCAGGGTTTCTTCCAGAGGTTGGCCCAGCACCACTATTATGAAATGGATTCAAGTTTTTTATATGTATTTTTTATTTTATATATATATATATTTCACTGATTTTTTACAGAGAGGAAGGGAGAGGGACAGAGAGTCAGAAACATCGATGAGAGAGAAACATCGATCAGCTGCCTCCTGCACACTCTCCACTGGGTACGTGCCCGCAACCAAGGTACATGCCCTTGACCGGAATCGAACCTGGGACCCTTGAGTCCGCAGGCTGACGCTCTATCCACTGAGCCAAACCTGTTAGGGCTATATGTATTTTTATAATGTACATGTTCAGAGGCAGATCCAGGTATTGTGGGTCCGTAAGCTTATACAATTTTGGAAGTCTCTCTTTAAGAAGAAGAATACAAAATCATAAATTCAAAATTGCTAGGGTCCCCACCAGGGCCTAAAAACGGGGGCCCTGCAAGGGAAGGGCCCTGAGTGTAAGCTGCACGAGCATCATGGAAACTACCTCTTCTTTACAGCTCGCCCATGTAGTTGACACCAACACACTTTGTGCAGCTGTGATCTTCTATTTTACATTTTGTTTTAGGTTCTTTGCTGTGCTATTGTGCCTACCTTAAGAGAAATGCAAGTTGGGCAAAATCTATGAAGTTTACATAGCAGGAAAAGTGGATTTTCTGTCATTTAGGAGGGATATGATTAAAGGGCCACTCCCATTGAAAGTCTCGATGAAAAAAAAAAAAAAAAAAAAGAAAGTCTCGATGAAATGTGTGCTGTGTGGCCATATGATAAAGGGGTAGAATTTGTGCTGATTTCCTCAAGCTTAAAAATGGGACAACTGGTATTCATATCTGAAAAGCTCTTTCAAACGAACTATACCATATAAACCCCTGTGCATTTTGGGACTTATTGGAGGGAGAGCAGCCTGATTTTTTTTTTAATAGTTAATGTCTCACCTCCCTCATTGCGGCATGCAAGGCAAAAGATGGGGCAGGGATTGATACTACACTGCCATTCTCACACAGAGATTTTTGTGAGATGATGTTTCTGAAAATTTATTTCTACTTGGTCTAAAAAGATAAATTATAGAAACATCATAACAGACTTCCCTCTTTCTAAGTTTGCAGGAGGTGATGGCTTTGAGAGTCCACGTCCTGAGTAGGGCAGTGCACAGAAGGTGGTACATGAGATTTTATGGGAGAGTAAAGAGGGATGAGACAAGAGGGTCAGGCCCCTTCGAAGCCTGCTCTGCTCCTGGGTAGGGCTCATGTGCTAGAGGGGACAACAGGCATCTGGATCCTGGTCGTAAAGGCGAGGTAATTTTATATTTTTAATGAGTCATTTTGAAATATTTGTAGTTTTTCAAGTACATCAATATTCTGTTTAACTTACTTTGTATTATTATCTTCTAACTTTGTTGTGGCAACTGTTCTTTAAAATATGTTAAAACATATGACCTAGCAGATCATCTGCTTTTGGAAATGTTTCACGTCTGCTTGAGAAGAATGACCATTCTCCAACTGTTCGCAGGAGAATTCTACATATGCTCATTAAATGAAGGGTATTAATTGTGTTCAAATCTAAGCCTTCACTGACTTTCTGTCTGCCGAACCTACCAAAATCTGATAAAAAAGAGGATAAACAACTCAATTTTAATTAAAAATAAGCAAACGACCTGAATAGGCATCACATAGACTAGAAAATATCTACAGCCAATGTGCATCCAAGAAGATGCTTAACCTCACTAGTAATCACAGAAACATAAATTAAGGTGTCAAAGAAATTTCATTTTTCATTCATTTAATCTGCAAAAATCAACAAGTCTGACAATATCAAGTGTTGAAAGGATATGGATCAAGGGAATTTCTTATGTATTACCAGGGGGGATATAAAAAGGCACAATCACTTTGTAAATAATGTGGCATTATTTTGTAAAGGAGGAACATTTATATACTCCATGGCTGTTCAGTTCTATTCCTAGGGATGGAGACAAGAGAACTCCTGTCTATGCATCAGAAGACATGTGTGAGAAAGTTCATTGCAGTGCTATTATAATAGCAAAAAACTAGAAAAGACTCAAATGTCCAAAAACACAAGAATAAAAAACTAATGAAATGCTATACGGCAGTAATAATGAGTGAGCTATAGAGGCAACCCAGGTTTGCCAAGCCACTAGGCGCGCCGTGGCCCTCAGGCACCCAGCACTGGCCGGCCAGCACAATGCCCAAGAGGAAGGTCAGCTCTGCGGAGGGGGCTGCCATGGAGGAGCCCAAGAAGAGGTCCGCCAGGTTGTCAGCCAAACCTGCTCCTGCAAAAGTGGAAACGAAGCCCAAAAAGGCAGCAGGAAAGGATAAATCTGCAGACAAAAAAGTGCAAACAAAAGGGAAAAGGGGAGCAAAGGGAAAGCAGCTGAAGAGGCTGACCAGGAACCTAAAGAAGATCTACCTGCGGAAAACGCAGAAACTAAAACCGAGGAGAGTCCAACCTCAGATGAAGCAGGAGAAAAAGAAGCCAAGTCTGTTTAATGTCATATACCAAGTCTTATCAGTGGTCTCTGTCTCCCTTCTTGTACAATCCAGAGGAATATTTTTATCAACTATTTTGTAAATGCAAGTTTTTCAGTAACTCTAGAAACATTTTTAAGAAAGAGGGAATTCCACCTCATCCCATTTTTTAAGTGTAAATACTTTTTTTTTTTAAGGTGAAATCATTTGCTGGTTGTTTATTTTTTGGTACAACCAGAAAATAGTGGGATATTGAATATGGGAGACTTTGATTGTCTTGGGTGTCAGCTTAGCATTCCATAGATGGGGGTAGTTTTTATATCCTATAATACAAAGTATACTAAATGGCAATTTGGAGTTAGTCATGAGTTTGCTATGTCTTGAACATTTTAAATTACTTCTATTCACATGTTTTTGGTAGAACTGTTTCCTAAAGGAAACCACTCCTTGATCTTGGCTCTCCCTGTCAGAATTCTGTGCATCTGTAACATCTTTGGTGTGGCAGTCCAGTTTTCCTAGTAACTTTGTCAGTGTGCTGTGAAAGATTGAAAATTTGATTATGTAGTATATATGATATTAAATTGTGAATTAGTGGGACTTTGATGTAACAGTGTATCAATACTTTAAGATATTGGTACTTGATACTCTATTAAGGAAAGTTAGCCTCTAATTTTTAAGCTGGAAAGTCACTGGAATAACTGTTTAGAAAAGAATCACAACTACATGACTTTACATTTTTGGTACGTATGTTAAGAATTGCATACAAATTGAAATGTCTGTGTACTGATCCAAAAAACAAACAATAAAATCTCAATTATGAAAGAAAATATAATAATGAGTGAGCTATAAATATCTGTAACAACATGAAAGGATCTTAGAAACACAATGTTGTGTAAAAAAAAAAAATCAGGTTCCAGAAGTTACCTATCCTATATAATAAAGAGCTAATATGCTAATTAGACCAAACAGCAGAATGATCATTCGGACGACCTTCCATATGAAGCTGGGGCTGCAAGGGCCAGCCAAGGCTGCGAGGGGCTGCGAGGGGCTGTGAGGGATGAGCCCCTTGCACGAATTTTGTGCATTGGGCCTCTAGTAGCATATAATACTTGTTTTATGAAGTACAAAACAACCAAAGTAAGTTGTTTAGACATATTCACATATATAACAAAATGTTTATCATATTGCACACATGTAAGATAAACACACACTTTAGGATAGTGACTGTCTTATGGGGGCAAGAGGACAAAATAGGGGAGGAGCACAGAGGTAGATGTACGCTATTGTCAATGTTTTAGTTTGGGGGTTGAGTGGTGATTTTAGAGGTGTATATTACATTATAAGAGCAAATAAAAAGAGGACAGAGCCACACACAATGGACAATAATGACTGCGTGTCATAAACCAATAGAACAGAATAGTTCTGCTCCCTTGAGCTCCCATCTTATACAGACAGTCCTTGGGTTACATCAGACTCGACATATGTCATTTCATGGTTACGTCGCCATCTCCCATTTATTTATAAAAAAAAAAGTTCCGTCATTTCGACGTATGTACATACGTGCTTTATGTTTTTTATTATTTATTTACCACAAGTAAAGATCAGGAACTGTTATCTTTCTTTAAAATTTTTTTTTACTGTTTCACTTCATTACTGCTGTGTATGTGCTCCATGTGAGTGACGTAGGTGCTTATGGGTTCTGACTTAGGGCGAAAATCGTGTTACGTTGCGCCGTAGGAATGAATCTCCGACGTAACCCGAGGACCTACTGTATAATAAAAGGGTAATATGCAAAAGGGTAGTATGAATGGCAGAACAACCAGTCGCTATGATGCACACTGACCACCAGGGGGCAGATGCTCAATGCAGGAGCTGCCCCCTGGTGGTCAGTGTGCTCCCACAGGGGAAGCGCTGCTCAGCCACAAGCCAGGCTGAGAGCTGGTGAGTGCAGCAGAGGTGGTGGAAGAGGCTCTAAGGATGTCCTACTGTGGGGAGTGGGCCTAAGCCGTCAGTCGGCCATCCCCAGAGGGCTCCCAGACTGCTAAAGGGTGTAGGCCAGGCTGAGGGGACCCCACTCCCCCCGAGTGCACAAATGTCGTGTGCCTGGCCTCTAGTTTAAATATAAATGAATAAGGGGTAGAGGAAGATCAGAGGAATGCCCAGATATAATAAAAGGGTGGGAGAAACATAAGCTTTAGCTGTCTGATTGTAAAGTATCACTTGGCTGGGACTGCAGACATCTGAGGCTCTCAGAATGACTGGCAGACTACAACCCAAAGTGAAAGCCTAAGGTTAGGTTGATGGTTTCACAAAGCGACAGGGTGCCTCAGCTCCTCTCAGATTAAAGAGCTAGGTGGTGTGAAGATGCTGTCTGGAGGATGAACACTTTTCCACAGCCCCAGTCCAACCCAGTCTTGACCAATTCTCAGTTAACTGACAGGGGCTGAGGCCTTGGGAGAGGAATGTAGCCTATCTTTAATTAACCATCGGGGAAGAGCTTAGGAAATAAATTGCTCAGCCTCACTTTTCTCTCCCTTCCCAGTGCCTTCCATTGGCTTCATCAAGCAAAGAGTGCCCCAGCTCCCTCTGGAAGCCAGAGGGCAAAGGATCCACTGAGACCATCCATATAGCTCAGCCTCCCATGGGTCAGAGCAGAATGCACAAGGGTAGGAGTAGATCTGGAGAGATAAGCAGAAGGTAGCCAATAAGGAGATATGAACAAAAGTGCTGAGTGAGGTTTCTGAAAAAGCTTCTGAATTATCTTTATTGTTCAAAGTATTAGATATCCCCTTCCCTGCCCGCCCCCCTTTGATGCCCCACCCTGCCCTCACCCCTCACCCCAGGGATTTTTTTTAAGCTATGTTTTCTCTTCTTCCTTTCCTGGAAGCAGACAATCCTGCACGAATTTGTGCACCAGGCCTCTATTTGTTACATAAAAAAAAAAAAAAAAAATTTAAAACCCAACCTTTCAGTTGTTTGTCAGGCTTCTGTTACATGCAGCCAAATGCAATCCCTACTAATTCAGATACCTTGCCAAAGTCTCCAATCAGATATACCAAATTATTAAGTAATTTCTGTTCCTTTCCATTTGGAATAATTCGAGTTAATGTTTGATACTTCATAAAAGAGAGATTCATTCATCTTCATTTTTAAAAATTAAAATTAACATAATTTAATTGACAGTAGAAATAAGCTGAAAGTCAATAATTTTTCTTTTATCTGCATGTTAATTGACAGACAACCCAAAGTTTTTATTCATTTTTCTGGCTCATTTAAGATAGCTCAGTTTGGGAGTAAATAAGGTGTCAAATTCATAAAATTTGCTTAGCACTTCTACTTAAAACATCTGGTTTTCAAGTAAAAAAAATATTGATTTCTAATGTACCAACTGTATGAAGACTTTTTACCTGAAAATAATTATGAAAATATGGCAAGAAATATAATAATACCACAATAACTCTCATGATTAAATCAATTATCTCCCAAAGACAAGTGAAATGTAAAGCTCTCTCAAAGCTAAATAAAGAAAAAAATATATAACAGATTAAATTTATATCTATCTATCTATTAATATGCTTATATGATGCATGAGATATTATTGAAGCCATACAAGTTCTCAATAGCATCTTAAATGTTTGAATGTCCATTAATGTTTTGACTACACTGGAGAAATTTGCCAATTAAAGAAATTCAACTGGTGGATTTTATGGTAAAGAAAATAACTACATTCTAATTTGACTGCTTTATGAAATCTGCCTCTCATGAATTGGGGCAAAACTGTATATAGATAAACCTGTAATCTGTGACCAGTGTTCTTAGAAGCTTGTGAAAGATTTTATACCCCTTTATAGGCCACTTAGATTCCTCAGTCTCACAGTCACCAGGGGTCTGTTTAACTGCATTATCAAACTGGAATTGTGGGGTGTTGATGCTCAGAAAAATGAGGTATCAGTGGGGTTGGTGACAGAACTTAGAGTGGTGGGTCATGACAGGACCTGTGCCAGGGCATTTAAAGGAGATGTAGACAGATTGAATGACTGCCCACACCAACCTCCCTGGGGCTTAGAAATTAATGAAACTAAGTTGACTCAACACACTGTGGTTAATAACATGAAACGTTCCTTGGAATTCTTGCTGCATTATTTTGTGCAGCTCTTGTTATGCAGATCAGATTTTGTTTCATAAAACATCTCTGGAGAATTTTTAATAAACAATGTAGTTTTGGTTGCTGCCTCAATGTAGCCGAGTGTGGAATAGGCTTATTACCTTTGTTTGGTCACCAACCTTTTTCTTAGAGATACTGTTGGGTTAATCTTATGTAGTAGAGACTGGCTACCTGTACTCTTTTCCTCTTGGGCACCCAGACAAACTGTATTTCCCAAACCCCTTGGAGTTAGGTGCAGCCATCTGATAAGTTCTGCCCAATAGACTGTGGGCAGAAGTGATGTACACCACCGTTAAGCTGGGCTCATAGCAATCCTCCCTTCTATTTTCCTTAATGTCAGCTAAACACAGAGGATCCTCGTAAGGCCTTAAAGAATGGCAAAGCCACTAATTGCAAGGAGCCTGGGTCCCTGAAAGACTGTTTGGAGCAAAGTCTTGCTATCAACCTTACTTGCAAAACATGCAAATAGGAAAAATAAACAACAACAAAACTCATTTAGTGTTACAGATACCACTAAGATTTTAGAACTATAGCAATTAACCCATCCTGACTAATAAATCTTAAGATGTGTATATAAAAAGAATACTATTATAATTATCTTTTCAGTACATACATACAAATAAAAATAAGTGCATATGAAACTTTCTGATCATTTCAGTAAAAGTCCAGAAAATATTCCCTATTGACTTCAATAGACTTTGCCATACAGTTCTACAGTATTGACAAATATCAGATTTCATTTTTGGTGAATGTCACAAAACTGAGAGCTTTCATTTCTGTTTCCTTCACCTAGAATCTATTTTAAAAACCAGTCAATTTTTACATATTATATGATACTGAAGAAAAGGTGATTATTGTTGTAAAGGGCCAGAAAACATAGATTAGTTGTGTGGTACCATATATGGAAGGCAGACTTTGTAAGTGATGAACTGCTGAGGAGAGTAATTCTCTGGGGCTGGAGACTCCATCCTCTGGGTCCATATTATTCCTACTTTAAGAATTACAGTTAATATACTATGTTTAACTGAAATTTTAAAAAAGAAAAAAAACAGTCAATTTTTAGAAAATTATTCATTTTAAGTATTACCCAAATGATAGTATCAGTATGTCAGAATACAAGATCTGTCACCTCTCCTGAACAAGGCAGAAAATAATTGCATATGTAGTTGTTAATCATTTCAAAAAATTTTAAATCCAATTTATCTTTTGGTACAATAAGAATGAATTCTTGTACCACTGGCACATGCTCACAAGAAATACCTTTGTGGTTGTTAAACACTAATTACTGCATTTATGTAATATTGCCATGGGTATCCTATTTTTATATGTGCTCACTATATATTCAGATAAACTCTAGCTTGCACAAGTCATTCTAGCTTGCACAATTTTATTCTCTCAAAGTCCTTTATTATGCTATTTGCCCAAGTTAAGAATGTTTGCCTCATAAGCCTCGTGAGCCTCCAGTTATTTTTTCTCTTAGATGCTTTCTATCGACTATTCAGAGATTAGTTTTCCCTACACAGAGTCATTGAACTCAGTCATCTCAAAATAGCTAAAACAAAGCAGTATAGATCAGCTCTAGGTTCAATGGTCACACTGTAGGAACACAATTGTAGGAACACAATTCATTTGTTAATTAAATGCATACTATCTACACCACTGCCTCCTGCTAGCTTCAAATTTCTGTTTGTGGGAACTCTCGGTTTGCCTAAGGAGTGGAAATAAAACAGACACCTCCTCTGCTGTTGCTAAATTGTCTTCCATGGAAGCTTTTCTCCCACTTCTGTTTTTTAAATGTCAATCGGTACATTAGCCTAGTAGAATTTTTTGTGAACTCTGCCATATGCCCCCCGCCCCCCCCCCCCAAAAAAAAGTAAAGACATTATATCAATAATTTGATAGTAGCAATAAGATTTTTGGGAACAACCAACTGTCATGTTCTACCCAGAAGCCCCAAGGATCAGCCTAATCTAGGCCTAAACTTCTCAGTTTATACATATAAATAAAAATAACTGGTTATTCCAGTAAAAATCCAGAAAATCCCTGTTCCCTATTGGCCTTAATAGACTTTGACATATAGTTCTACAGTCTTGATGAGTATTAAACTTCATTTCTGGTGAATATATGTCACAAAACTGAGGAACAGATTGTCCTCTGAATGTGGCTTGAGTCTGCCCCAAACTGGTTGGGCTTTCTCTGATGCATGCCCAGCATCTGGTACAGTGCCTAGAACACAGAAGTTTCTAAAAAAATATTTTATTGAAAGGAAGAAATGTCAAGAGCTAAGGCTGGAGAACTTCATATGCCATACGAAAGAATGTGAACTTCATTCTAGAGCAGGGGTGGGCAAACTTTTTGACTCGAGGGCCACAATGGGTTCTTAAACTGGACCGGAGGGCCGGAACAAAAGCATGGATGGAGTGTTTGTGTGAACTAATATAAATTCAAAGTAAACATCATTACATAAAAGGGTACGGTCTTTTTTTTTTTAGTTTTATTCATTTCAAACGGGCCGGATCCGGCCTGTGGGCCGTAGTTTGCCCACAGCTGTTCTAGAGGGACCAGTGATTTTATGAAGGGGAGGTATATGAATAAATTTTCATTTTCATTTATTTTTTAAAATATATTTTTATTGATTTCAGAGAGGAAGGGAGAGGGAGAGAGAAAGAAATATCAATGATGAGAGAGAACGCCCCCTACTAGGGATTGAGCCTGAAACCTTAGGCATGTGCCCTGACTGGGAATCAAACGGTGACCTCCTGGTTCATAGGTTGACTCTCAACCACTGAGCAACACCGGGCCAGGTAAATTTTCATTTTTAGAAAGCTCCCTCTAGCAGCATAAACTTCACACTGGACTCTAAGCTATGTGAAGGAAGGGGACTCTGCCTGCCTTGTTCATAACTGGTATCCTTAGTACAAAGCACAGTGCCTGGAACATATAATTGACCCAACAGTTATCTGCCCAATGAATGAATGAAGTTAATGAAGCTAGTCTCTGAATCTTCCAGAACAGATTTCAAGGTTTCCTGGGGAATCCTGACCTCCAATGGATTAGCTCTACGATTTGATTTCTGAGCTGGTAGCTGGTGGTTGATCCATTTGAACCTCTAAGAAAGTCACCAGAGCAGAGTGAGACATCACTCTGATCTTGAGAAATCTCTTTGGACCCAACGAGACATATTTCTTGGGCCTAAACTGGAACTGATTCATTCTCCAAGACATAGAAAAGGATAAGCCATACTCCTTAAGAACATTTTTTCAAGGGACATGTGCAGGACACCTGGAGGTCTTCGTCAGTCCATTCTCAAAATAACAGCACGCCAAAGGAAGGGTACAAACCATAGGACTAGCAGTTAATTTTATGGTTGATAAACATGTTTCAACTTGAGCTCTCAGATAATGTGTTTCTATGGGTCAACTGGGTAGCCTCGGACGTGCTGACCTTGGAAACATGGGCATCACAACCTGACATTTGAGGCTGTCTAGTTCCTCTGGTGTCCACACAGTTCGATACATCTTGCTTTTCACAAAGCCTCCTCCCTTGCGAACCCTAACTGTTCCCAAATATAAATGAGAAAATTAAACATTACCTTGATGAGAAAATAGCACTCTCTCATTGACACTTCCTCACATCCTCACCAATGTGTTAGTTATAGTTTTTAGTAGCTGTTTTTACATTTTTAATTATTTTGTAGAGTTAAAATATGTAATAATGGATAACTGTGCAATACATTAAATACTTATGGGTATGTTGTGCCTTCTGTTATAATATAAAATCCATCTATTCTGGTTGATGGGTTTTAACCTCACACAGAATACTTTAAACTCCATTTGGACTTGTGCCTACAATCACCTTAGCAAAGTCTCTTAAGTAACTGCGCACAGCCTAATTAGTATGCATTATCAATTAACAAACTTAATAGCCGGCAGATTGATTAGATCCTCTGTTGCAGGGGCAGAGCTGAAGCGAAACAGAATGAAAAATCATTGCACGCATACACTGCAGCTTTGTTATTTTCTCAGATCCCCTCCTCCTCCTTCACATTCCTTTAATTAATGCATGCATATGGTTCTGCATATCTGGTAAACCCAAGCTTTTTCTAACTCATAAAGCTCAATCTTAAACAGGGGGAGTCCATGCCTCCCTTTTATTTGGGAGAGGGGGGGAGTCTGTATATATCATTTTCACCCCTCTTCTTGCCCTTTGTATAGCACTGAATTTTAACGGGCTGCTTCTCCCAGCCTGATTATCCTCCCGGTGGTGGGAATGGGAGAGGAATACAAAGATGAGTGGGAAGCATGTGCTTTTTAAAACAGAGGACCACTCAGGAGTCACATCGGTGGGGCTTTGACAGCCGTAAAGTGCTTCCGGCAATTATTTCCAAAAAGAATAGTACAAATGGACTGTCCTGTTACATCTTGTCTATTTTTGATGGACTGGAAACACTATGAATAAATGAAGGAAAAATCCACATTTCCTGAAAGCAGGGATCAAGCGGAAAGGAGTTGCCAACTGCACTGTTCATAAAACGCTGGCATTATAAGAATTTTACACCTTCCATAAACATTCAACACAAAACTCTAAAAAGGCTTCTGAAGACATTTCCAACACCATAAATTGTCACCCTGCAGTGATGGTTTGGGTTTTATTTTTCTATTTTAAACAAAGTAATGGTTCGTGCCAGCCTTTTATGTATTAGCGGTTCTCGGGTAGCATATCATTTTGCTTCTATGTGGGAAGAGTTATAATTAGGTTATGGAGGAGGTCCAGAG
>NW_005871048.1:37131314-37135387 GCF_000147115.1 Myotis lucifugus | reverse complement strand
CACCAGTACTCTTCTCATCACTCTATCGTACTGATGTCATAGCTCTCCCACCTGTCTTACAATATCTTACTTATTGCCTCTTTATTTAATATTTCATCTCCTATAAGAATGCAAGCTTCTCATTAGCAAAGGACTTCATTGTTCATTCATAGCTGTTTGGCTTCAACACTGAGCACTGTGCCTGGCACATTTTAGGAGCTTAATTAATGTTCGTTGAATGAAAATATGATTAAATAAATAAATAGGGAATGAATAAGGAGTAGGCATGAGTATGTATGTGTATGGGGAGAAGAGAAAAGGGGGTCAATACTGAGCCTAGAGTATACCAACATTTACAAAATGAGCCCATAAGCAAATGACATTTCAAGAGAGAGAGAGAGAGAGAGAGAGAGAGAGAGATACAATTGGCCAATAAGCACAGGAAAAGATGTTTATCCTTAGCCACTAGGGAAATGCAAATAAAAAATAACAATGAGCTGGCACTTTATATCCACAAGGATAACTAGAATGAAGAAGACAGATAATAACAAGTGTTAGCAAGGATGTGGAGAAATTGGAGCTCCCATACATGGCTGGTGGGAATGGAAAATGGTGCACCCTCTGTGGAAAACAATCTGAAAGTTTCTCATAGAGTTACCACATGACCCAGTAATTCAATTCTGAGATACATAACCTAGAGAAATGGAAACACAGGTCCAAACAAAAACTTGTACGTGAATGTTCACAGCAACATTATACGCAACTAGAGGCCCGGTACATGGATTCGTGCACTGGTGGGGTCCCTGCGCCCTCTTGCAATCTGGGACCCCTTGGGGGATGTTGGATAGCCAGTTTCTGCCCGATCCAGGCAGGAAGGAGCCCAATCCTATGCATTGAGCACCTGTCCCCTGGTGGTCAGTGCATGTCATAGCAACTGGTTGACCGGCCATTTGGTCATTTGGTCGCTTAGGCTTTTATATATATAGATAGTCAAAAAGTGGAAACAGCCCAAAGTCCATCAATTGATGAATGGATAAATAAAATGTGGTATGTCTATACAACAGATTATTATTTGTCCATAAAAAGGAATGAAGTAGTAACATGCTACATCAATAAACATTGAAAATATTGTGCTATGTGAAGAAATTCATCACAAACAACCACTCTCTTTTGTATGATTCCATTTATAGGAAATGTCCAGATTAAGCCAATCTACAGAGACAGAGTCTGATCAGTACTTGCACTGGGCTTGGAGGAGGGGAAAATAAGGAGTGATGGTTAACAGTTACCAGGTTTCTGTTTGGGGTGATGAGAAGGCTATAAAATTGATTGTGGTGATAGTTGAACAACTCTTCGTATAAACTAAAAACTACTGAATAGTCTGCTTTCAAATGGGTATTGTCTGTGGATTATATCTCAATAAAGCTGGCATTATTTTTTTTTAAAAAAAGCCCATAAAGGAGATTGGAAAGGAATGGCCAGAGATATGATGGAAACCAGAGCATAGGGTATCACAGTGTTTCACGAAAGAGAAGGTGTGCATCAGTGGCCAATTCTGCCGGAGATAAGCAAAAAGGGACTGAGAAGTGCCCGCTGGAGGTACAAACAGGAAGAAGCTCAGTGGCTTTGGCAAAACGAGCACCAGAGAGTCATCTTTGTTTGGGTTTCCCAGAAACAGACCATAATATAAAATTTATGTGCAAAAGTTTCTTTGAAGACGCAGAGAACATGCTGGTAGGGGAATGTGGAATGATACAGGAAAAGGGAGGGCAGTGATGGAGGGTACCTCACTACAGGCAGTCCTGGGTTACATCGGGCTCGAGGTATGTCGTCTCGTGGTTACGTCGCCATCTTCCATTTATTTATAAGAAAATAAAAGTTTGTACATATGTGCTTTATGTTTTTTATTATTTATTTACCACAAGTAAAGGTTAGGAATTGTTATATTTCTTTTAATTTTTTTTTACTGTTTCACTTCATTACTGCTGTGTATGTGCTCCACGTGAGTGACGTAGGTGCTTATGTAGGTGGGTTCCTACTTAGGGCGAGAAAATCGCGTTATGTAGTCTAACTGTAGGAACGGATCGGATCTCCGACGTAACCCGAGGACCTACTGCAGTAGTGAGTCAGGTATCAACCAGAGCGGGAATCTCCGGGCACTCTGGGCCTCACCTACCAGGCCAGCTGCCCTGTTAGCACACTCCCTCCCCGGCCGGGGCCTGGCTCTCCCGCTCCGGCGCTGGGCACAGGGGCCCGGGAGCCTACTGCGGGCAGATGCCAGGAAGCAAGGGAAGGTCAAGCTCTAGGGAGGCACTGGTGGGTCCGCTCCAGGAGGACTGGCGGCTTCCGTGGGCAGCGAGCCTGTCCTCCTCCCCTCCCCCACGAGGGAGGGCCTCAGAGCGCAGGTGCAGGCAAACTCCGCTCCAGAGGAGTGCTGGGAAGACCAGGGCGGTCAGAGCGCAGGGGAGGCGGAGGGAGGGAGGCAGCCTCTGCCCTGAAGCTGGGGCTCTCTGTTGAGAGCGGGAGACTGGACGGTCAGAAGCTCGAGGAGGGTGAAGAGGGCTTCTCCCAGCTGGAGCCTGGCCTTCCTGGCCCGGGGACGCCACCGTCGTTGGGAGGTCTTAGCTGGGATAACGTGGTAGTGCAACGCATGCTTGTGGCCATGCTGGTGTCAACAAACCTACTGCGCTGCCTGTTGTGTAAAAGTATAGCACTTACAATGATGTACTGTACATACTACTTGATAATGATAATAAACAACTGTTTCTGGTTTGCGTAATTACTATACTGTAGTTTTATTTTATTTAGAGTGTACTTTTTCTACTTATAAAAAAGCTTGCTGTAATGGAGGGGCCAGGAGAGTATTATACAAAGCAAACTAAGTCAGAGAAAGACAAGTATCACATGATCTCACTCATATGTGGAATCTAATGAACAAAATCAACTTTTGAACAAAATAGATCCAGAGACATAGAAGCATGGAACAGATTATGGAATCTCAGAGGGAAGGCAGGGGTGGGTGGGTGGGTGGGAAGAGATCAACCAAAGAACTGGTATGCATAACCCATGGATACAGACAATAGTGGGTGGAGGCGGGTGGATGGGGGGCGGGGAGTCAATGGAAGGAAAAAGGGGACATATAAACTTTCAATAATATTATTTTTAAAAGCTTGCTGTAAACAGAATGACTTGTTATACAGGCAGCAGCCGCACGCACCTGGTGTTCACCATGTCTCGAGTGCATCATTTTCTCTTTTGCTAGATTTAATCTCATGTTGTTTTGTATAGTAATACTCTGTACAGCCTTGTAGCATAGGAGCAATAGGCTGTGTCAGATAGCTAGGAGTGAAGCAGGCTATGCCATCTAGGCTTATGTAAGTGCCCTCTATGATGTTCGCACAATGATGGAATCACCTAATGACGCATTTCTCTGGACGTATCCCATCATTAAGTGGTGCATCAATGTATATATCTCTGCGTATCCTCTGTGGAGCCCTTGTGTTTGCCTTTCGTATGTGGATCCCACCAGCAATCTGTGAGTTTCAGAATGGTCTGGGCACTGCTATAGAACATCAATGCGCCTCATCTAAGAATTTAGCCTCTAAAACAAGATGAAGGATAGCAAAGCTGTTTTAAAAGTTTTGTTTTGTCCTTTTACCCACCTTATGCCCAAATTAATAGAGCTCTGTTCTCTCTGGGGTGGAACTCTCTCGGTGGGGCTGGGGCAGGGGGAGCAGCACGGGGTAGAGAGTGGGCCACAGAAACGGGGGGGGGGGGGGATGCCCTGTCCTCAGCACCAGGGCATTCCCTGGCCACTGGCCCAGTCACAGACTCACAGTAGCTATGTGACTTCCTCAAGGGGAGGAACTGTGTCACATTCATTTTGAAACCCCAGTGCTCAGGTCTCCCCAGTTCTTATCTTCCCAGTAAATGTTTTTCAGCTAAATTGAACTAATGGGGGTCAGTTGTCCCCCAAGTTTCCTCCTCAGCCAGCCTCCTTGTAGGTCCCATTCTGGGCCTGCTTGTTTTTGTTTAGGACTCTTTGCTGCCTCTTGTTCAACCTAGACTTACCCCTTCTCACCCCCACCATTCTT
>NW_005871048.1:37113964-37130844 GCF_000147115.1 Myotis lucifugus | reverse complement strand
TAGGCCTTTTTTTCTGTTCTCTCATTCCTAGGACCCTCACCTGTCGGCTCCTCAATTCAGACCCCTACCTCCCCTCCATACACTGTATTCTTCACTTTTGTTGGTTAACTGCTAATTCCTTAACAAGTTATAATCTTGCTGCCAGTTTAGGGAAATTGAATTAAGTTTGTGAATATTGTCACAATATCTGGGGATGGGAGGAGGGCCCTGCCTTGTCCTCAGCCCCAGGGCATTCCCTGGCCACTGGCCCAATCACACAGACTCTCACAATATTCTCAGATATTATGACAATAGTCAAAAACTATTTTTACTGGTAGAGTGAATGAAATTAGTCACCGGGGTAACTTGTTATGGAGTCTTCCATTTCTTGGCCTTTGCTTTTGGAGGTAAATATTTAAAACATAGTCTGCCAGCAACAATGGTCAAAAACTGGTCAACCCAGTAGCAATGAGTAACCTAGTAGCCAGATTGTGTCTTAAATGCAATTTCCTACTAAAAGGAATCAGCATCCTTGAAAAGTGATCCATTCCAGTACTATACAGTATAAGCTGAGCCTGGAACACTTTGTCATATCAGAAAGCAAGACAGCTACCAAAGACAATCAAGGTCCCGTCAAAAGGCCCAGTAGCGCCGAAACCGGTTTGGCTCAGTGGATAGAGCGTCGGCCTGCGGACTGAAAGGTCCCAGGTTCGAGTCCGGTCAAGGGCATGTACCTGGGTTGTGGGCACATCCCCAGTAGGAGATGTGCAGGAGGCAGCTGATCAATGTTTCTCTCTCATCGATGTTTCTAACTCTCTATCTCTCTCCCTTCCTCTCTGTAAAAAATCAATAAAATATATTTTAAAAAAAAAAAAAGTCCTAGTAGCAACTTAAACCAGTGGTTGGCAAACTGCGGCTCGTGAGCCACATGCAGCTCTTTGGCCCCGTGGCATGGGCCACAAAGTTTCAATCGCACTGTATGTGCACGCCCACACGTGGTATTTTGTGGAAGAGCCACACTCAAGGGGCCAGTTTGCCAACCACTGCACTAACCAAAGATAAAAAAAATCTGAGAATGAAAAAGAATAACAGCCCTAGCTTGATGGCTCAGTTGGTTGGAACATCATCCCATATACCAAAAGTTGCGGGTTCAACCTAGGTTTTGGGTTTGAGCCCCAGTCAGGGAGCTTATAGGAAGCAATCGATCAATATCTCTCTCTCACATCTCTCTCTCTCTCTCTCTCTCTCTCTCTCTCTCACACACACACACACACACACACACACACATTTTCTCTCTCTCTTTTTCTCTCTCTCAAATCAATAAAACATATCCTCGGGTGAGCATAAAGAAAGAATAACAAGTGTAATGTATTGAAGTATATAAAATATATTAAAATCTATAGTATGTAAAGATAAAAAGTAATTGATAACTTCAGATGATGTTTGGAAATCTACAATAATAAAAGCATACTATGCTAATTAGACCGGACAGTTGAACGACTGTGAGGGCTGAGCCTCTTGCACAGATTTTGTGGATCGGGCCTCTAGATGGTAATAAGAGGAAAGAATCAAATATTCATCTTGACTTTTCTGTTCCAACAATACCTCAAGGTAATCAAGTAGTTGTTAAGGCAAAGTTCTTCATAGAAGAATTGTAGCTAATAAATGCAGAAGGAATGATAGAATTATATCACTATATTGCAAACCCTTGATGAAATAATGGATCTAAACAACAATCCCTAATGGTTGCTCAAACCATTAGGTGAAAGGCCAGTGTGAAACTTGATATGATGAATCAGGCTAACAATCCCTCAGCCTACTGATCAATTGTAAAATCACAAAAGAAGAGACCTCAGACATTATGTACCTCCTGATGTAATGCAACATTATGTTCAATGAAGCAGTCTTGCGAAAAAAATAGAACCCATATCTGATTAAGGCTCTAGATTTTAGTATGGGACATAGAGAACAGAAGAATATGTTTAACTTTGGAAATGCATTTAGCAAGATCCAGAATATGGTAAGTCTTATAGGAAAAATAATCTGACTTCCTCTATATAAATAACAATAAAAGGGGGAGAACCTAGAGATTTAAAAATGCTTCAAAGGCATATGAACAAAATGGTGAGTATGTAATTTGCTTGGATTCTGAATACAAATCAAGTGCAGAAAAGAAGTTATTTGCAATTGGAAAAATCTGAATATCATTAGATGATTGATGATTTTAAGGAATTATTGTTACTTTTTTAGGTGTGATGATTGTATTATGATTATTTTTTAAAGAGTCATTATTTTTTAGAGGTATATATTGAATTATTTACAAAAGAAAATATCTTATTTCTGTTTTTAAAAAACACACAAAAATAGTCAAGGAGGGGATGTGGGAAAGGTGCCTGGGTAAGCAACATTGGTCGGGTGCTGCCCACTGCAGCATGGGCACATGGGGGTTTATTGTATAGTCTCTCTACTTTTGTGTTTATTGGTGATTTCCCATAATAAAAACTAAAACCTTAGCTTCCCCAGAGTTTTCAGGATTATGCTTTCCTACCAGAATATGTCTGTGGTAGGATTACCACCTGTGAAGTAAAACCAACAGCTTGCCTTCCGTGAACTGACAGTGGGCAACCTGCAAGTCCGTGCTACTTACCTTTAATGTGCCCCACAACTGAGATACCCTGAGGCCCTTTTCCGGAAGACAGCATTGTTTATTTAGTAACATGTCCGTGGAAGTGGGGGCAAAAATATAGTTTCTTTTCTAGTCGCTTTGTAAAAACAAAGAGGGAAAAGGGACAAAGCTAGTTTAACTCGGGCCTTGCCGCTTCTCATTGAAGCAGGTAGGAACAACAACAGCAACAGCTAACACTTCTGAACGCAAGTCACTGTGCTAAGCCAGCTACATTGCCTCCAACAACACTCTGAGATAGGTACTATTATTATCCCCATTTCACAGCTAAATAAACAGAAGTTTAGAGAATTGAAATAGCACCCTTCTCCCACCCATGAGCCTGCTAAACCCACTAGATCAGCGGTTCTCAATCTGTGAGTAGCGACCCCTTTGGGGGTCGAATGACCCATTCACAGGGGTCGCCTAAGACCATCGGAAAACACATATATAATTACATATTGTTTTTGTGATCAATCACTATGCTGTAATGATGTTCAATTTGTAACAATGAAAATACGTCCTGCATATCAGATATTTACATTATGATTCATAACAGTAGCAAAATTACAGTTATGAAGTAGCAACAAAAATAATTTTATGGTTGGGGGTCACCACAACATGAGGAACTGTATTAAAGGGTCGCGGCATCAGGAAGGTTGAGAACCACTGCACTAGATAGATCTGCTTCCTACTCTGTAGCCTTTAATTCTGTTCCTTCAGACTCGTAATTGCAGCTGCCACATTTGAGCGCCCACTATGTTCCAGTAATTTGTCACTTACTTACAGCAATTCACTTTCATCCTCACTCAAACCCTGGGTGTCGGGGGGTCCTATCCCCTTCATTTCTTAGATGAAGAAACCGAGGCTCAGAGAAGTAACCTGCCTAAGACGACAATTCCAGCAATGGGTTAGGGTTTCAAGCAGACCCCAAAGCCTGACTGAATCACTACCCTGCTCTCTAAGGCTCAAATGGTTCCTCCTCTGCCCCCCACTACACTGCTTGTTCCCTCACTTTTGGTTCCAATGCCATGATGTCATGCAAGCTTATTGAGGGTAGGGATGGTGTTCATTCAGCAAATACCTGTCAGGCACCTATGTCCAGGCACCAAACCTTCCACAGAGCCTAGCACGCGGTGCTTCACAACTGTCATCTGAACAGCATCGCAGTTCTTATGATAAGGGTGAGACAAACCACTATTTACAGTCAATATTTTAAAAATATAGTATGTAATTATTCCTCACCCCACCCCCAATTTTTACCTAAGGAAAACAGTATCTATTACACTGGAAATCATTGTTTTGGGTATGTTACAGCCAGAGCAAATGTAAAAATGTCACCAGAACTGGCCCATGGTGCAAAACCCTGACAGTAATGTGGTATGGGGGGCAGGTTAGGGTCAGAAACCTGTGACATTTTGAGGCAGAGAAAAGCCAAGAGGCCCTTAACCGTGTTCTTTCTCTGGAGTTAGCACTTCTCTTCTAGATTCTTTAAAATTATAAATAGCTACTCTAGCCCTTTTTAATGTAACACTGCTGAAAATATATAATTGTTCAAAGTGGAAAAGGGAAAAGAATCACTCTTCATTATTTAATGCAAATGAACCAAATTGGAAAAATTCCATGTTTCCTCCTCTGAAAAATCTATGTCTCTTATTTTCACCATTCTCAGTCCCTTGTTTTATATCATTTACACTCAATTCAGAAAATGCCTGTCTAAATTCGCTTTCTTAGCTTAAGTTACTAACCCCTTGTTCTTGTATTTGACACTAAATCAAATAGCCTTGAAACAATTATCCTCTCTATTCCCTTCAGAATTGTCTATACTTTAATGAGTTCCCACTTAATCTCCTCTTTGCCAAAGAATACCACTCTGAATAGCTAAGATCCTTAAATCCCCGTGTGGCTCCCTCTGCCCTCTGCGGTACCTTCTCCATTTCTATAATATCCTTTTGTAATAAGGTCTCTGGAACTGTGCATAGTATTCCAAATGTGGCCTCGCTGGTCCTCACAAAGAACCTGGATAATTCCCTGAATTTATAGTCAATCCTCTTCCTAAGCATCTTCAAATGGGAGCTTTTACACTGTCTTTATTGCCATTAAACTCTGAAAATTTAAAATGCTGAGTTTCCTTCTACTCCCATTTTATCCATCCAAATTTCTAGTTTCCAAGTGCACTGGGGAATTCTGGACCATTTTCACAATTAAATATATACTTTTAAAAAATGCATATCATATCAGAGAGTAGGAGCTAGAGACTTTCTTTGGGGAGCCAGTGACTAAATAGGGGATCCTTCCTTTGGGAGATTAACAGTGGGTTTGTTTGCATAGACCCCATCCCTTACTCCTCCCTGGTGCCTCCTTCAGAGGACACATGGGTCTACGTTTGAAGACCAGGATGGAGTGGAAGAGAAATAGCATAGGCTACTCAAAGATGGACATTCTTGAGTAGAACATTTGGTGAACGAGGTCTTTGAAAAGATCTCTAGGGGCCAAAGAATACAGATGCTTCAAATGGTTTTGCATCTAATCTCAAACAGGCACATCTGCGCACACACACATACACACACATACATAAATGCACACACCTTCTATATCCCAGTTAGTCATTCTAAAACATGATCTCAGCCCTCTTTGGGCTTCAGTCTTACGTGGGAGACAGATATTAATGGTATGGACAACTAATGGAGTATACAAAATGAAATAAGCTTTTACAGGAGCCTGATCCAGTCTGGGGGGATTAGGACAGCCTCCCCTAAGGAAGTGATACTTGAACTGACATGGGAGTATGAGTAGAGTTCTCTAACTGGCTTGAAGGTGAGGGTGGGCTGAGCATTCCAGGCAGTGTGAACTACTTGCGCAAAGGCCTTGTGGATTTTTGGGAAAATAAAGCAATGCCAGTTTGGCTGAAGAGCAGAGATTGAATTAGAATGGTATAAGAAATGCTCAAGATAGGTAGGGCCAGACAATGCAAGGCCATGGTAAGGATTTTTTTTCCTATGAGCAATGGGGACCACAGAAGGATATGGATTAAGGGGGTGTTTTGAAAGCAGATTTGTGTTTTGAAACGTTCTCCTAGGCTGGCTCATGGAGAGTGGATGAGAGTGTGGCAAATACCTGTGATATACTGTGTCACATCCCTCTGGCCACCTGACTTGGTGGGCAGTTCCATGCACTAATGCCAGTATCTCACATTGAACTGTGGGAAGGGTCTCTACACTCTGCTTTCTCCTGAGCTGCAGAAGGATGCTTATCTGCAGACAGGTATACACCAGACATGTCCCTACACGCAAGCCCAACCAATGAGGGACCAGATGAGTGGATAGATGCTCCAGTCTCCCCCTCCTCTGGAGCAACAGTTCGGAGGCACACTCTGCATGGCTCCTGAGAGGATCCTCAGTGGGACTGAGCCTCAGCTGCCAGCCATAGTAGCCAACTATTTTGCAAACATGTATTGCTTTCTTCCTTCACTACCTTACTTTCTCCTCTACTTCACTTCTGCTTCCTGTGCTCGCCTCCCAAGTCAGCTACCTATACCCAAGTCCTGGTCTCAAGCCTGCTTCGGGTGGAATTGAAACCAAGCCAGAGAGTGCTAAGTGGATGGAACTGCAGCCTTAAAGATCTAGCTGTGAAGCTGCTTATGTAATGGAAAACCAAACAAAATCCAAAGTGCTTTGTATGGTGTTCCGGTCATCTGCTGCTGTGTGATGAATCACCCCAAAACTTAGTGGCTTAAAACAACAACAATCATTTTGCTATTATTTACTCTCACAGTTCAAGTGGTTGAGAAAGCTCAGCTAGAAAGTTATTGCTTGGGGTCACTCACCTGATTGCAGACAGAGTGGCTAAGGATGGCGTCATCTTTAGGGCTTCCTGACTCATATGCCTGAAAATTGATGTTAGCTGCTACTTGTGATTTAGCTGAAAAATCTACACATGGCCTCTCCACCGGGTCTGGGCTTCCTAACAGCATAGTGACTGGGTTCCTTGAGCAGGCATTCCAAGAGAGAGTGCCAGAAGGAGCTGCCATCTGTTCTAATCCAGCCTCGGAAGTCACACAGCATCATTTCTGTGGCATTCTATTCATTCAAAGTGAGGGACTAAGGCTAGCCCATATTTAAGGGGAGGGGAATGAGATTCTACACGTTAATGGGAGGAGTATCAGAGAATCTGATATGGGAACATGCTTTGAGAGTGGACCCTCTAAATGAATTCCCAGCCTAGTTTTATATCTGTTGTCAAGACACCCATAAGAGAGGATTTAACCTTTCATGGAATGCTTCTGTGAGAGTCTGATATTTATGCAACACATCAGGACACATGGCTGAATCTGTCTCTCCAAATTGCTGCTTGGTACTAAAGCAGGGAGGGAAGAATTGGAGCTTTTAGTTTATCCAAGACTGAGGGGTATCAGGGAAATCAGCCAACTTCTTTCCTATGATATAGGCTGCTTAATCAAGAGAAAGTAGAAGGAAAAATGTATTAATGACATATTCAAGTTTTTGAAATTGAACTTAGAAATAGCCTTGGTTAATGATTTATTTTTCAACATGAAAATTCTCTTTATATTGACTATTTTGCTCTCACAAATGTCAAGCCATTTATTCTATGGTTAAGCTGCCCATATTTTCATGAAAATATTTCCTTTTAAATGTTAAAAGATATCAACCCTGAAATCAATTCATTTTCTTCTTGTGCTAAAAATGAGAATATCATAGCAGAACACAGTCTAATTGATGCTAACAGGGATCAGTGGGGAAAAAAGGAGACTCTAAGTCTTCTATTTGATTTTCCTTTTAAGACTCTCAATTGAATAATAGTAGCTATTTTGAATTCATCTACGCTCATTGACCTAACTTGTCAGAAATCAATTAATAATCAATCAATATGTTCTTTGAACTATGCAATGAATTTGAGAACACTCAATTCAAATTCTAGTATGATCACAGTGACCCTACTCCAGCCACTTATCCTTAGTTAAATTGCTTCTCAGTTTCTTAATCTGTCAATAATGGCACTGATGCTTTTGCCGTCACAAAAATAAGTTGATTTGCAAAGCATAATCCCTAAAGTCTAGTTGTGTTCTCTTGATATTCTCTACCTGTAATTCCAGAAGTAGCTATGAGGGAAAAAGAAAAAGGTAGTGTAGATTCAACTTGTAGATTTACTCTGACTCATGAACACTGATGTCTCAGATATCATATAGGTAGTTGGGTCTTTTCCATTAAAAAAAAACCACCCTATTTATAATTTAAGACAACTGCTGGGTAACAAAATACCCCAAAATTTAGTGGCAAAGAACAATACTTTATTTTAGTTTTATATGCATCATGATGTTGTGGTGAGGAATTCAGACAGGACAATGAGGATGGCTCACCTCAGCTTTATGATGCCTAGGCCCTCAGCTGGGATAACTTAGAGAACTAGGACTTGGAAAGCTGGTGGCTGACTGGGGCTTTGTCTCTCTCTCTCTCCCTCCCTCTCTCCTTCAAGACACATAACTGAATTTGTTCCTCCACCTATCCTTTCCATACAGCTAATCTGGGTTTATTCACAGTATGAAAGTCTCAGGGTAGTTACATTTCTTACATGACAACTGAGAAACTGTCTCTAAAAAAGAGTATGCCTGTGAACAGAAACCAGAAGATAGAAGTTAAAATGTCCCAAAGTAAAGGGTCCCAGGTTCGATTCCAGTCAAGGGCATGTACCTTGGTTGCGGGCACATCCCCAGTGGGGGATGTGCAGGAGGCAGCTGATCGATGTTTCTCTCTCATTGATATTTCTAACTCTCTATCCCTCTCTGTAAAATATCAATAAAATATATTTTTTAAAAAATTAAAAAAAAAGAGTATGCCTATGAACAGAAACCAGAAGATAGAAGTTAAAATGTTGTCCCGAAGTAACACAGTGCTAACTCCATCATAGTCTATTGGTCAAAGAAGAATCCACACAGATTCAAGAGGAAGGACGACAGACCCCGTGCATCAACAGGAAGGGTTTTGAAGAATCTAGCCATCTTTAATACACCACACTTAATTACATTCAACTATGCTTTACAATGTAGCAGGTACTCTAGCTTCTGATAATGGAAGAGAAGCCCCTATTGGACTAAGCCTATTGTTATCTTTGGCCCAAAGATAACAACTGTGAACACTGGACAAAATATAAACAAATACCTAACTGGCACTGAATAGCAACCAAAAGCAGACACTGGAAGGGAGCCAACAATTGGAGGAAGGAAAGGCATAGGTGAATTTTTTATGATTTTTTTTACTTATGAGCAGATCCTAGTCCATGCTGAGCAGGGCAGCTACCACTAGAATAGAAGGTCTGATGTCCTACTGGCATAAAAAATAAGAGGAAATAATTCAGAGGTACCGCAGCAGCCTAATAGAGAGCCTCAAATTTTGTGTATAAACTCTGCCAAAGTCTCTAGCTGACTACTGAACTACTCGTATATAGGGCAGACTGCAAGCAGTCCAGGTAAGACTGAAAGTGCTGAATGAGATTTCAGCTGCTGTCTAGCCAAGTTATCAGCCTGTTTTATTAAAATAAAAAGCAATAATTTTCAGAAGGGTAAAACAGAATCCAGGGTCTTTATAGTGTGTCACTCAATGTCCAGAATATAATCCAAGTGTATAAATACATTAGAAAATGTGATCCAGACTCAAGAGAAAGTGAAATCATTGAAGATCAACCCAAAGATGTCCCACATATTGAAATGAGCAGGCAAGGAGTTTAAAACAGCTATTATAACTATATGCTCAAGGACATAAAGGAACATAGCTTCTATGAATGAACAAACAGGAAATCTCAGCAGAGAAATAGAAATTATAAAGAAAGAACCAAATGGAAATCTTAGAAATGAAAAATAAAATATCTAAAATAAAAATTCACTGGTTGGGCTTAGAAGAAGAATAGAGGTAACAAAGGGAAGAGTCAGTGAACCCAATGACCAATCAACAGAAATGATTCATTCTGAAAAACAGAGAGAAAAAACCAACATGAACAGATCCTTAGAAATCTGTGGAACAATAACAGAAAGTTTAACACATATGAAATTATAACCCCAAAAGTTGAGGAGACAGGGAATAGGGAAGGAAAAATATTTGAAGAAATAATGACCAAAATCTGGTGGAAGTTATAGATTTACAAATTCAAGAAGCTCAGTGATTCACAAAATGGATAAAATTATAGTCAAACTTCTGAGAAAATGAGATAAAGAGAAAATCTTGAAAACTGCTACAGAAAAATAACAAAGAAATAGTAATAAGAATTAAGGCTGACTTTTGTCAGAAACAACAAAGGCCAAGAGAAATCTTGAAAGTGCTGAAATAAAACCATCACTGTCAACCCTGAATTCTATATCCAGTAAAAATAGTCTCTAAGAATGAAGAGACTATAAAGATAAAAACAATAGAACACCAAAGGAAATGATACATTGCTAACTCTACTTGAACTTACTAATAGTTAAATTTGGGTATAAATATATATTTTGCCAAGCCCTATTTCTGCCCCCTGTGTGTCAGAGCATTGCAAGCTTATTGACTGCATAGTAATAAGGAGCTATAATTCTGAGCAAATACTCTGTGCCAGGATCCGTCTATGGATATTACATTTAATCCTGATCCTTATCAACAGTTGTGGCTATTATTATCGGGATAAAATTGCAGATGAGAAAATAGTCAGAGAAACTAATTACCAGTAATGTGTCCAAGGTCACACAGTTAGTGTGACCCAGGCCCAAGTAGAGGTCCTTGCCGACTTGAATAATATTTCATGGACATTTATATATAGCTTGAAAATTGACAAAGTCCCTTATGAACCCCTTCTAAAATCTTTCTTACACTATTTAAGGAGCTAACTTTTTATTTTAAAGGCAAACATAAAAACATTTCGGGTTAGCACCCTGGTAGTCTCTCAATTGCCTGCAAACGGCCTGCTTTCTCCCTCTCCCCACATGCTCCTTCCTTTAGCAATAGAGAACACCCAACAGCCCACAACAGCTGCCGTTTCAGCTGGCACAGAGCTGCTCAGCTAGAGACTGTTTCTTCCAGCCTCCTTTGAAGCTAGGCGTGGGCCATGTGATCAATTTTGGGCAAATGGGATATGAGTGGACACAAGTATGACCAGTCAACTTCTGGTCAGGTTCTTAAAGAAAAACACACTTGCCTTAGACCTTCTATTCCCCCTTTCCCGAGGGCTGGAAAATGCAACCGTGAGCCTCTGCTTTGGACCTGGAAGTGGAAGCCACGTGTGAAAGGCGCAGGAGAGCCAATCTGTGCGCCAGCCCTCAAAGCTGCTCTGAACGGCTTACTGCTGCACCAGGCATGGAATACCCATATAACAATGTAAAAACAACAACAACAAAAAGTTAAAAAATTTCAAAGGCATTTATTGAAAACCTGGCCACGTGGCCATCTCTGTGTGTCCCCATTTCTAAAGTAGGGTGATCATTTTACTTTCCTCACAGGGCTGGCCTGAGGGCAGAGTAAGATAATGTGTATAAACATTAGCACAGTGCCTGGTACAGAGCAAGAGCCCACACATGCTACATTTATTGTGTGTCATGGGCTAGATTTGAATATAGACACAGCCTTTTCCTTTATATACTGGGTGTCCTCAGACACGTGGTTAATGAATGCTGTTGATCTAAGAACAGAGACAGAGGAATTTGTAGATGCTAGGACTTGTGCTAATGATATCATAGGGTATTTTAACCTTTATTTGACAACACTTCTTTCTCAGCATTTTCAACTCTTCATCTCCCTTAAAAGAATGGATGGTGTTTTAAAAAACATTTTCTTCTATAGTTGTGAGGGATATATATATATTCAGGATTATTCTTAGAAAATTAATCTCTCATTTTGAGGCCAGCTCACTACTAGATTACTAGAATGATAAACTCCTATTGGTAAAAGAATACTATTTTCTTACCAAATTACTAGAGCTCCTCCTCCCTAATCTGAGCTTCTCTCAATTCTCTTTCAAAAGAATATGTAATGCATTTAGAAGGTGACAGCATGGTGTGACTGCTCAACATTCAATTCGTGTCTTCAGCACCAACAGAGGAAAGGTTAGAGATATAAGGGCAGCCCCTTGTTTATTGCAATTTCACAGCAGTGGCAAATGCCACAGCACTCGGGCTGGCAGCAGGAATTAGTTAAAACCTGGCAGCAGAGCTTCCTTTCCCCTCACTGCTTCATATCTTTTCAGAGTGGAGATATATGTTAATTTGTGAAAATGAGGACTAAAAGAAGGACAAAGAGAGGAGGGCTTGGGAGAGCTAGGGCAGGGACGGGAGCCAGCTTTGTAAATGAGGAGGAGAAACCAGAGAGAAGGAATGAGGAAAAGGGAGAGAAGGGAAGAAGGGGCAGAGGATAGAGCAATGTACAGTATGGGTAGAGCTGGACTTGCCTTTTAAAAGAAAAAGGTGGAGTGGGGGAGTCGTTGAAGAAGAGGAGTCATTTCAATTTTCTCTCTCTGGCAATGACATAAGAAATGGGGGAGATATATATAGTAATAATCTCAAAACTAATAAAGCAGGCAAGTCTGAGTCTAGACTTACTTTTTAGCATTTGGAAAATTCAAAAGAGCACTATTTGTATCAATTCTAAGGTAGTCATTTCCCTGCCTCTCCTCCTCCCCCATCCTGCTTCCAGTGACATGTTATTTCCATACCCTTAAATCTAGGGATAAGTCAGAAACTCCAACTCCTCAACCCTAAACACCAGCTTTCCAGAGGGCTCCATTACCCTGGATTGGCCAGCACACGGGGATGGTTTAAGTGAAGGAGGTGCTGGGAAACTGGGTCTTATGTTGGTGGAACCCTTGTGCTATGGGGCCCTGGTGTTCAGAATAAGATGTGGTACATACTAGTATATACAATGGAATACTACTCAGCCATAAGAAAAGATGAAATATTGCCACTTGCGACAACATGGATACTTGAAAGTATCATGCTAAAAATCTGTATAATTTTATTAACCAATGTCACCGAGATAAATTCAATTTTTTAAAAAAGGGCCTCTTACCTGCTAGAATTCCCCCATTACCTGAGGTCGCTGCCTCCATTCCAAAGGCCTTGCCAGTCCTGCCTCTCGGGGGGAGGGGGGGATGGAGGAGGATGGGGGGGAGGGTGGAGGGGGGTTGCTCAGTTGCTACAGAAAAGGCAGGGTTAACTTGCCTCTCTGTCATTCCATGTTAGGAAAAAAGTAAAAGAAAAATGCAAAACTTGAGAGAAAAAGGGACTTGAAAACTCAAGGATGACAATAGACTGTGAAATCTGAACCCCAATTTCTAGTCATTTCTCTTACTAATTCTGCTCAGCAATTATGAAGCGATTGCCTTTGGAACAAACAATTTATCTTTCAACAACTATTCCAGGTTCAAGAAGACCTAGAACAGGGGAGCATTAATGTTTAAGTAGGCACATATGGCTCTATCTTCTTTCCCAGTTTAAAAGAATTGTATTTACAAAAGCTTCTGATGAACAACTTTGGTTAGTGTCTGGGTTGGCTTGTCAGGTGGAGCACTGGTACCCACACTGGGGCTGGGTGACTTCATTCCTCTACCCTTCCAATGCCTTACCTTTGAACAGGCCAGCCCCTTCTTTTACTTCCCTCTCATGATTCAATTCCCTTTGCAAAACATGAAGAAAGCCAGGAAAACGCCTTGTGTGCAGCTGGAGCCTCAGCTCTGACACCACCGGAAGGCGAATCCAGACCACCTTTCATCAGCCATCTCCCTCCAGCGGAAGGACTGTCAGAGGCCGAAGTGCTTTCACCAGCTCCAATCACGCCAGACTCATTCCCAAGAACCTGCCAAGGAAATTGCTCGACTCCCCACCAGTGGCTTGAACCTTTCACTTCCATTTGAGACAGATTTGAGTTGACTTGTCAAAGACTGACATATAGTTTTCCATTGAATTTAAAAGAAAAAAAACCACACCAAGTTGTTGACTACTTCCTATGGTATAGTGTTGAGTTTTAAGTGTTGTTTGCTGATTTCTCATACCTGTCCCCAATATAAATAATAGAAATCTTTTGGAAAACCAGTCATCAGCTAGCAGTGAATGGTTTTATATAGAAAGAACCCATTTGTCACTAGGGATGAAGGCAGCATAGTATTTTGGTTATAAACTCAAGGTCTGGAGCCAGATTACTTGAGTTCAAATCTCAGCTCCACCATTTACTACTTCTGGGATCCTGGGAAAGTTATTTAATCTACACCTTAGCTATTTCACCTATAGAACACAAGCATTAATAATAGCATGAATTTTGTAGAGTTGTGAGGATTAAATAAGCTCACAGTTATCCAGCACATAGTAAACACTCTACTTGTATTAACTATTATTATTACTAGGGGCCCATGCACAAATTTGTGCACCTTGAAAGGAACTGTGGGCCACGAGGCTGTGGTGGGCACAGGGACCCGTCTCAGCCCATCCTCTGTGCCCCTGCTTGGCCCCTCCCACCCTGGCCCTCGGTCCCCTGTCTGCCGGCAGCCCCACTCCTGCCACCGCCACCGCAGCTGATGGCGCCAGCCCCGCTTGCACCCACTGCTGGCACCGGCCCTAATCCGCACCATCAGCGGGTGTGAGCAGTGGCTCCAGCACTGGCAGTGGGTGTGAGTGGGGCTGGCACCGGCAGCAGGTGGGAGCGCCCGGCAGGACCACGGTGTGCAAAGAATTTTCAGTAACCACCAGAGGCTCGCCCCAATGACAGTGACCAGCGCCCCACCGTGGTCTGGTGCCCCTGCTCACCTGCTCCACCATCCTGCTGCCGCCGATGCCCGCCATGCTCCACGTGCCCCCTGGTGGTCAGTGCACATCATAGCAACCGGTTGTTCAGTTGTTCTGCTGTTCCATCTATTTGCATACTAGGGTTTTATATATGTAGATGGTTGTTATCATGATTATGTATCCTTTGGGAAACATATGGGGGTCTCAGTGGCTGAAGGAGCCATACCCAGGAGGAGGAGCCCTGAGTTAAGTGACCCCATCTTCCAATTGTCTTTCAACTATGATTACTCACTGTAATAAAGAGAAAAGATGAACAAACAATTAAGGTGGTACTTCCCAGCCCTGTTGGTTAAACCTCCCGACAGCTACAGATGAAGGGATTCCTAAGAGGGGCTTCTGCTGGGCCAAAGAAGCTCACAAAATACAGGTTTACCGATTATGTTATTGTGAGTTTAGGTATGAGACCAGCTGTCCCCAAATGAAACATTTAGAGCTATAGTCACATTTATTAGCACAGAATTGATTTACAAAACTCAAGGAGGGCACGGAATTCCTATGAACTGTAAATTAGTAAATTGCTTTTTAATCTACCATAAAAGATCACTGAAAAGTCCTTTTAAAATCAAAGGTCTGCTAATTCAATCATGAACACATTTGCCCAATGGTGCTCAAGGCAAGAGGAAATCTTAAATGCTGTGCAATTGCCATTTAAGACATATAATTTAAGGAATGATTTAAGTTTAATTACAATATCGAATGCAGATATATGCTATTTTGAGGAGACATTGGCCTTGACACTAATATTTGCTTTCAAAATATTTTTTGAAATATTGCATTGTGTGCTTTCTGATCAGACCTACTTCTCTGTGAGCCACAGAAGACAACAGTGAAGACGGCTGTCCTTTTGGGGGCAGAGTGTGTGCTCCCTAAGCTTCAGGGTAGAGAGAGGACAAGAGAAGAAGAGGTTGAGTTAACCGGGAGTAGGGACTGCAGGATACACACTCCATCAGAAATAGGATTTGTTCTAGTTCAACAATATGCCCTCATGTTACAGATGCAGAAACTGAGACACAGAAAGGTGAGGTGATTTGCTAGCCATCAGTTGAGGCCCAAAGTCAGAACTCAAACCCAGTCCTTCCTCTTAATTCACCAGCTCTCAAATTCGAACGTGCTTAGAAATTATCTGGAGATCTTGTCGGTACGAGATTCCTGCCTCTTTCATTTTGACTCTGCAGGACTGAGGTGCAGTTGCACCTTTAACAAATTCAGGCGATGTGAATGCAAGTGGATCCAGAGACCACATTTTGAGAAATTCTGCTCTACATCAAGTGTCTAATGGCAGATGCTTTTCATTTATGAAGCTATTCAGCTAATCAATCCAGAAGTGAAAGCCCTTTGAAAAGTTGCACAAATGCACCTGCAATATTCCCGGGCTGGTAAACGTTGCTCCTCAGTACACATTTCTACTCACAGGAGGACCCGAGAGCAGCATCCTTACCAGGGTGCTGGGTAGAATTGCAGAATCTCAGACACTACCACAGACCACATAGACCACATAGACCGAATAAGTCAAATCTTCATGTTAACAAAATCCTTCGGTGATTTTGAATGCACAGCAAAGTTTGAGAAGCACTGATGCAAGGTCCAGGAGCCTGCTCTGGTTATCTATCGCTGCATAATCATTACCACAAAACCTTGTCGTACACAAACACAACAATACTATTTTCTCTCATGATTTTATGGGTTAGGACTCACCTGGACAATTTGTTCTCTTCCATGGTGATCAGCACAACCAGACCTGGGGCCTCGCGTCTCCTTTATACGGCATATTCTGGGGCTGGAATGTTCAATATGGTGCCTTCATTCACATGACTGGAATTTGGGCTGAAATGGGTGGAAACTGGGATGTGGAAAGCAATGTTCTATTTTCATGTAAGGTGGTCTCAGGAGAGTCAGACTTCTTACCCAGCAGCTGACTTCCCCTAGGGTGAGGGCTCAGACACTGGTCATGAGCCACACAGCCCACCCACATTCCAGGGGAAGAAACATGGACCACAACTCTACGTCTCTAACTTACCACAGAGCTTACTAGCAGTGCAAGGGAAATGCTTAGGGTTGTGAAGCACCTTGAGCCAGCCCATCATCAAAGAGCCAGGCTGTGAGGTCCAAACTGCAAGTAGCATGAGAGGTGAGAAAAAGGGAGATTAGCTGGGAAAGGCTTTCCAGGAGGAGATGGGACTCAAATTGGTCTTAGAAGCATGAATAGGGGCTGGTCAAGGAGAAAGAAAGGAAACGGACATTCCAGAATAATTTCTAGATCTACCACAGCCTCGGGCTAGTTTGTTTTTGCCGCCCCCCCCCCCCCGCCCCTCGCCCCGACCTCTCACGCTATACACACACACACCACTCCACTCTGGCCCTTAGGGTTTCCACCGCACTGTAAAGATACCCATGTTGGTGTCTTCTCATAGCAACATTGTGTGAGTTTACAAAGCA
>NW_005871048.1:37085131-37113827 GCF_000147115.1 Myotis lucifugus | reverse complement strand
ACATAAAGTATGGTCCCAATTATATAAAATGTTTATATATACTAGAAGTAATGCCATAACGTTAACAGTTGTGAAAATATGCATGATTTTTTTCCTCTTTTCCATATTTCAGTAAGTTTTACACAATGAACATGGGCTATTTTCATAATCATAACCACATGCCTGATCAAAAGATGTATTTTGACTTTCAAAGAATGTTCTAGGAACCCTCACATAGCAATGGATTCTTCAAAAACACAGTTTTCACAAACCCTGTCACAAATCCTTCCAGAGGCCCACATATGAGTATTTGCCCTGATAAACGCCAGTTCTGTTCTTCAAGATTTACTTGTCAGGAAATCAAGACACACAGAATGAGTTATTTCAGAAGGAAATGTTCCAGGATTCTGGAAACAGATGATGCTTTCTTTCAATCCGTTGTCATTCTTCTCCTTCACTAAGATATTGTCGTCATCACTCTGGCTTTAACGCAGCTTGACAGTAGCCGCATTTCGGTGTTGGTCTTCATCTCTTTGGGTAAAAGTCTGTGGATTGAGGCTCAGCTCATAGCTGTTTTATACTAATCAGACACGGGGACTAAATTAGAACAAGAGTGGGTCCGAGGTGGGATAATGTGAAGCCGACCGCCTCTGGCAGGCATTTTATGCTCAGGACCTCATTCTCATGAACACTGACTACCCATTGGCCCTCACTTTTATAGGCCAGAGGGCTGTTCACTCCCTATCATAAACTATTGGCAGCATAACCCTTCGCTTACTTTTCTTATTCACTCCCAGTTTGTGCTGCTGCTAAAATATTCTGCTTTTCAGCTGCCATTATCAGCGTCAAAATCATCCCTAGTCTAAGGCACCAGCCTTCCCAGAGCAGAAACCACAGACTCAGCAGCCGGGATGTCATCAGTGTACCCGAGATTACATCATCTCCTTCTGCCAACCTTAATACCACTATGGTAACCATCAACAGCAATAGCCATGATTATTTCAGTAGAAATATTGAACAGATGTGACAGCCTTGTCAAACTCCTTTGCTGGTGTCCAACCACTCTGTTATACCTTTTGCAAGTCTAAAATCTCTCTTCTGGCCATAATAGAGACGGCGTGCGCTGACCTCCCACGTGGGAAACTACGCCTGTAGCATCAATTGGCATCTCAAATACCAACTACCAACACCAACTTATACATATAGCCCGCTGGTCAGTTTTACACACATTCTCCTTTTTTGACTCTCAGGACAGCTGAGCCTGCAGTGGAATAACTTGAAGGAGCACTGGATTTCCTGTCAGAAGTTTTGCATTTCTGGGTCCTTACTACCTATAAACCTTGAGCAAGTCACTTTGAACTTGTTTCTTGTCAGTAAAATACCTACCTCTTTTCAACCCAGTTTGATAATTAAATGAAATGGTACATTTAAAAATAACAAATTAGGAAAATAGGTAAACAAATACTTGTACATGCTTGCTCATAGTAGCACTATTCACAATAGCCAAGAGATGAAAGCTACCCTACTGTCTATCAACAGATGAATGGATACACAAAATGTGATATGTGATACAATGGAATGTTGTTCAGCTATAATATGGAATACTGTATATACATGGTACCTTGTGGATGAACCTAGAAATACTGGTACATGCTGCATCATGAATGAACCTAGAAAACTTGTGCTAAGTAAAAGAAGCCAGACATAAAATGTCACATATTGCAATGCTTCCATTTATATAAAATACCCAGAATAGGTCAGTCTATAAGACAGAAAACAGATTTGTGCTTGTGAGGGGTGGAGGGGAGATGGGAGAGACTGTTAAATGGATATAGGTTTTTGGGGGGTGATGGAAATGTTTTGGAACTAGGTTGAGGTGGTGGTAGCACAACATTGTGAACATACTAAATATCACTGAATTGGTCACTTTAAAGTGATTAATTTTATGTCATATAAATTTTACCTAAATAAATAAAAGTTATAAATAAGCACCTGAAAGTCCTAGTTATTATATCCCAGAGATAAAACTGTCTCAGAAAGATTAAGTGACAGATGAAAGGACAAACACTTAAAAAACAAAACAAGCAAATCAAAACAACATAAAACAAGAAATGTACTCTGAAACTAGAATTCTGGTCTTCTGATGCACCAGGTAGGTCTCCCTTATGCCATTACTGCTATCCGCTTCTGGGTGTGGGAATCGCCGATTAAGCATTTAAGATCATTCTCCGTTCTGAATTTCTGCCTGTTGCCTAATCCAGTCCACCTACTGCATTTTCCCTCTCCCCCTCCCCTTTTTAATTCACAGTGATACTAAGACAAAGTGATAATCTGACCTAAAGATTGGGGTCTTTGGAAAACCAGAAGAGCTTCTCTATCTCTGCATCTTCTTTATCTAAAGAGAAGGTTCCTGAATGTCTAGTGGTTCTCTGAGAAGCTAGGGAGCTTTGCTACAAATGTATTAGCTTGGGCCCCATCCCAGTCCAACTGAAGCAGAATCTGTTGGTCCTTTGGAGCCATACAAAATAATATGAATGTTTCAAATGCAAAGTCTACCTTCCACATCATGTGCAGCTCTTCAAATGTCTGACTCCAGGCACTGTGTCCATCCATGTCTTCTCCCTGGTAGTACTTTTTGCCTTAAAGTCTATTTTGTCCAGTAATAATGCAACTACCAGCTTTCTTTTTCTACTCTTTTCCTTTTAACATGTAACCAGCCGCTGGTGGTCTTGGTGCGGACACTCACGTTCTGCATCCCAGACTCCAGCCAGTTCTCCTTGCCCTCCAGCAGCTTGCGGTAGGTGGCAATCTCCACGTCCAGGGCCAGCTTGGCATCCATGAGCTCCTGGTACTCACACAGCTGCTGGGCCATGTCCTGCTTGGCGTTTCTCAGAGCGGCCTTCAGCTCAGACACCTTGAACTGCGCATCCTTGATGGCCAGCTCCCCACCCTTCCCAGCATCGGGGATGGTGGCCTCCAGGGAAGTCTTCTGGTTTTGAGACCCTCAAGCTCAGCCTGGAGTCGGCTGATGTTCCGGTTTGTTGTAATAAAATAAAGAAATGTTTAAAATGCTTAAAGAATGTTAGAAAAGTTTTAAAAAATTTGGAAAGCGTGATATGAAGAACACATTCCCCACTGCCTTGAGGTGTGTGTACCCCAGAGATAAGGGTTTGAACTGACTCAGAGTAACTTGTCAAGATAAACACTTGCGTGAGTGACATACTCTCCTTAGCCCCCTTGCCTTGTTTGAAATTAACATGTGCATTGACGTAAATCACTGATAGCCACCTGAGCTGCTACGGGTATGAACAAGCTTTAAATATGGACCCCGGCCAGCTAACGATGCTCGCCTGTCAAGACAGCTACAAAGGCCCACCCCTTTGTCGGTCTGACAAGCGACACGACGCTCCTCTCCCTGCCAGAGGACAGAAGAACGGCTAACAACCCCCGATTGAGATGTGACCGAGCTCTCAGGTGAGAAACGCCAGACCCCCTGCGCCCAGATCAGACCAGCCCAGCTGCTGGACCCCAAAGGACAGCACCATGGGGATCCCTAACTAAGTTTGTACCCACAGCTCAGGAATTTGTGTGAGTAATAAAAAAGCTGTGTGATTTGCAACTGCACGTTTCATGTGGTGTGATTCCTGCTGCAGTTAATTGAACTATTTTGCATACGCTTAAAATTTAAATTAAAGCCTCTGGTCTTTGTTGGTCCTAAAGCCTGCCACTCTGGTCCTGCTTGCGTAGAGCAAACTCTTCGCTAGCAACTACTTAAATGTCCCACACCTGCACGGTTAAAGTATATCTCGAGGGACGCCTTAGATAAACACCCCAGATCCTTTCCCAGGATCTCCTTGGGACACGGTTCATCTTAGAAATCTCAGTCTTCATGTGATGCAGGTCATCCCCATGCTTTCCAACCAACATCTGCAGCTCCTCATACTTGATCTAGTACATGGTTTCAGCCTCAGCCCAGCTGTGGTTTGTGATGTCCTCATGCTGGGCCTTGACCTTGAGGTCCAGAGAGCAGTTGTTGTCCATGAATAGCACCACAGATGTGTCCAAGATCTGGGACTGCAGTTCACAAATATCCTTTTCATACAGCTGCTTGTAGAAGTTGATCTCATCGGTCAGCCCTTTCAGGTGCGACTCTAGCTCTACCTTGTTCATGTACGCTTCATTCACATACTTCTTGATGAGGACAAATTTATTCTCCATCTCTGTGCTTGTTGATCGCATCCTCGTACTTATTCTTTAAGTCCTCCACCAGTCCCTGCATGTTGCCAAACTCTGCCTCCAGCCTCAGTTTCCCTGGAGCCAGTGTGTCCACCTGCCACTGAAGATTGTTGATGCAGCCCTCAAACACGTGGTCCATGTTACTGCGAGTCATCTTCTGCTGCTGCAGGAGGTTCCATTTGGTCTCCAGAATCTTATTCTGCTGCTCTAGGCCTTGCACCTTATCTACGAAGGAAGCAAACTTGTTGAGGGTCTTGATCTGCTCCTTCTCCTGGTTGCGCACGGCCTGGATTAATGCCGGTGGTCTTGATCCAGCATCCAGAAGGGTTCAGGAATCTGGAGAAGGCACTGTGTGTAAATTAATCAAGAGTCCAGAAACGAAACATAATTTTGAAAGGCATTTTGGGGAGTCAGAGAAGACTTAGCTAAAGGAACTAAGTTCTCCTTGTCTCAGGGCCCCTTGCTCTTTATTAACACAAATTGTCCTAAGGCAAGGTAGATATCCATCAAAGGCCAGGGTTTGGTATACAGAATCTATTGTCAGATTGGAGGAATTGCCTACGGCTGTTCAGGTGTTTGGCCAGTAGGAGGCAATAACATGTAGATTAAGATGCCCTTAGCTGTCTGGCAGCAAGCAACAATTTATGCATCCTTTTCAGGTTTGGGGAAATGCCTTTAGCCATTTCCAGATGATTCAGCCCTGCTGACATGCTGGAATTGGCTTCCGGCACTGGATGTTAGGGTCCACCTCCAGCTTCAGGGGGCTCAGCAGGCTTTGGTTCACTTGGACAGCTGTGTTGCTCCCCATACTCCCAGCCCCACCAAATTCCCCGGCCAGACAGGGCACTCTGGTAGCTGCTGCCCACCTGGGAAAAGGCCGAGAAGCTGGTGCGGGTGCTAGGCCCACTGGAGTACGAGCAGCTGCTGAAGGCCTGGGTGCCAGGGGTGGACACCTTGTAGGTCTTCTGGGTCACTCTTGTGGACATGGTGGAGGCTGGAGTGGAGGCGAGGAGGCTGGACCAAACAGAGAATCTAGAAGGAGAGCCAAAAAGCTGCTTGTCACCTTTATTATTTTAAAACAAACCTATTTATAGTTTTAATAGTTTTTTATTGTTATCTGAACTCAAGTGTCTAATCCAGCCTTTGTTTTGTTTCTTGATTGCACGTGTGTGTTTTGTAATTTTGTGTTGTGAATCATCTTCAGTAGGGTTTATCTGGGAAGTGTTCCCTGGATGGAGGAATGGTCCTTCCAAAGAGATTTGTGCTTTGTCTTCTGCCAGTTGACCCAGAAATATCACCAACTTCAGACCACTTTTATGTTAATTTCTGACCTGAGGGGCCTCTATTAATGCAATTAATGTAAATTAAGCCCAAGCCTGCGTGAGGAGCAGAGCCATCCTTAGGGGAGGGTTTCTCTCATGTAGAGCCCAGGCTGAGAGAAGTTTTCTTGTGTTTGTTATGCCCAGATTTCAAGATTCCCAAGAAACCACATCAGGGAGCCAGTCAATCCGATGCAAAAGCATAAGAATCTGTATTTCAAGCTAGCTCGGCTCCCCGTCCACCAGACTCACCGACACAACGACAAGCCAAGTGGCGAAGAGAGAGAACCCCGCCTAGAGACCGGTTATATAGGGGGGGTTGGAGTAAGGGGAGGAGAAAGGATTGTGCTTTGCCGATTGGCCAGGCGCAAGTCGATGTCTTGTTCCTGGGTGTGGCTAGCAGAGTCTTAGACTTCCGGGAAGAACCTTCTTGCCAAGCACGTGGCCAAGGTAAGATGGAGGACGTAGCCCTTACCCTGGGGCAAGGTGGAGGGCCTAGCCCTTACCCTGGGGCAAGGTGGAGGGCCTAGCCCTTACCCTGGGGCAAGGTGGAGGGCCTAGCCCTCGTCCTTTCAGTGTTGATGGACAGGTTTTTATTTCCTAGTGCATCCTTCTTCTGGGTGTCCTAGATTTATGTAGGGATCTCAGTACTAATTCCTGCTTCATATAGGAGACTTTTCCTCCGGTCCCTGTTGTTAACAGAGTGCCACATGGACAATGTGCCTGAGGGCAGCTCTAGTGTCAGCTCATAAACTCACTGGTCTGTTGTTTTGTTTTCAGTGCTGGGGTATTTCCCTTTCTTGTGATAGCAAGAGGATTTTAAAAATGTACTTAACCCAGAATTTCTAGGTGATAGTGGCAGTAAGGCAGGCTTTCAGTTTATCTAGCCTGCAATATTGATAAAAATAAAAGTACCCTAAGTGTTATCTGTATGTAGCATTTTATATCAACTAAGTAATAATTTGTCTCACAACAGATTCTCAACCATTTTCAAAACTGAAGGCGATACTAATCTCAAAATACCTTCACTAAAGAGCAATGCTTGTTATACCTGCAAATGTTCATATGCAAAGTGGGGCTGTTAAATAGTGAGACTGAGGCTATAAACTACACAATTACATACCTTTGTAATTGTTCAGACACTATTTGCATATGTTCTCTAGTAAGTGAAAACAGAACTTCAAAAATGAATTTTCCTCTTGTGTGATTATTAATTTCTTAGAAGTGAATAACTTTATTGTTATATTAGCCAACTTAATTTTTGAAAACAATATCAGCAATATAATTCTTCAATGAAAGTATCACAGAAGAAGGAACCAGGGATCTAAACACTAATAAAACAAACACTCTGAATAGTTCCGATATAGGGCAGAGAGATAGTCAATATGGCTCTTTCCCTCGGTTCCACCATCAGCTTCCCACATAACCCAAGACAAGCTTTTACTTTTTTCATGGCTCTGTGTCTCCATCTCTAGCCTGTAGCTTTACTGTTGATTAACTGTACAATCCAGGGAGAGCCTCGAAATAGTTCATCACTGTGTGACCTCTGGTAAGAGACTGGTTCCTGTAGGCTCATGTCCTTAAGAAGGGTGACAATTACTGACCTCACAGGCCGCTACTTGAGCTAATTTACTTAAAGCTTCCAAATCAAGACTGTCAACTCTGCCAGCCATTATTATTACTCTCACCAGCATTACTATATAATATTGTGATAATATAATAAAGAGGGTCTTTTAAAACTATATCCTCAAAGAACAAAGATTTTTCTCAAAAAACTGATAGGTTGCTTAATATTAAGTTAAATTTTTGTGTGAAGGATTTTCTGCCAGGCTTATGCATATTTTCTATAAGCAATCCTATTGAGGATTTGAACAAGAAAGAGAAATCAGGGCAACAAGGAAAACCATAACGGTGGGGGAGACAAACCTTTCATTTTTAAGCTTTGTACCAGCCAAGAATTACTGACCCTAAAGGATATCAATTTTAAAACATCATTCAAATATTATTCCCTTTAGAATTGTCAAAACGTAAATTTGGGGCCAGGGAAATGCTGGTTTCTTTCTGAGACTACATGAAAAATTACTTACCAAATTACATAATTTCCTTTGACATTAATTTTAATCCTTTAAAACATTCTCAGTAATGTATGAGTCTATAGAAATAATTGTTCATAAATAAACACTATACAAGTCAGTAAGCCAGTGACAGATGAAAATACAGAAATAAGTGTTCTCTGGATGTAACTGTCTTAGGAAGAGTAACCTAAAGAAACTCCTGTCAGCTGGGCGCGGCGATTTGCTATCTAAGTGAAACCTAGAACTGGAAGCCAATCAGCCAGCCGCCTTGTGCACCGTTTATCATATAGCCCAAGACAAAGCTCTCAGTGTTGTTATGGCTCTGTATCCCTGTCTCCAATATTTAAGTAATATCTGCCACTCTCCTATTAACAGAAGTGGTGTAAGAATTCAAGAGATAATGTTAAGAACCCTGACATGCCCATAAACACAAACATTACCCCTGGTGGTTGCCCGGCAGACTCTGTTAGAGATGTATGATGCTTGACAATGGTAAGGTTGGGGATAAACCTTGTCAGCAGCTCCAACTTGACTTTGGTCCGGAGTTGGGAGTGACCAGAGGGAGGTGGGCAGAGCCAGATAATGGCCCTACCCAGGGGGATGCCTGAGGGCCTCTGATGAGAACAAAGCTCTAAGGTGGCCTGTCTCCAGGTGCCAGGATAGTCAGAAGTCAGTACAAGATTGATTCCTTCAGCCTTGGACAGCTCCCAGCCCAACCCCGTTCACCTGGAAGAGAAGGACGTCCTGCTCCCTCCCACCTTTCCCAGGAGGAACTGGGGGCTGTCAACAATGGCCTTTGTTCACTCTTCCAGAAGAGCCAAACCGAAACTACATGAAACACTTCAAACCCCTCTTAAGTACTGACAATAGCAAAAAGAGCAATGGAGATTGGGTTTTTAAAACCCAACAGGCAAACATTAAAAATAGTGACTTTAAAAAAAAAAAATCTAAATGTGCTCCTCCAGTGCTGTGCACAGGAAAAAAGAAAACATTTCATTTTCTGTCTTTGCCTTGTGGTTTTTATGGCGCAAAATGTGAAATAAACTTCCTTAATTTTCACTTCAGTGTTTGCAGCTTAGGATTCCATTAATATAGCCTTCCCCTCGGTTGTGCAGGGTCCTCGTTTGCAGTCAGTTCATTCTGCACTGATGTATATTTCATTGCCCAAGGCTTAATTTTGATTTATTGTCCATCCATAAATTAGAAAAATATGCTCTGGAATTCCATCCCGCTGAAAAGCTGTGCCTGATGTCAGGGGACTGGGTGATATTTAAGATGTCAGAAATACATATTGGATTAGTGTGCTTTGTTTCCCCACAACAGCAGGTGTTTAATCATAGCTGATGGCTGGAGTTAAATGCATTAGGACAGCAGCAGCCAAGAAGATGGAGTTTTTCTAAACCATACAAACTCCAGGATAAATAACTCAAAACTAATTGTGTGTCCACATCTTAGATACATTTTTATTTACTTAATACATTAAACAATGAAAATAGCCTCTGGCACTTAACTTCATGTTTAAAAGCCTGTGGAAATATTTTATGTTAGGGAAGTGTTGGCTGTTTAAACATAATTACTATTTCCCTTACTGGCCCTCTGGTGGCTTTATATCAAATATTTCTCAAAGCAGAAAAGAATAAAAGCTGAAATCTCTCAGTAATTTAAGGATAAGGAATCTTAGGGTTTGCTTTATTCTTCTTAATATCATTGGAATGTGTACATCTGTGTACATGCCCATTTTGCCATAACCCAAAGGATGTTCCACGTACCTACTGACCAGGCACTTTCCCTTCCTCTCTTTGTAAAGTAGAGGTTCTCTTTGCCATTATGTTTATATTAATTAGAGTTCTATGTGTATAGAAAAATGATCAGGCTTGGTCTGGAGCAATTTAGCTGGAGGCTGGAGAGAAGACGCTTAGGAGAGCAAACATTTTCAAGGTGCAACCGATGACCTGTAACAAGCAAGGGAGATTCATGGCGAGAATCGTATATTTTGACACAACAGTGATTTGATTAAAAGAGAAAGTAATAGGTTTAAACAGTCACTATGAGGATGTAGCCAGACTTTGGTAGCATTTTGCAATTTACTTTACAGACGAGTGACAGTGCAGGAGAGAAGGCCTTTGCTGCACAAAGAGGCCAGTAGGATTTGGAAACAAACAAAAATTGAGTGATTGATACTAGTCTTTCCCCATCCTCATCCTTTAAAAAAAAACAAGCAACATAGACCCATGGAGAAGACAGGGTAATACAGAGGCAAGGAAAATATTGAGGTTACTTTGAGAATGAAATTAGAACTGCATTTTAATTTTTCTTGGATTTTTTTAAAATAATTATTTTTGGAGTCAGACTCCACTGAATCAGTCTGAAAAGAAAAGGAAAAAATATAAGTCTCTGCATTTTGAGAAAAATAAAAATTTGTATTAGAAAACTGAAAGAGTTAATTTATTTCACTTAGATAAGCAGTATTATCCCCAAGAAGAGCTAACATACTTAGGTTCAATGTAGCATCAAATTTAATTCTAACATAGTAGTTGAGAATAGGGCAGTGTGGTTTGAATTAAATAGGTTAAAAAAAGTATTAATAAAACATTGTTCAGTAAAAAAGTGCAAGTTACAAAGCAATCTATACTATGGTCCCATTAACATGAGACTACAAGAAAAACAAAAAACAAAATGAAAGACATTCTATATGTGCGCATATGTCCAAGAATAACTATATCACTCATAGGAGAGGGTCTGAGGGCAAACAGGACAGTAGTCATCCTGAGAAGAGGAGTTTGACGTTCTACTCTATATAATTTTGTGTTGTTTGATTTTTATCTGTAATGATGTTTTCAGATATAACTTGAATAAATTAATTTCTAAAGAATACCAGTAAAGCTCTGTTTTTAAGGGAAAAAAGAGGTTATTCCCTAGTTTGGTACATATATACTGCCTGAATAAAGATCAAATGCGATTTATTATTGCTATAATTATGTGTTGAATGAAATAGTCATTGAATGTTGTTATAGATAAATATTTTGAAGAAAAAGTTTTAAAAATTACTGTCCTGATGAGGTGTTCAAACTTCATTGGAACCTTAGTTTTCTCACTGGAAGCCCATTTATTCTTCTTTTACCCCTCCCCCGCCCCACCCTCATCTAGTCTCAATGACCTTGGTGAAGTGGCTGCCTGAATTACTAAGCATTTATTATACTAGGAAATTCACTTCCAACCCCCCCCCCCCAACAAACTAACTAAAAAATCTAGGTACTAACATTGTTCTTGGTCTCCGAATTTCTAATAATAATATTCCCCTTGTTAAAATGTTTTTTCACAAGTCTGATTTTAAAGTGATATTTTGGTGCTTTTGTGTTTTTTTAAAAAGAATGTTATGAAATACATTTTTCTTTATTACAATAATTTTCATACCCTTTAATACCTTTTCCTGTTTTGCAACTGATATCCCAAAGTTCTTCAACAATTTTAACCCAAGGGGAGCGTCATTTTCATAGGAAAAAATAGATATGGGGACAGAAGACTCTCACTCTAAACCACGCCATACTCTTTCTAATAGTTTTAGTCGCGTGTTCTAGCTCAGGCTCCCCAGAAAATCTACTCTGAGGTCAAGATTTCTTGCAGGAGGTTTCCCGGAGGCTGCTTTGGAGTCACACCTGGAGACAGGACTGGCAGGAGGAGGAGTTGAGCTGCTCTTTTGGGTCTGGGTGATCCTGCAGAGCAGTTCCCCATCGCACCTCACACTGACCAGTCATTGGGTGCAGGCTGACCCTGGGAGGGAGGTAACTGTAGATGAGGCAGCTCCCTGTGGAGGAGGGCAATTCCTGGAGAGGGATTTGCCTGAGAGCCTTCAGCAACCAACACTCCCAGCAGCTATATGCACGAGTGCCTTGGACTTAAAAGGGGGCTCTAGGTGGTACACCCCACATTCACCACATTGATCATTCAGGTCTCATTATTTTCATTTTCATCTACAAAAAGCGATATTCATTAAACATCTAGCCAGAGCACCTCGCTAAAACAAAGGAGAGAAGGAGCAACATTCATGTGAGAAAACATGAGAGGACCATAATTCCAAGGCATTTTTGGTAAATGAGGCTGAAAGTGGAAGGGTGAAAATCATTCCATTGTTGTCACAGAAGCAGTAAAGGAAGGAAAGAGAACAACTTAATGAGTGTCTCAGGCTAAACATCTGAGATTTTGTTTTCAAAATGTCCCCACTCTCTCATACTGCAGATTCCCTCATTCTGTATCAGAAATGATTAACATTTTATGATGGGCTCTGGAGACTATTAACTGGAATTTTCTGTCACACATTCCTTATACCAAGTATCTGAAAGACAGAAGTGGAGGACCTCAGGCACCCACGACTGTTTTCCCCGGGTTCTGTTCTGAAGAAATCTGGTTCCAGGAGGAGATGGTGCAGATGACGTGGATTTGCGGAGCAAGTGGGGAAAGGGAGCTTCACCAAATGCCCAGGGACCAAGGCAGACACCTGGTCTAACAGGAGTGTTGTCAACCTGTCCCTGTCAACATATGGCATCTTGAGCCCTGACTCTGCCTTGGCAGCCTGGAGGTGGACTGGGCATATTTGGAAGCAAGTGACATTAATCAAGATTTGCTTAGGTATGTGGGAAGGAGAAAATACAAATGTTTTAAAAAGCTTATACGCAGGAATGCTTATTCAATCTCCGGTAGCCTAAGTAGAAAACAGTTATGTCTGAAAAAGGAGAAGCTTGACATGCTTTCCTAAGACATCCCCCAAGCATCCGCAAGCATCGCCCAAACAGTAGTCCTTCTCCAGAGGGAGTCCTTTAAGGAACATCCAAACCCTCCTTGTTCTAACACAGAGAAAAGGTACCTGAAAGAAATACCTGTTCCTAAACATCTCCACACATATACATGTCTTGACAGGAGCAATAGATATGAATGTTCTGAATGGCAAAAATTGTGGAGCAAATTGTCTACATGCAAGATGTAGGGTTAGGCCAGTGGTCGGCAAACTCATTAGTCAACAGAGCCAAATGTCAACAGTACAACGATTGAAATTTCTTTTGAGAGCCAAATTTTTTAAAGTTAAACTATATAGGTAGGTACATTGTTATTAACTTAATTAGGGTACTCCTAAGGCTTAGGAAGAGCCACACTCAAGGGGCCAAAGAGCTGCATGTGGCTCTCGTGCCGCAGTTTGCCGACCACGGGGTTAGGCCCTGGGATTACTCATTCTTTTTTTTTTTTTTTTTTTTTTTTTTTTTTTTTTTTTAAATATATTTTATTGATTTTTTACAGAGAGGAAGGGAGAGAGATAGAGTCAGAAACATCGATGAGAGAGAAACATCGATCAGCTGCCTCCTGCACACCTCCCACTGGGGATGTGCCCGCAACCCAGGTACATGCCCCTGACCGGAATCGAACCTGGGACCCTCCAGTCCGCAGGCCGACGCTCTATCCACTGAGCCAAACCGGTTTCGGCGGATTACTCATTCTTGAACTTGAGATTTGATCCCTCATGACTCGTCCCTTTAAAGTTTAACTTTTGAGGATAGTTTGCATGCTAAGGGTAAATGTGTAAGTAAACAAAGAGATAGGGGACAAGGAGGGAAATAAGCAAAAAGAAGCTATTACTGTGAGGTGTCCTAATAATAACTAAATTAGCTAACACAGGTTGAGTGCTTTCTGTGATTTCCTTCTCAGGGGTTTGCATACATTAACTTAATAATCATAGCAAGAAGCCCAAGAAGTTGGTACTGCCATCATCTCCATGTTTACAGATGAGGAAATTGAGAGTCTAAGTAGCTACATGGCACAGGTAGGAGATGGTACCAATGAAACCACAGCTCAAGAAGGCCACTTCTGCACAAGAGCTGTACTTCCCTTCGTATCTACAGACTTTCAAAGGTTAGGGCCGAAAGAGACCTTCAAGATCCAGAGACCATCCTGTCCCAGCCTCTCCCACTACAGGCAAGGAAACAGCCCCAGAGCAAAAGACAGGATAGTTCCATATTGCTTCGGTGGTCATATGCGTTATCTTCCAGAAAGATATGTAATTACATGATAAATGATATTGTGGTTGGCAATGTTTCTATTTGCTCTGGTAATAAATCATCAGGACATTGAAATGTCCTGAATTTTGTGACCAGACCCAGGGTCGTTTCTTTCCTGTGAACTGCAGAACTAAGCACACTGAGCTAGCTTGGTGGGAGAAAACATTTTAGGTCCTCAAATTTCCTGGAATAGGGTTTCTGAGGATCAGCTGAATTGGGGCCCAATTTGTCCTGGAGATCTGATGTCATCCTACACTGGGACAACAAGAGCAGCCCCCGCCACCTAGAAATGAGAAGACCCAGTCATGCCATGCAGTCTGGCATTGATGTCCAGGAAGGCCCTTGGTATGTCTAGGGGCCACAGCAGCAGTGCGGCCTGTTAGTCTTGCTTTCATGGGCTTAGAGCTGTCTGAGGGGAGGGACTGGCTGATCCTTTTATTTCAGGAGCAGGAACACGTTAAAAAGTCACCATGCATTCAACTGTGGAACTGGGTTACCTTTATATCCTACTTGACAACACCAAAAATCCCCGATTTCTCAGCTTGACAAAGTTCACTTTTTTTTTCTTTTAAATCAGAAAATGCTGTTTTTGTTTAAAGGCTGAAAAGCACCTGCATATATTGTAAATAAGACCAAGTTTTCCTTATTCCTCGCTTATAAAGAATTCTTAGCTATTCCAAAGAATCATCATGTATTTATTCATCAAACATTGCCTCGGCCTGCGGCTGAAGGACTTCAGTCACTGAATTATCGTCACCCCTCAGTTTAGTGACAGGTTCTGTGCTATGACATGTATTTTAAGTCCAACATTTTATATCCCAAAAACATGCCGGAGTTGTCTCTTGGGCTTCATTGTTTTAGGATCATTCCCTGTTTCTAAGTTTTCAAGTCCCTGCCCCTCGCTTATTCAAGCTTCCAGGGTGTAGCCGCACTACCTGGGTCCCCAGAAAAGATCCAGCTAACTCAGAGGCGGAGACAGCGTGGGGAGAGGAACAGAAGTAAAGAACTTCAGATGAGGAGGTGGTTTCCCCAACTGCCTAGCACACGTGGCCCAACGCCCTCCAAAACCAGAGATGAATCAAGTTGACCTCCCTCCTGCCTCCTCCGCCTCCTCGCCCTGCTGTCCAGCAGAACCAAAGGCACAGACTTCAGACTGGGGCTTCCCAGAAAGGAAAGCTGTGTTGAAGAACCTCTGTTGCATATTTTTGTTTGTTTTGTTAATCCTCACCGGAGGATATTTTTCCATTGATCTTTTAGAGAGAGTGGAAGAGACAGGGAAAGACAGAGAGAAACATCGACGTGAGAGAAACACATCCATTGGTTGCCTCCTGCACAGTCCCAACCAGGGCCCAGGCCGGAGAGGAGCCTGAAACCAATGTAGGTGCCCTTGTAGGTGACCTTGACTGGAATCAAATCCAGGACTCTTGGGTCCGCAGACAGACACTCTATCCACTGAGCCAAAACGACTAGGGCCTCTGTTGCATATTTAATTCACTTGTATATGCCTAAGAATAAATATAGGCCAAAACCCATTTCTAACAGGGAACTAGAAAAGACATGTAGAAATGAAACAGCAATTCTGCTTCTGGGAATTTATCTGAAGAAACCTGAAACACTAATTCCAAGGAATATATGCACCCCTGTGTTCACTGCAGCGTTATTAGCCAAGATTTGGAAGCAGCCCAGGTGTCCACCAGTAGATGAGTGAATAAAACAGCTGTGGTACATTTACACAACGGAATATTACTCGGCTGTCAAAAGGGGGAAACACACCCTTTGCAACAGCATGGATGGACCTGGAGAACATTATGCTAAGTAAAATAAGCCAGTCAGAGAAAGACAAGTACCATATGATTTCACTCACATGTGGTATTTAATGAACAAACTGAACTAACAAGCAAAACAGAGACAGACTCATAGAGAGCAGGCAGACAGCTCTGAGGGGAGCGGGGGTACAGGTGAGGGGATGCTGGTGGGGAATGGATGGATTGAGCAACAAAGTAAAACAGAGAAAGAACTCATGGACGCGAACAACCGGATGCTGATTGAAGGGGGAAGGGTGCGGGTGGAAATCTCCTAGGAAGTGTTTACGGTTAGATCGCTCTCAGAAGGCCCAGCTCTGGTACTGGGAAGCGATCCGAGCGCCTCCGAAACAAGATGTAAAAAACAAAACAAACAAAACCCACGGGGCTCCCGGCAGGGCCGCCCTCCCGGCTCCGGCCGCAGTGCGGGGCGCGGTCCCACATCCTCCTGCCCCCCAACCCAGCCCGGGGCCCTCCCAGCCGTGGCCCCAGGCTTCCTCTTATTAATGTTTTTGAAAGAAAAAAAAAAGGTAAATCATTACTCAGCCCAGCTCAGTCACCAGCAAACGGTGTTTAATAAATTAGCCTAATCTATGCCGCAAGTGGGTTGTGAGTGCCGCGTTTCCTCCGGTTAAGGGAAACATTTATATTCTCTCCTCGCCCCGCGTCCCGGCTCCCGGGGTCGCTCCCCCGGCGGCGGGAGCGGGGTGGCCGCGGGGCTTTGTCCCGCCCGGCCCCGCCCGGCGCACATTCCCCTCTTCCACGGGGCCTCCTGCACGGCTCCCCACGAAACCATAACTCACGGTGTCACCGGGAGGGAAGAAAGGGATGTAAGTGCCTTGATGGGATTAGAGGAAACCCCCGCGGCGATGATTTAGGGGCCGTGATAATTCTCTTAATAGGGGCCTGGGGCAGATTGCTAGACAGGGAAATGGAACTGAACCGGCCCAGAAAGGGCGCCCGGCGAGGCTGTGCGGGAGAGCTGGCTTCATTAGCAATATTTAAGAGATTTCATTTAAGAATAAGTCATAAAACGCAGTCCTATTTTATCCACCTGGTTTGGTGGCCTTTCGCTCTCCTCCGCATGAATATTAAATTTGAAATGGCACTACAGCAACACATTTTGGAAAGTGTTCTTTGGGCTGTTATTTGTATGGTTGGTTTAGTTTCTCGTTTGTTAACCTTTTAAAATGAATATCATTGAAAATGGATAACTGTAAAACCAGAACTCGCAAAGATTAGGGGGAATATAATGCTTTAGAATAGGTTGTTACTAAACTGGGGAAAGGATTTAAGTTTTTATTGATCAACACAAAAAAAGGCATAGAGAGTGAGTCAGTCAATGGCCAATTACTCTGACAATTCCCAATTTTCATGCAGATTTTGTGAAGCTGCCCCATTCAAAGCCGCCACCCGCAGCCTGGGTGAGACCACAAAGCGGGGAGCACAGATGGGGCCTGCCCACCACACCCTGAAAAGTCAGACAGCTTCAGTATTTCCACAGAGTGCTTTCCTGGGCAGGAAATAGGACATATTCCTACTTATATCTATATAGGAACTTATATTTCATATAGAAGATGAAAAGATTCCATTTTGTTCCCAAGAGGCAAAGACTAACTGTAGTTTGATCCTTAAACTATGTCCTTCAAATGTAAATTTTAATCTATGAGGGTGGGGTATGGGGGTTGCTTGGGGTTTTATAGGTCTAAGCAGTTTAAATGCAGAAAGAGGTGGGGTTTCCAATTACAGCTATAATGCAAAAGCAAACAAACACACAAAACCTCTCTTTTGGTGTCTGTCTTCCCGTCTGGTTTCAATGGCCACTTTCCCACACATACCTGCCACTAAATGGCAGCTTCCCAGCCAGAAACATTTTAGCAAATCAACTTTCACTGTACTGTGTCCCACCTATTAGTATGGCCTAATGCTCTTCCTTTCAAAAATCCTACATTTGCAAAATTAAACATTAACGTTGATCCCTCCAGTTAAAAAATTAAAAATAGCTCTTCTAGTTATGCTGCAACCAATTTTTTTTTTTAATCACAGCTGCATTCTGTTATTTTAGCAAAACAACTGGCAGGTCTCTATTCACAGAGCTCTTTAGCCACATAGGATACATAAGATGCATAATTAATATGTTCTTTAAAAGACTCGCTTAATCAAAAAAGACACTAACTACATGTAAAATTATTCACTTACATATATTGGTTTGTGCAGTTTTCCACAATGACAGTAAAGTTGGTAGCTAACTATATTTTTATATATCACCAAACTTAGCAAACGTCTTCTGTGAGGCCTGCAATGGAGGGTTGTATTAATATTTGTGTTCCTCCTGTTTATATTCCACCATCTCCTGGTAAAGGGGTTGTATTTTATACCGAGTTGTAAGCCACTTTGAAATATGGCGAGAGGTTCTATTTCACATAAAATAAAGGTCACTAATGTACCATATAGGCTGTCTCTGGACAAAGAAGCGTCGTTTGAGGCTGGTTAGTTCCCTTTAGAACCTCTTGCCCGGTCCTCAGGCTCCTGACTTTTCTCAGGGCTTCCCTTCAGGGGAAAGCAGCCAGCACCGGCTACCAGGCATGGTCAAAGCTGGGCCAAGTTCTGAGAAGGTAATTCTCTTGTACTTAAAAACTTTCAGTCTTTCCTTCCTCTTGTGAAAAGTCAAAGTCTGGCCAAGGGAACCAAAAAAGAAAAGGAAAAAAAAAAAAAGGAAAAAGATGCCTATTTTCAACATCTATTTTTGCTTTAAAGAAATGGGATTTGGCTGCCAATCAGAAAGTAAAGAAACTCTGTGAAATGGGTACGCAAACATACCAAACTCTTGAGTCTTGGTGTAACTGACGTATTTAAATGACACCACAGATTTAAACAGTTTCAAGCACAGTAAACACATTGCCATCAGACAGTCTGTGTTGGGAATCCATTGTGTGCAGAGAAAGCATCTCCAGGGAGGAGCTACCACGCAGGGACTGTTCTGTGCTGCCCAGAGCCCAGCCTCCACACACGGGTCCCAGGACATGCAAAGCCCGTCCTCGCCAACAAAGGGAACAGGATTGCAACATTGTGCACATAACCAAACCCTTAGAGGACAGAGGTACTGGGGACAAAATATTTAAAACCAACAAAACCGGGAGTTGGGTGGGTAAGGCAGTATAAATACTTCTACAGTCCCATTTTTCTAATAATAAACCTCAGTTTTTCCTCATTACAAAAAAAAAAAAGGTGGAAAATGCATAGCAGATATTCAAGTTATCTTCTCTTTTAAAAATATTAATTGTTAAAATGTTAGATACTACTTATGAGGACCATACACTTTTTAGAAGGAAGCAAACCTCCATGTGAGTGCACCAGAACCAGCGGATGCAGACAGCACGGGGCCAGGCCTGGAAGCACTTCCCTGCAGCGTGTTCTGAGCAACCAGGACACCAGGTCCACCACGAATCACAGCAGATCTCTGCTTTGGGAATCTGCAACCACTTTGTTACAATCATGTGGGAGAAACATCAAATTTCATTAAAATAAGTTTATACTCTAAATTGGCCCATGCTTTGTGAAAAGTAATTTGGTAATATGCAGCAAAAGCCTAAAGATGCTCACTTCATTTAATCCATTAATTTCATCTCTCTGACTAGTTCCTGGGGAGATCATCTGAAATGCAAACAAAGATGTAGGTAAAAAGATGTTTATCTTCTGTATTTATAATAGGAAAAAAAACTAGAAACCACCTGAGCACTAGGGAGGTAAATTATGGCATCATAGCCAGAACCGGTTTGGCTCAGTGGATAGAGCGTCGGCCTGTGGACTCAAGGGTCCCGGGTTCGATTCTGGTCAAGGGCATGTACCTTGGTTGCAGGCACATCCCCAGTGGGGAGTGTACAGGAGGCAGCTGATCAATGTTTCTCTCTCGTTGATGTTTCTGGCTCTCTATCCCTCTCCCTTCCTCTCTGTAAAAAATCAATAAAATATATATTAAAAAAAATTATGGCATCATACAATGGAATTTAATAAATCCATATTCAAATTTATACATCTAGGATGCTCTAAATTGTGTAAAACAGTACAGAGGAGACAAATGTTAACATAATTATCTCTGGGTGGCGGAAATATGAACTGCCCCCCCCCCTAAAATTTTGTGTTTTATTGAGAATGCAATACTTTTAAAATATACATCTTTTTATATAACATAGCAATTTTATATACACACGCAAATGCACACACACAATTCATTAATTCCTTCAATGTTTCTGACATAAGCTGAGAGGCAAACCAGAAATCTCAGTCAAAATATAACTGAAATCAGTTAATTAGATATTTCCCCCTTAACTAACCACATAAAAATAAGCATGTATTTCTTTATTCATGTCAAATAATGCATATCTACATATTTTTTTTCTCCATCCAATAAATAAATTTAATTATCATTGTGATTTTCTTTTGTGGGCATGTACAGGTAGAACATGCTCCATGGCTTCGTTAGAAAAACCAGCTGTCAAGTGATAAGCCCCTATTGCATCATGATCATCTGTGGCTCACACTTGGCACCCCGGGGTGCACATATTTATTTATCATTTACACAAATAATAGCACACGGTAAACCTGCAAGCCCAGCCCTGTTCTCAGGTCATGGTGTTACCTGCAGAAACCTGTTTTTAGCAGCAGACTATCCATACGTTTGACCCCTTGCCTCTTCCTTTTTTTTCTTTTTTTAAACTAGGTCAAGTGGCTGTCCCTGTAGCACCATCAGTATGTTCAATAAAAATCAAGTGTATCTTGTGTTTGAAACATACATTATAAATAGATGTATAGATGGAGCAGATATTGAGAAAAGAAATGGTAAAGATCATGAATATTAAGATTTATATTAATCTATAAGCCTATTAAAGTACAGTAAAACCTGTCCTTCAGACCACCTTTTTAAAGCTATCACCTCCCTGATGGGACCACTAAATTTCGGGCCAAATTATTTTCCCATAAAGAACAATGAAAAGAAAATGATTATATTAAGACTACTTCTACAATGGTTTCTTTTCATTGTTCCGCCAAAAATGATTCCAAACAGTAAAATAACATTGATTTTGACCTTGTTAATGAACCCGAAGAACTTCCTGGAATACTCAAGCACCCATTTCCATTTTTAACAGGAAAAAAAATGGACCCTCTGACTCCCATTGCCGACAACACCGGCAGCAGGTAGGATCGTGTCATTGGTATTCGGCGGATGTAGCTTATTTTATATCGCTAATGTTCCGTAAGCTTTGTCATGTGGATTTTTCTTTGTGCCAAAAGCTGGAGATGATTGTGTGATTTGTAAAATATTGAAGAAGCCTTCAAACTGAGAGGCTTATTGCATTTCTTTTTGGTTACCCAGATTCCCACATGCAATATTACTGAAGCGATTTTCAGCTTTCCTAAATGCCACTCTCTCCAAGGGAACAACTTTCTCTCCTTTGGCCTTGCAAAGACTCCCTATGGCTGTGACAGGCTTTTCTCCCAAAGAAAACTGCCATGTGACTCATAGTCCCTGAGCCCCCTCGAGGGGGGCCCTGGTTCTCTTCAGCAGGTTCTTCTCCAGCTCATTCATGTCCGTCAGACACACGAGGCCCTACCCACCCTTAGGTTGGACTTTCAAGGCATGTTTCCTCTTGAAGTCTGGAATTGCTTTTCTTTGCAGCCTCCAAGAATACAACACAACGTCGTTGCTGTTTTCAGGTCTCCTCACTTGAAGTAGAACTTTTTTCCACAGCGGATTTAAAGCAGGATTAGTCATATGTAAATACTCTTTAAATTACTCCTCTGTGTACAAGCAACACATCTTAGAATTCTTCAGTGAAAGGTAAACATGTGAGCAGCAACTGCAGTGTTGTGGCTCCTTGACACCATGGTCCTCGAGGGCAGGGACCACGTCCTGTTGTGTCAGCTTTGAGCACAGTGCCTGCCACCATCAGCTCTCAGTAAGCCAGTGTGGATTTGAACCAAGTTTCAGCCACGCCACCCCAGTCCTGCCCCTGTTCTTTAGCTCGAGGTCACTAGCCGTCATCAACTCAGACTCACAGGCTCTTGGTGCTAAAAGGGGTCTGAGAGCACAGTGGTCCAGCCCAGCCTTCTCATCTCAGAGGCCAAGTTATTGAGGTCCTGAGGGAAGAGATCCCTCAAGTGGTGTCAATACACAGCCATGAACCTTATGGGTGAACATCATAGGTGTTTATTTGTTCCTAAAAGGAGAGGCCTCTCAAGTACGTTTTAGCTGATAGCTTAGGGTAGTAAGCAGCCAGCTGTGTGGTTTGAGCTAAAAAATAAACTATAAACATTCACAACATAATCCTGCAAGTATTGGCATGCCGTAACAATAAAGTTTCTTTTTCCAAGCAGGATTTATTTTTTTCATTTTGAGACAGCAAGGCCCAGTGGGCAGTGAGCACCATCTAGTAACTTGGGTTTGAAAGCAAGCTCTATCATTTGCTAGTTGTGTGACCATGGGCAAGTCACTTATTCTCTCCAGGCCTCAGCTTCCTCGTCTGTAAAATGGGCACAATAGTATCATCCGCCTCCTGGAGCTATTTGAAGAACAAATGAGATAACAAGATCTCATACACTGTATAAGGCAAAAGTTATTTGTTTGAAAATGACTGTCAATGAAGAAAAGAAAGCACAGGTAAGGAGGAATGCACACACCTATTTTAACTTAGACATTCCCTGTCTCTTTTGAGCAAGCTAACTGGGTGGTCAGATGTGTAATGAAACACAGACACCAGGGTAATAGTCCAACCAGAACCACAAGGAACACCTTACCAGCTCTTCCCGAACAGGCTCCTTGGAGACTGCCACTGCTTTGGAAGAATATTATAACTTGCTTTCTGTTCCTTCAGTGGCCGTCTCCTTGCCATTCCTAAACCTGCACAAGGCGGGGACGATGTCCTCTCCTTAGTCGCTCCATAGCTCTCCTTCTGAGCTGAGCCTAATGTCTGCCAGCTTTCTCCTTCCCCCTGTCCTTCAATCTGCAAGTAAAGCGAGCACCATTGGCTTCTTGCATCAGGAATCAGGGGAGAAAAAGCACAGGGCATTATTTCTGTTCCACTTTCGCTGTTTCTATGGGGACACGGCTGGCTCACTTTGCATGCTCACTGCTAAGGTAGACAGTACAAGGCAGTGAATACCGTCATTCTGGATTGAAATTTCCCTTTCTCTGACACCGAAAAGACACTTTGCATTTGCATGTTTTCACTCAACAAACATTTACTGAGGGCTTAATATGTGCTAAGCACTGTGCTAGGAGCTAAAGAAGTGAGCGATGATGTACTCTCCTTCTGAGGTCAGAGCCACTGTGCATTTCCAGGGGTGCCCTCTTGTTCTCTTTGTACTTGTCCAGGACTAAAGTCAGCCAAAGAGTCTTCCCTCTCCAGAGCAGAGGCCCGATACAACTCTGGGCACCCACTCAAGGCTCAAGAAATACTCATGAAATCAGAGAGTCTTAGAACTTCTGACTAGATGGCCCCACCAATCCAACCCCTCTTTGAACCACTGAGAAAACAGAGGCCTATAGAATAAGGAACTCTTCCGTAGCCACCCACGGTGGCCTATCTCCTCTGTCTTGAGTGGTTTAGGTCTGGTCAGTGAGGTGGCTCAGGGATGTCTCAGAAGATGGCTAAGTGTCCTTTCCGTGTGAGATCCTAGGCAGATCAGAAATTGGAGAGATCACCTGGCCAACGGGCCCTCTGGAGAGATCAAGAATCTGAAACCATGTGAGCTGCCGTGGGTTCCTGCCGTGGCCGGTGTTCGCCTACGCCATCACCATCAGCATTGAGCTCGCTCACTGCTTTGTTAAGTGCTTTTGGATTTCTCATGTATAAAAGGTGCTATATAAAATCAATCCCGGGCAGCTCTGCTGCTGGCAGTCAGAGCAGCTACCGTACGCCGTGTCCACTCAATCAATAGTCCCTCTCTGAGAAGGGAAAAGAATACCATTAAAAAGACGCGCTTTTAGAAAAACTTCCCTCAGGTAAGAAGGAAAAAAATCCCACCTTACACAGAGTATACAGAAAGTGGGCAATATATTGTTCCTTCACGAGCAATACTAGACATGGTGGAAAGAGTTGCTTAATGTCTTCCACACACTTTTGCTTTCATTTAAATGATGCAGAAACACCAACTGATACACACTGAGTCCGAGGTCTGGTAGGCCTCATACCAGAAATGGCTATTGGATTCTAAAATCCAGTTATACCCGGTCAATGGCATTAGCTCTCCAGTACCAAGGATAGAAAAAAGTGATTTCTAAAAATTGCTTGCCAAAGAATAGCATGCATGTTTGGAATGCAGCATACCTTATCTGCCTTTAATTGTTTAAGTATAAGAACAATATATATAGATGCATTTTTTATCACGTTAAAGAATGGGGCTCCTTGCACAATCCTGAAAGAAAATTGATTTGGGATATTTTGGGTTTTCATTTTATTTCAGAAGATGGAAATGGCAAAAAAAAAATGGTTACTATCTATATTCACAAACTCATGATATTACTGAAATATATGACAATTAAAGACAGTAATTTAAATAAATGAAAAAATTATGGAGAAGATATCTTAGAGTATTTTTCATTCAAAACTATATTTTGTTAATTAGAGAGAAGTATTGTGGTAGAGAAAGGACCTTCAAAGCAAATAGTGACAAGCACTGAAGCGGCCATGGGCACGTGCTTTTAAGAAGAAAGCCCTTGAAGAGTTTGCCTAATGACGTACTCCTGTGGTCTGAAGGAGTCTTTCAAATCAGTCATCGGTGTCTCCTCAAGTCTTTTCCTCAGACTGTAGTATTAGAGCTCAAATTGAAGTGTCAGTGATTAAAAACCTCACATTCACAAGAAAATGTGTAAGTCCAAGCATTTTAAACTCCAGAGTTCAGGGGACTTCTGGGGAAGCTTGCTGGATGCTGACTTTGAGGGCTCACCTTGAGGTGTGCCTAGTTCCACAACATGTGGCTGTTGAATGGTGACTCACCCCAGGTCACCCCACTAGGCCTAGACGAGTCTCAACTGGGCTGACTGGGCACTTCAAGTCTCTGCCACGTATCTGTTCCATGCCAGTAGGCTACCTCAGGAATGTCCTCATGGAGATGACAGAAACACAAGAAAGAGCAAGGCCTCTCGAGTTGTAGACTTAGAAGCACCATACTTGCACTTCTGCTTCATTCTATTACCCAAAGCCAGGCACATGGTCAAGTCCAGAGACAGAGGCAGAGGGCACTTCAAAGTTAAATGCCCAAGGGGGTGGATGCAGAGGGGGTAAAAGATCATTCAACTCATCAGCAAGACCTATCAATTCTACCTTAGAAATACTTTCCACACCTGTCCAATACTCCTTCTATCTTATTGCTACCACCACTTCAGTTCACCATGATCTCTCTTACCTATCACCACCTGACTGCTCTGTCCAAATCTTTCTTGTCCATTCCTTCTCAGACCATTCTCAATGCAGCAATGAGAATAAACTTAAAAAGAAAACCTGTTCTGACCACACATTTAATTAAGTCTGCCAAATGGTTTCCTATTGTTCTCAGGATAAAGGTGAAAATCCTGACTAAGGCCTGAATTGTTTTCAATTTTCAATTGAGGGGTTATTTTAAAGCAAATAGGTGAACCTGGTGAAAGGGAGAAAGAGAGTGAGGAGGGAGTGTGGGAAAGAGAGGCTTTGTAATGACTTCCATGTGAGGACAGCCTGGGACCCCTTTCTCCAACCTCATCTCCTTCCATCCTTTCTTTCACTTTATGGTTGGAACACATCATAATTCCCCAACTTGTACACTATTTCAAGCCTCTGGGGTCTTATTTGGACTGCTCTGTGTCCAAGTAGAGTTCTTTATCCCTCCTTTTGGTACGGATTCAAAACCCTCTGCCTTTCTCCTTTCCTTCTTCCAGGGAAAAAGAAGAGAGGAGAAGAGCCCTGATTGGTTTGGCTCAGTGGATAGAGCGTCGGCCTGCAGACTGAAGGGTCCTAGGTTCGATTGGAGAGAGAGAGATGGGGAGAGAGAGAGAGAGAGAGAGAGAGAGAGAGAGAGATAGATGGAGGGAGAGGAGGAGGGAGACGTTTTTAGCAAAGCCAGCTTAGGAGTACCCTAATTAAGTTAATAACAATGTTCCTACCTATATAGTTTAAGTATAAAGAATTTGGCTCTCAAAAGAAATGTCAATCGTTGTACTGTTGATATTTGGCTCTGTTGACTAATGGGTTTGCTGACCACTGGCCTAGACCATTCACAACCCCTGCCTCCCACCCATCACACAGCAGCGCTCTTCTCCCTCAGCACCTGGCCCTTCTCTTCCAAATGTTTGGTTGCTGTCAAAATGCTTCCAGGATGTTTCAACCCAGAGCAAATGATACTCCTTTCATGGAGATAATTCCTGAATAGCTTCCCTCTCTTCCTTCCTTTCATAGAGCTGTGTCATTATTTCAGTCTATAAAATTAGAATAGAGTCTAATCAGTTTATTGTATAAAAGTGCCCAGTTATATACTAGTACCAGTTCTCTTGATGATAACTGATTTTAAAATTCTCAAGAACTCAAGGTGGAAGTGGGGGAGGTGTGTGGACCAGGCTGGTATACATCCTGGTTCAGACTCCAAGCTTACAGCCCCATTGGTGGTCCCCTCCTAGATTTCAGCAGTTTCCTTAAAGTGAATATACTTCCCAGAGTCACTAAATAACACCCAGAGCCTGACCATATTGCCAGACATTCCAGATTAGATCTTGATTTAAATAGTCATAGCTGAAACTCTGGGGGACTTCTTTTTTCTTGGTTGACGTAATTTCATTTTACTCAATTATCTTAAAACCTAGCCATACCAGTGTGGCAGAGACTTAATAACTCAGACACATCCTGAAGTTTGCACCCCCAAAATCATCACAGAAACTCCAGAGTGATTCATGTACAAATCGATCTATAACTCTTCAGCAGAATTACTTAACAACCTACCAAATACTCCCTTCTCGTCTATGATTGGGGTTATCCCTTGACTGCTCATCACACGGAGAGTCAGGGAGAGCCATGGGTATGTATGATAATCAAACTCCATTCTATGTGGAATTCTGTCCTATTTCCTCTATGAAATATCTTTTCAAACAATGATAAAATCAACTTTGGTGAGTCTTAGTTTCTCCCTGTAGAGCCTGAAAGAGAAGGCAAAAAGAAGAAAGAGTGGACGATAAAAGGGGCAGAAAACTGGAAGAGACACAATATAATCCTGGTCTCAAATAACCAAGACACAGTAACTCTTTCAAATACTGAGAGCTTCTTTAAAATTTTAATTCTGTTTCACAGTTTCCAGGTAAGTGAGCAAAGAATAACCCAATTTTCAATTATTTCTTTAATCCATAATTTAAAAAGCCAGTTTTTATGTTCCAGAAAAGTTTTAATGTTTAAATGCCCAAATAATTAATATCGACAAGGTATGACAAAAACATTCAATATTTTTCTTGTATGTTTACAATGTTTATGGCTTGATTAGAATAATGATGTATATGAGAATATCTGGAAGATTTAAGTGTGTGTGTGTGTGTGTGTGTGTGTGTGTGTTAGTGTGTTAGAGAGAGACATTTAACTTATCTGGGCCTCAGTTTTCCCATCTGCAAATAGGGCTATGAAGAGGAATTGATGGCCTCTAAATTTCCTTCCAGTTTTAGGTGTCTACAAAGTAAGATCTACAAAGTGTAATAATTGGGGTGAACAAAATGTTTCCTGTGTGAATTCCAATCTTTATCATAACAACATATATTATTTTTTCCCCAGAAAACTTAATATCTATTTGTGCTATTTTGGTTAAGTAGTATTATGCTAATGAAATGATTAGCTTAAATTTAATGCTCTAGCCAGCAGCTTGGATGGGTTTAGAGTTCTACAGCTGGATTAAAAATACATCAAATTCATCCAGCATGTTGTTAGTCAGATGAAGCTGGGATTTCCCCATTGCAGATCCAGCTTCATGATTTTCTGAGAGCAAATAGATGAAATGTCAGTGTTTGCAACTTCCAGAACATGTTCTGCTATCCTCCTCCCTATATTTGACAATGAATGGGCTTTCTGTGGCCAGCTATTGAAATTTTCAATAGTGAAAATGTATTTCATTCTATTATCCAAATATGCAGATAGCCAGATCGCCATTTTCTGAAAATACTTAAATGGAATGGCACAGAAGGCTGGCTATGGCAGCGAAATCGGTGATTTCAGACAATCCAAGGAGTCCTGCAGCCAGGCCACAACTCTCATTGCTTCACTATGAAAACCCCAGCCTCTGAAAGGGAAGGCTTTCATGATGCAAGAGAAATAAGTAGGAGCTGTACCAAAGTACATTAGATTGTGACACAAAAAGCGTAAATCATGTGTGTATGAAAACCATAAGCCCTAAGCTTTAGAGAGAGTTGTGCAATTGACAATCAAATGGAGCTTAAAAGGAATTACGAGGTTTTCAACTAAAGTCTTGAAATAAAGAAAGTAATATTTTACGGCAAAAAATTGCAAATGTCAAGTTTAAATCATAAGACTTTGCACCATTGAGCTACTAGCTAGTTCTATAGCTTCTTCAGTCCTTAACACAAGGAAAGACCAACTTTCATGCTCAATAAAACTTAAGAACTTTAGAAATACATTTAGCAACATAATTCATGTATTTGTGACTTTTCCCTCCCTGAATGGCTAATTGTAGAAGAAAAATGAGTGAGCATAAGAATTTCTTGGATGGTAACCTATTCCACCATTTGCTTTGGACTGTTAGGAATTTTTGTGTTTTTTAGCAGAGGACTGCCACCAGCCTGGTCATTTACAGGAAAGGGGGGAGGTATCTAGGGGATATGGAAAGGCTGTCTGTCCTCTTTTGCTCCTTCAGCCACATTCAGCTCTTGCTCTGGAAAACCCCAGGGCAAACTCCGTTACCCAACAGCCAGCCAACCAACCACCGGCCCCACGAAAAGCTGGAACCCAGCTGCCCAATTCGGTTGCTCCTGTCCAAAGCCAGACAGGTGGCAACCCAGATTGAATCTGCTGTTGTGGGAATGATTTGATTCACAAACAGGGTGATTAAATTTTATATGGAGACACAGGCGAAAGTCACAAGATCCTGGAGAGAAAGACCTGATTCACATAAATTCAGCTTAATAGCTGTGAATTCGGGAGCATAAACAAAAATTTAATGGAAAGGCATTTCCCCTTCTCGTCTGCCTGCGCGCCCCCTCGCCCCCCCCCCCCCCCCCAACA
>NW_005871048.1:37022293-37084577 GCF_000147115.1 Myotis lucifugus | reverse complement strand
CCCGCCCCGCCCGCAAGCCCCGGGGGCGTCGGGTCCTGCAACCTCTCCCGCTTCGCGGCCCCAGCCCCAGCGCCCTGGTGCGTCCGGCACAGACCGCGGCCTGGCCTGGGGACCCCGAACCTGGGGAGGGTGGGCTCGGCCTGGCACCCTCCTCCAAAACTGCCCGCACCCCTAACCCCCTGAAAAGGTGAAACCGCCCCGTCCGCCTGGATCTCGCCGAGCGGGGTCCCCACTGCCGCCCGCTCGCTGGGAGGCGAGAGCCCGCGAGAGGCCCTGCGCGGCGCCGCCCCGGGGGACCCAGCGCACAAAAGCCCAGCCCGCAGCCCCGGCTCCTCGCCTTCCTTTTCAATTCTCCCCCGATCTCAGGTGGAATTAGGAGGATTAAAGCGGCGAGTAAATGAGGCGAGTGTGCAAAATGACTCCTTTCTGAACCAAGCGGCGTGCTCCGTGCTGGGGAAATGAGATGCACATTTAAATCTCATCCATCCACCGCCTGCGGCCACCGCCATGTACCTGCCTACTTAGCCCAAGGGTTAATTAATTGAGGCTTCAATGCACTATTGCAAGAGCATTATTGCATTTGATACTCTACATCTGTGATTTAAAACTCTTTCAGTCCCTTGTCAGCAAGGGAGGGTTTTTAACTAGGAAATTAGCATTCAGATAAGGGAACGCTCTATTTGCTTCTGAAAGGAAGGAAATATTAAGGATGCTGGTGCACAAACCGGGCTGTCATATCCTGTCCCATCCTGGAGGGAGCGCGAGGTCCTGACTCCCCCGGGAGCGCCGGCGACTGGGCCTGGACTCCTACTGCCGACGCCGCACGAGGGGTGGGCGCGAGGGTGGGCAGGAGGGGCCCGTGGGGGCCAGCTAGACCAGACTCCTCGCGGTCTCCAGCCTGCTGGGGCATGTTTGCCTCTGCAAGTCCAGTATTCCCCGCCCCCCACTTCTTCATGGGGGCTCAGAGAGAGGAAGTAATACAGTTTCTTAAGGAAGAATGAATGGTAAACATCGCCGCGGAATTTTAATGACAGTAAAACTAAATCAGGGACACAACTGCTGTTTGTGATTATTACCCTTAGTATTTTAAATATTGGAGTCAAGAGTCAAACGCACAAGCATACTTTTCCTACTTCTTCAGCAATTTTAGCAGTTTCACTACATTCCCATATCTATCTGTGTGTGTGTGTGTGTGTGTGTGTGTGTGTGTAACAAGTTAAAGAACAACAAGAAAAAATAGTGGTTGACAAACTAATGTTCTGAATCAGAAACCAGTTAGAATCCTGTCACCTAAGCCTGCTGTAATGTAGACACCGTTTTCATCTAAAATGGACACCTCTCTTAAGTCCTGAACTCTCAGGCAAAAACCTTAAAACAACAACAACAACAAACCTGGACACTTGCCAACTACAAGAAGTGGGAAGGAGAATGCTTCTTTTCTAGAGCACCTCATGGCCAGATAAATTGGGAGACTCAGAATCCTTCATAACAGACAGTTGCCAAGTGCAAGGAATTATAATCTTTTTTCTACTGAAGCTGCTGAACCACGGGTCTTAATTAGGTGGCATAGCATCACCTACAGTGGGAATCAGCTGGGAAGCCCAAGTCAACAATCTGATCTAAACAAAGTTCTTTGGAATTGCCATTAATCAGGCAAAAAAATTGGCAAGTGTATTTAATGATGTGTGTGTGTAATGTCAATCGTATTTCTTTCTAATAATGATCCAGTCTGTCTTTGGGTACTTCTTCAATTACCAAGAAGTTTCCTTTGCAAGTGCTACTCATTACCTACCTCATGCAAATTCTACTTTCTGCGAGTTCTCAGCAGCATTAAAAAAGAAAAGAAAAGAAAAATCAGAAAAGGCTGGTGATAACAAGAAATAACAGTTGGGGGTATATGTTTGTCTTATGGTTTCTTGCCTATTTCCATTCAAACCTTGAGTCACAATGCCAATTAATAAGTTACTTTGGTCCATTTTGTTGCTAAGGGCCAGTACTCTAACATTGCTGCGTAGCTAACATTTCTGGTGTTGTACAGCACACCCGGTCCCCTACACCATTGCCTCATGGCTGGCAGTCACCTTCTGCTACCACATGCAGAGAGACCAGATACTTTCCATTATTTTAAATCTGTTTGATATAATCCTTTAGAAGTAGGAAAACTAGAACTTGCTTTTCTGTCAGCTTTGTGTCTCATTTTTCCTACATTGCTCACACTGGTTCGTTATAGGAAGGCTTCTTCCCCTGACTCCCGGGTGGCCTGCATTGGGGTCTTCCAAATAAAGGAGCACCACAGGAAGAGCTCACAGCATTTTGGAAGAGAAGAAACACGCCAGTAACTCAATAAGCTCCGAAAATTGGTAAAATGAAATGGTGAAATTTTGAATCTACGTACTTGACAGCTGTGCTTTGGGGACATTCAGTGATATCAATCTCCCGGGATTACTCTGCTTTCACAGCAGAAGGAAAGATCTGCACATTTGGAGTGGCTCACAGGACCAACTGGATGCCACTTGGTGTCCGGGAGGAAACATGGCGCTACATACTAGTCCTGAAAGGCCTGACTGGGATACGCATACTTCGAGCATCTTTCCTAAGGATGGAGCCAGCAAACTCTACACCATGAAACACACTCTGTCCAAATAAGAATACAGTAAGCAGAAAACGAAAGTGACATCTCACTAGGAAACTGGTACCCCGCAAAAGTATTCTGCAGTAAGGAATGTGAATATCTAAGGCTGCAGAGCATGGAATTAGCCACAAGGGTTTCCCTAATTTACAGGTCTGTTTCTTGCCTCCCCACCCAAGTCCCTTCTAGCACCATCTCTCTCTAGGTCCACCTGGAGCTTCTCTCGCCAGTGCCCAAACATGGCACCAAATGTTACCCTCAGCTTTTTACTTTGTAGGGTCCGAGGGGGAAAAGGAACTTGCACCCTGACAGAAGCAAGGACTCTGTGTCCTCTGGTAGCTCCCCACCGCCTGTCACCGAGCAATACCCCAAATAGCTCTACACAGATAACTCGTTAGAGCAGCGGTTCTCAACCTGTGGGTCGCGACCCCTTTGGGGGTCGAACAACCCTTTCACAGGGGTCGCCTAAGACCATTGGAAAACACATATATAATTACACATTGTTTTTGTGATTAATCACTATGCTTTAATTATGTTCAATTTGTAACAATGAAAATACATCCTGCATACCAGATATTTACATTACGATTCATAACAGTAGCAAAATTACAGTTATGGAGTAGCAACGAAAATAATTTTATGGTTGGGGGTCACCACAACATGAGGAACTGTATTAAAGGGTCTCGGCATTAGGAAGGTTGAGAACCACTGCATTAGAGCAACTAGTGAAATCCCATTGTGACCCAAGGGGCCATTGCAAATCCTTGGAATTCAGTTCCTTTGTACTGAAAAAATAGCTAAAAAGTGAGCCGGAACCCAGGCCGAGAGGTTTGAAGTGCACACTAATGTGGACAGATAGAGGTCCCGAGGGCCACCGCCACCGCGAGAGAGGAGGGATTGGAGGCCCCTTGGAGCCTCCGGTTCTTAGATGGCCAACTGCAGTGAAAGTGGAGCAGCTGACGTGCTCATCTGAGGTCTGTTGAGCAATGTGATAAAATAACTATTAAAAGGAACACTAGCCTCTGCCTTGGCCGGGTGGCTCAGTTGGTTGGAACGTCATCCTAGACACCAAAAGGTAGCAGGTTCGATTCCTGGTCAGGAGACACACCTGGGTTGCAGGTTCCATCCTGTTTGGTGTGAGTGCGGGAAGCAACTGATGGATGTTTCTCTCGCACGTCAATGTTGTTTTCCCCCCTCTACCTTCTCTTTCTCTAAAAGCAATAAGAACATATCCTCGAGTAAGGATTAAAAAATCCAAAAACCAACCAAACAAACAAAACTAGCCTCAGTCTTTCTTTACATAGAAACACTGCTTTTTTGTTTGTGGAGTTTTCTGTTTTAGTTGTTCTGGTTTCTGCTTTCTGAAGGAGGCAGAAATAGCCCGATAGCCGCAGGTGTGGCTCCAGAACTCACCACTTGTAGGGCTGGCTCTCAAGCTGGTGCTAGACAACCGAAGGGACCATGGCCCTGCCTTCTAGAGAACCTCTTCGTGAACCTCTCCTCCAGAACATGGGGCCTTGGCTCCCTCTGACGTGGAATAGACCAGGTGAGACCACAGCCCTTTTGCCAAAGATGCTAATGTGTCCCTGCTTCTGATAACAGTGACCCATTTCCCCCATCAGGACAGAAAGTATGGGAGGGGATCCCAACTCAACCCCCCCTCCCATGGTAGAAGGAAAATAATCCTATTATCTGTTCTGGACCACAGAGAGACAGGAGAACTCAGGAAGTCAGCTCCTAGAGCAGTGGTTCTCAACCTTGGCTGCATATTAGAATCACCTGGGAATCTTTTTAAAATCCTGATTTCTGGGCCTCATCCTCCGGAAATTCTGTTTCTTTGTTACTAAGGATGTGGCCCCACCCCATAACAAAGAAACAGAATTTCTGGAGGATGAGGCCCGGAAATCAGGATTTTAAAAAGATTCCCAGGTGATTCTAATGTGCAGCCACGGTTGAGAACCACTGTCCTAGAGAATCTACAGGAAAAGCCAGGAGAAAAATGCAAGAGCCACCTCACATTCCCCTGAAATTCAGTGGGAATGAGATATAAATAAAAAACATAAAGACACAAGTACATATACAAACTTTTCCTGGTAGCAAAGATACCTCCCGATGAAAGACTGAAGGAACAATACTTTTTAAAAAAGGATCTAATCTTGGTAACATAGATGGAGGCAGGTGTGAGCCATTTATGTGATGGTGATTTTTTTTTTTTTTTTTTAGAGCAGAAAGGGCAGTTTATTTGCTTTAAAAACAATCAAAATCAGGTTGGAACATGCCAGATTTTCAATGGGGAGGAAAAAACAGCCCTTCAATTCATGGATTTCTTTTCCTTAATAAAAAAAGTGAACTCCCATGGAAGCGTTGGCAGAAGTGCCCAGCTGAGCAGCACAGGAAAAGCAGCAGGCATCTCTGGGGAGTCAGGACCTCAAGGTTCCGAGGGCCAGACGACCTGGAAAGAGATGATTGCGTTAGCCACACCCCCAAAGTTGGCCCTGTTAGCAAGTGTAATAGGACTTCTTTCAGTTTCATAAAATATCTTGATAACTGGAAAGTGCCAGTTAGTGGTAACCAGTTCCAACTATGCATTTCACAAAGATTAATATACCCCTTCAGGTTCCTTAAGAGTCTATCAGGAGGCCTCCCCTAGTCTTGGGTGTTTTACAATCTCTGTGGGCACAAACCTCAACTGAAACTACCATTCAACAGCCTGTCATCTTCATCTTCTTCTGGCATAAAAATAGATATTTTTCCCATAATAAAGATTTTTTATAATAGCAATAAAGTAACTCCAGAGAACATGGTTGTCTTGAGATAGCTTAACTGTATCTGGTCTCTCATAACGCCCTGGGGATATGTCAGGCCCATAATATTCCCTTCTGCTGCCATGTCTTTGCTTAATTACGGAATAAAGCCAAAAGGTCAATGCTGGAGGAAAATGTAAATCTTCAAAACTTTTCATTCTTGACCCAAACTCTGTGTCATAAAACCCCAGTTATCTCCGTAGCAAGCAGCACCCCCACCCAGTCAGCTAGGAGGTACCAGAATACACATTACATCATTAAAATATGCTTTTGACACCATGAAAATAAATTCCTGACCTCTGTGCTTGGAGTTATGATTCTGCCTTCTTACTTAAAGGCCTTCACAAACCATCTGCTGGTCCCCAGCGAGTGGAACGCACTGGCGGCAGAAGCCATCTACTTCGTCAAACACGATTTGCCGCTGTATTTCAGTGCATCAAACATTGTGTTGACTCTCATACAGGGAGAAGGCGAGGAAGCAAGTTTTGTGTGTTGTAGGGAAGGAAAATGAATATGTAGATTCATCTCTACGGCTTACTCGTTATTCCATTGCTGCTGTGAATGCAAATATGATTTCAGCTCCAATCGCTTTATTAGGCCACTGATTACTGTCCATCATAATGAGCGAGGTGGTCCGGGCATTGGTTTAGTTTACTGGAGCTGCAGACTTTTGCAATGGAGCTTTACAGACTATGTCACACGTGCCACACTCAAACTGGATATTTTTGACGAGCGGTTCTCACTTTAAACAGGAGATGTTTGGTTCCCTAAACTGATTTGGTAGAGCTGGTACAATGAAATAATAAATATTTACGTGCCTTTAAGAAATAGAACCTGCCTTTCACATTCATGGCTTTGCTAATTGGAGGGAAAGTGTTATTCCATTATGGAACTAATTATATGTCACCTGCTTCTCTCTCAGACAAATAAATGGACAGACAGATGCTAGGCTGATCAATTAATGTTGTGATGGACCAATCAATTGATCTGGACTTAGATAATATGTATTTGTGGAAGATGGAGAATGATTTATTTTTCTACCAAATATGAGAATCCAAATGTGACTTTATTGTACAGATGGGAACAGGCGATGAGCAGAGTGGCCATTGTATTCTTGCCATAAGAAAGAACAGTCATCCTTCTTCTCTCGCTTATATATTCAAAAGACATTACAGTTCAATAAAAATGGGATGTTTAAATATTTGATAAACACGGTGGAGCAATGCATTGTTAGAACTGCTAGAGTAGCCTGTCAGATTCTCCTGGAAACATAAATTAGCCTGTTTACAAATGGAACTGTTTGGTTATTCTGGCCTTAAAATTACCTCTGTGTGTCCTCTCTCACTTTTTTCTTTTCAATTGTACCTGATAGGGCTTGGGTTTTCACTGGAGGAGTTTCAAACTATTCAAACTGTCAACTGCACTAACCGAGTTAAATGAATCTTGTACTGGTGCCTAGACGTTTGCAGACTTCTCTTAGCTTCCATCCAGTGGAAGCAACCGGAGAGGTCTCAACTGATGTCACATCACGGACACACTCCTTACCTCAGCCTGAAAGTCAACGCCTCAGGTTGGTGTATACCCATCATCTGCAGTGAAAGTGGACCCTGCCATGCCCCAAGGGGGAGGCGGGCCCTGGCACTGGGTTCTGGGAGTCCCCCTCTCACCAACACGGAGTTTCGGTTGGGCAGAGAGAAGCGGCATCTGGTGGACAGAAGGATGCCAAAGGGGGAGGTGCATGACTGTCCAGGGGGTTGCCAAATGCCAACATTTTATCTAGAAGAGCTCTGGACTTCATGGATAAAATGTAGAAACAAAAACCAAAAGGCACCATGTCTTTGTTAGTGTGTGTGTGAGTGTGCACATGTGTTTACATTTTGACTATTGTGTCACCTGGCCTCTCCTTCATTATTCAGGAATCCTGTCTGCTGCTGGTGTTTCTAAAATCCAAAAACAGTAAATGAAGCTATTGGATTTATAAAATAAAATGACCAACATGCTTGGCCAAGATAGGCTGCCATACCAATAGCTTTTAGTAAAATTAGATTAAGGGTAGAATTATAGCAAGGATCACAGAATGTAGAATTCAAGCAAAGAGACTAGAGAGCAAACATTGGAGAGGTTTGAGTTTATGGAGCTGTCAAACAGATAAATAAATTCCCTTGCTGAGTACCTGCTAGAGGCTAGGCATGGAGCAAGTGAATGTACCTAAGAAGTAGTAATTGTGCTGAATTATCATGCTATAAATAGAAAATGCTCTGTTTGGGGCACCCAGGACATCAGTATTAAACCCACATGTAGGTGCCCAGGCTCGCCCCACCCCCACACCACCCGACTGAACCAGGTTGGCAGGGATGGGGAGATAAGAGTGAGGTGGAATGGGGGTTGGGAACCACCCCATTTTAAAACAGGTCTCCCAGGAGGAGACTTAATGGAGTGTGTGATAAGTATGTGTTTAGTAATTTAAGGAACTGCTAAGCAGCTTTTCAAAGTAGCTGTATGATTTTGCATTCTTACTAGCAGGAAAGTTGTAGTTCCTGTATATCCTTACCAACACTCCATGTGGTCTTTCCTTTGAATTTCAGCAAGCCTAGTGGGTGTGTAGTAAGATCTCATTTTAGCTTTAATTTGTATTTCCCTGATACTCAATGGTGTTGAACATTATTTTTATGCACTGATTAGCTATTTGTTTATCTTCTATGCCCATTTTGTTTACCTTTTTTGCCTTATTTTAATTGGCTTATTGGTCTTACTATTGAATCAACAGTTTTTTATATATTCTACATACAAATATTAGGCAAATATTGCCCTTCATCTGTGGCTTAACTTTTCACCTACTAACATCAATTATGTTTTATATTGGGGATTGAAATTAAAAAATACATCTAAAGTGGATAATACAAAACTTTAGACAGGAAAGCTTTTAAAAAAGTAAACTAAATTAACTTGCATACATTTTTAGAACTCAGCTTTGATCTTTAAAATTAGTTACTTGAGAAAGAAAGTCATTTGGATCCCAGAATCCTGGACTATTGTTTTTAATTTCCTGCTATAAGACTGAAAATTCCATTTCTTCAGCTGTAATTTTCAGGGGACACAAAACAGCATTTGTTATTCCTCAACATTTGGCTGTGTAGCAGTTGTGAAATGCTAATCGTGGTGCTGAGCTCACACTCCTCGGTGGCATTGGCATGCCGAAACAGCGCGTTTGGCAGGGTCTGAGGCTATACATATTGAAGTTGTTTACTTATTTTTTGTTTAAGAAACAGACAGACAAGTTAATTTCACCTCCATTTGGGACACAGAAAAGAATCAATGTTTGCCAAATAGAAAAACACAAAATGGGTAAAGGGAAAAAAAATTGTATTTTCAAGCTTCTAAAATGGAATTAGAAACAGAGAAGAGAGGGGGAAAGAGTTACACAAATGACTAGAGAGTGTCCCTCCTAAAATTGCCTTGGCCTTCTACTTGAAATTCTTGCTTCTGGAAAGTGCCCTGGCGGAAGATTCTGCCCACGCTGAGTAGAAAGCAATGTCAAAATACCTGGCTGGCATTTTCAATGACTGGGCACTGTTTCAAAAACATGCCGTGCCTTGAGAGGTGGGGTGAATACTGAGAACTGGGAAGTACAAATTGCTTCCTGCTGGATATACACCCTGTCTGAGGGTTTTACAGGGCACGGCCTTATTTAGCACCCTGGACCTCAGCACTCTCCGTCTCCCAAGGGGGAAAGGTGTAAGTGATGCTCGGAAAACTAGAACCCAAGTCCCCGAGGTCAGGGCGCCCAGATCGGAATGGCCGTGGGCCCCATCTTGGTAGGAGAGTGGGGAGAGCAGGACAGAGCCCTCCCCTCAGGCTCTTGCCCCAACACTGCTGAAAAGGTGCCCTGGAGAGAAATGTTATCACACCATCTAATCTGCCCTCCCCTCAGCCTGACAGGGACTTGGGATGCACAGCTGGCCCCGTGCTGATCACCTTCAGGCGTGGTTAGGTGAGTTAAAAATTCCATTAGCGGTGCGCAGGCACGGGGAGCAGGGCTTCCCGGGGTGGGCTTTTTCTAGTTAACGAGGAAGAAATGGCTTCTCGTTTCACAGTGATCGCCGGGAGAGGAGGCAGGTTTGTTTACATTCTACAAAGGGAACGCCTGGGCTCCACAGGCCTGGTGGCAGAAGCCGGAGCCAACCGGGAACACACTTTTCAGAGCAAAACCCGGTTGTCCCCAGCCATCAGGCCGGACAGGAGACGCGGGCCTCCTCAGAGCAGCCCTGGAGGCCCCTCAGCCCTGCCGCCTGCCACCCGCTCCTTTCTCAAACTAATTGTTTTCCATTTTCTCATCATAACCCTCCTCCCTCACCCTAAACCAAACACTGAAATGTGCCCTCTATTTACCCAGCCCCAAGGCGTGCAATAAAGGTGAGTGCTTGTTGCTACTCTCTGCCTCGCTTTTAATTTTATTCTAGGAGAAAATCAATTAGGCCATCAGAGTCCCATCTTCCTTCTTTGAGGCTTTTGGGCTTGAATGGCTCCTCGAAGTACTTCCCCTGGCCTCGATATTTTAATAAATGCTTGATTGTAATGGTTTTAAAAGGAAAAATAAAAAAGAGGAGACGAGCAGAGAGGCAACTTCAGAACAAAACTAGCCCTTTGAAAGGCCTCTTCAGGTTGAGCGGTTTTCCACTCGGCAGCCTCCTGAATTGCTGATATTGTTTTCCGATCAGGGCCGGCAGCCTGCTCTCCTCCTCACCTGCACACGCAGCCGCTCATTAGCTGAGAACGGGACATCCTGGCCCAACAAGGAGCCAACAAAGCGGCCACGGGGCTGCTGAGAGAGCAGCTCTGTCTGCCTGGGAGCCCTCGCCAGGCCCTGCGTGTGGCACCAGTTTAGCTGGAGGGTGAGGCCTCGGCAGCCAGCATGTGAACATCTGGGGGGAGAGGATGGAGAAGTCGGAGCCCCAAACCGGCACCGAGCCAACACCTGGGGGGCTTCCCGCTGACCTCAGTCAGCCTGCTGTTCGGGGACTTCCAGTGACCTGTCGGGCCGTGGCCCGGTGGTTTGTGCACTTAGCCACAGTGACCAATATATGGACAGGTGTTCGGAGGGCGGAAGTGCAAGGGGTGCCGAGGGACAGGGCAGAGAGCCAGCCCTGCCAGGCGGCTTTAACAGAAGCCCTGGGACCCCTGTGGCGAAGGCCCCGGGGCCTGTGAGGGAGGACGGGGTGTTGACTTCAGAAAGTCCACCCACAGCCAACGGGCTGTTCCCAGACAAGTCCGTCCTGTGTCTCATCCCCACCGAGGTGTGACCTCGCAGGCATGTCTGTGGCGTCGTGGCCCTCGGGGCCCTCCTGCTGTCCATCGGGGCTAGAGCATCCTGCGCGAGGAGGAGAGAAGGGCGTTGGGGCAGCAGGAGGAGACGCTGGAACCTGTCCTGTTGAGGGTGCGGCTGCGAGTGGAAGTTTTGGGAAGAGAACGCGGAGCCGTGTGCTGGGGTCTGCAGAGGACGGGAGAGGCCTCGGGTTCGAGAGGGTGAAGGTCAGGGGCAGGAGGGGAGTCGGCCCCAGCAGCTGGCTCGCCTCGGCTCTGTTCCCACTGAGACATGGTGGGAAGCGCTGAGGGGGCTCCTTGGCCTTCTCCTTCTGCCCCCCCTTCCCCCCATCTCAGGGCTGGTCTGGGCAGTGGTTAGGCATTTGGCACATTTTAATCCTTTGTACCCAGAAGGGTGTCTAGGTTTTTGGAGGCAATGTGCATTGATGATCACCACGGGTCCTGTCCAAGGGTGGCCCACCTCTCAGACGGAGCAGTGCCTCCGACAGGGACGGGGCCCTCTCCCCACTGCCACTCGCGGGTCCGCTCTGACTGACGGTGGGACCTCTGCCACCGTCCGGGCTTCCTTTGCTGCGGTCCCCCGCCCACCTGAATGGATGTGGGGTTTATGAAGAATGTTTGGATTTTCATTTTCTTCCTGGATCTGGGGCTGCTGGAATACACAGGGCCACTGGCATACAAGGTGCCGCACTTTCTGTGGGATCAGCGCCCTGAGTCAGAGCCCTCAGGCGGCTCTTTTCTCCCAGGACACCTTCCATCCTCCCCACATCCATTTACCCGCTCTCCCCCCCTCCCCCCCACCCCAAAGTGATTAACAGTCCACAGTGTGGTCCTCTTCGCTGCCACAAGCTCTGTGTAATTGTGGCCACAGACAATCAGATAAAATGTCCTATCACCCGGCATTGATCAGATTAGCAGCCTGGTGACTATTCATTAATTGCACTATCCAACTCAATGCCAAGTGCAGTGCTCCTGGCATAAAGAGTAAATATGAATGGGATGTTTCTTACGTTTTAAAATGAACTATCACTGCCTCTTCAAAAGGGCATATAAGAGGATAGGTAGGTTAATTGTCCTGGGGCAACACAGTTAAGCTAGAAGATTTCCCAAGAGTCAGTTAATTTCTGTGAAGCACCTTTTAGGATTCCCGCTTCTGCGACGCTCAGGAAACTCCCCTCTTCCTTGGTGAGTTTGCGGCGGGTGGGGCTGTGTGTGTCCCTGGGGCTACCTTTCGGTGTGGGAGAAGTCACAGAGGGCAGACACAAACACTTGAAGCCAAAGGGAGTTGGGTTATTTATGTCAGTGATTTATGTCAGTGACGGGAGCATCCCCAGCACTGGACAGGGCTACTTATGGCAGGAAGAGGAAGAACTACTGCCCCGCCTGGGAATGGGAGGTCCAGACACTGGTGGTGCTCCCAGTGGGGGGCGGTGTCCTGCTCAATGAGGCAGAGTCCAGGCGGAGGAGAGAGCTGCTCAGGCAGCGGTTCTCAACCTGTGGGTCGCGACCCCTTTGGCGGTCAAACGACCCTTTCACAGGGGTCGCCTAAGACCATCGTGCATATCAGATATTTACATTACGATTCATAACAGTAGCAACATCACAGTTATGAAGTAGCAACGAAAATAATTTTATGGTTGGGTCACAACATGAGGAACTGTATTTAAAGGGCCAGAAGGTTGAGAACCACTGTGCTATGGGAACAGGCACTTCCCCTGGTGTCTCCAGAACGTCTCTCTGTGCTCCCCACCTGTCCTCGTGGAGAAACCGAGGCCCTGGCAGCTGGAGGCTTAAAGGATGTCCTTCACTGGTGGGAAAGCAAGTGGCCCACCTTCCGCTATGTCACCGGAACCCATCTGACATCATGAGGGTCGAAAGCAAACACTTTTGTTCGTTTCCCCCATTTGTTCATTTTCAAGATTCATAGCATTCCAGGGGGAAGGAATTTGGGGAAAAGTTGCTAAATAATTATCCATAAAAATTCCCTGACAGTGAGATCTAATGAGCGAGTGGGATAGTCTCCCTACAGAAATGGTTAAGAATGTCATTATTTATACTCCTAGCATTACGTGAGATGAGGAACTGGGAAACTGGGGAAGAGAAGACGCTGGGAGAAACCGGACACACTGGAGTGGTGTCACCTGTGCTGTGCAGCGTGAACATCTTACGAAAACATTGGCATCTTCTTATGCACTTGGATGACTGGGCTCCTCCTCCAGTCCAAAGTGGGGAATGCCCATGACGTGGCTATTTTAATATAAGAAAAATGTCAATGATGTAATCGTTAGTAAGCTCCAGGCACCATTTGCACACTCTCTCAGTTTTAGGTTCTTGCAGAGGACTTTCTCACATGTGCCGGAGACCACCCCTCCCGGCTGGATGGCCGGCCAGGGGCTGCTGCTTCAAGTCCCCGGTTTCCTCATCTGTGAAATGTGGATGAAAACAGCCCTTTGCACACCCAGCTATTGTGAGGGTACAAGGGGAAAACACGGACTAAAAAATGACTAGCCCAAGACCATGCATAAGAAGTCCTCCATCGGTGGAAGATATTAAAAAAAGAGATAATCAGTGAGAATCTACTATCCCCACCCTTAGCTATTTTCCATATATCATTGTTTATCATTTACATCTGATAGCCCGTGAATCTCGCAGGAGCGCAAATGCTTTCCAGCAGTTTAACTGGGGGTAAAAAGGCAGGATTCTTAAGAAAAAGAAGCCCCGGTGGCCATGTAAAAGTGAGGGGTAAACATTTCACAGACAGAAAGGCTCCAATGATTGTTATCCCACGAAAACCTGCCTAATTACTACGCTATAGTGCAGTGGTTCTCAACCTTGGCTGCACATTAGAATCACCTGGGAATTTTTTTAAAATCCTGATTTCTGGGCCTCATCCTCCGGAAATTCTGTTTCTTTGTTATGGGGTGAGGCCACAACATTAGTAACAAAGAAACAGAATTTCCGGAGAATGAGGCCCAGAAATCAGGATTTTAAAAAGATTCCCAGGTGATTCTAATGTGCAGCCAAAGTTGAGAACCAGTGCTATAGTGACACCTCAATAGGTTAGGCTCAATTCACCCTCAGAGAAATTTTACTTTCAGTGTTACTATTGTTATAATCTGAGGGGTCTCCCTAGATGGGAATGTCAGTAGCAAAACAGGGGCCCATCTGAGAAACTCCTCTCACAGGCAACATGGGGGCAAATATATATATCCTGTTTTATATAGTTTAGCACTAAAATGTATTTGAGTAAGACCTAAGAACATGTCTATTTAATTTTAACCAATGGGTTATGGGCATCATCAAAAATCAAACACAATAAAAAGGAACAATATTTATAGCACGTTAAAGCCTATCCCATTATTGGTTAGTGCTCCCCTCAAATGTTTAACTGCAATTGGTTCCACTTTCTCAATGTGGATGATTTTTATACATCTGAGTTAAAAAATAATGCTGCTTGCAAGTGAAAAGTTAAAGACCAAGACAAGGCCTATTAGAATAACATTACACTTTTTTTATTCCCTGTACTTATTTCATCAATTACTAATTATTTCCCTTTTCCTCTGCAACAAAATAGAAGCCATAAAATCTTTGATTTAATGAAAACTTCCTAACCAAATAGGTCCTCCAACTCTGCTGAAGGCTTATAGGTAATTTATCTACCTCAGCAGGCAATGACCTTTTGTGAATCATGAGTCATTCCTCACTCCTAATGAGACGGATCCAGATGCATCCCACCCTGTGCATGGCCCCTCCCTCCTCCATCCAACCAGGCTGTGCAGCGCTCGCCTCCGTCTCCGAGTGGGGGTGACTAGTCCCTGCGTGGGGAGCCCCCTCAGGAGGAAAGCCCCTTGACTCTCCTTCCCAAAGCGGGCTGCACACTGAACGCTCTCTGAATGGGCCTGAGGAGAAAAGGGCCAGGGGTGGGAGGCCAAGGTAAGTCTCATTACTGTCTGGGAAGTAGGAGGCCTCACTGTCTATTCCTCCCAAACCCCAGTCCTGGGGAAAAGAACCGGCGCCCCGCCGCGGTCCTGCGCCCGGGAGGTTCTGATGGAGGATCCTCCATAATGTGTACGTATATCTGTAATGTGTAGGCACGTGTTGCTGGTTGTATATTTGTATGTTATTATACACATGTATTAACTACTTAATGTGTTATAATGATATACATGGAACATTAATTTCATAAATATTACTATACATGCATATGTATTACCGCCCTGCACTGATAGTATGTTAAGTGAATTACAAAACAAACATAACAATAGAAGAAACATGAGATAAATAATGAGGAGGGATATGGGTGCTAGCAGTTGTTCCCTGTTCACTTCTGGATCTTCTTATAAATCTTTCTGCTTTCTGGAGGTCCAAGGAGGTCATGACGTGTCCATAGCAAGTGCGGGGGGCTGAGCAGGTAGCTCCACATCACTCCGTGCTCCCCTCCACCGTCTGAGTGAGGGGGGTGGACATCAGTCACTAAAAGATCAGGCTGTTCCCCTCACCCACTCCACCCGGCCCCTGCAACTTGTTTTTCCTGCGACGCTCGCCATTCATGAGCGCGGTTGCCCACGAACAGCGCTGGCATTTCCTCCAGAATGGTTGGCGAGTCTATCTTTGAAGTAGGTGGGCAAGTGGCAGGTCAGAAACTAAGCTGCTGGCTGAGGAGGAGCTGGCACAGGCCCTTTCAGGAGGCGGATGCAGGCAACTCCGTTCTGGCCGAAAATTCCAGACAGCAAGTGTGCCTGTGTGTGTGTTGGGGGTTGGGGAGGGGTCACACAGGGGAGACCTGTCTGCTCACTGAAAGGTCAGAAGGAAGTTGGGGTGGTCTTCCCCGCTGCCTTCACCAGAGGAACACCCACCTAGATGAAAATGATGTGGAAGGGGATAGAGTGCGTGGAGGGAACGTGGTGGAGTGACGTCAGCCTGAGCATCCCCATCCCTGATTTTGATGGCTTCTTGCTGCCATGTCTCTATAGCTTAATAGTTAAAAATAACTGGCAGGTCAATGTGCATAAGAAACCCAAACTTTGAAATGTTTATTCGAGTGCTTTTTAAAAATAATCTGTGTATTCATATAATTAATTAAATGAGGCTACCTTTAAATTATTTTTAAATGCGCGAGGTTGAATAGACTCTGCATGTTGATTTTAAAATTACATTTTTTTTCGGGGGAAAAAAGAAACCTAATTCATTTTAATAGGATATTTCCTCATAAGATCTAGATATTAAATTCCAATTAAACAAACAGTCATGGACAAAGAAACTTTTTTGAAAATAATTTATTAAAAAAAGAATAGAATTCCTTATGACTTCTGCATTTGAAATAAGTAAGCTACCAAGCGTACTAAACATTTGAACCTACGTTTTAGGGAAATAATTTTCTAAAAAAAAATAATAACAGAAACCCCCTTCCAATGCACAGTTTCTTTCTAGGTCAATGGTTTTGCTTTATTCACATGTCTGGGTGAGGCTGGCGTGTACAACCTGCCAACGGAGGCCACTGGGTTTGACACATTTCAGTGTCAGCTGTGGGATTTCTGCCTTAAATCTGTCAGGACAAGCCTGTGGCCACTTCTGCAAAAACCCTTAGGGACAAAATTTATTGTTATACCTCAATAGCTTTTTGTTCACCTCCAAAATAGGGGTCCTGGGTCACACTAACGATTGTGGGGAGACAAAATGCGCTCTCTATATTTTATTAAACAGATCTCTTAATAATTAATCAAATGTGAAAATTATTTTCCATCACCCTGACACTAACTCTAACGTGTTCGGATTTTTTTTCCCCACAGCCTGTTTCTTTTCCTTTTAAATTGCCCTCGTGGGTTCCCTCAGCTACAAAGCAAGCTGAGTAGAGAGAGGCCAATTTATGACTTGGCTTTTTAAACCATAATCACCCCTCCGGGCTTCCACTGGAGAAGAGTTGGGGGGGGGGGGTTGTAGATTGTCAAATAAACACTTGAGAAAATCTGTTCTTCGATCCCCCAAATCCATAGTGGGGCCCTGATCCTGCGGACAGGCACACTCCCATGGCACCCTGAGCCAGAGTGCGGCCTGGCGCTGCCCCGGGAGGCGGCATTTCTGGAGTATAGTGACGGCTCCTCCCTCAGTGTCTGTGCTTTGGGCAGAAAACAGCTTAATAAAGTAAGCGCTGCCTTGTTTGCCTTGGATAGGGTAAGAAGAGGACGCAGCCTCGCTGAGGTGTTGGCCCTGAGTGCCATCGCAGGGTCCAGCGTTGGCGTGGGCGCTGTCTCCAGCCTCTAGCAAGACCCTCTTAGAAGATGGGTGGCGCCTCGGGGCGTCAGGCCCCAGGCTCTGACAGATTGATACCAGGTAAGGGCATTGCGAGGGAAATGCACAGCAAGCAGTTCTCTGGCCTTTCCTGAAAGGTCAGAGGAAAATCAGAGGTGGTCTTTCATTGCTCCCTTCATCCCGGACATGCCATCCGACTAGACGTGCACCTTGCAGGCCCAGGACTGGACAGCGTGCAGGGGCCTTGCAGCTGGGCTTGTGCTGGGAGAGGCCCCGAGGCCTGTCCGGGAGGAGTAGGCTGTGTGTGTGCACAGCTGAAGCTACCAAACCCGGCGACACGAAAGCCAAGTGGGCAACGGGAACGGTTTAGAAACGCACGGAAGAGCAATGACTGCTGGCAGCAGCGTCAATATTCTCCCTCTGAGCACTAATTACATTATTAAGCAAACAGACCAACACAGGGTCTGCGGGACGGAAGCACGTATTTAGGCTCCAGTCACTCTCCACTTGGCTGTAAATAATCCTGTGCGACTCTCAGTTCTTTCCAAACAAAGCGGGCGCTTTCCTTAACTTCCCTTTACTTTCTAAGCTTGAGAAAGGGAAGCTCTGTGTCTATGCCAGCCGTGCCTGGGGAAGTTGGGCTCCACGTTCAGCTACCTGGGCTCTACCAGGTATTTCTGCGAACGGTGGTGGGAGCAGCCACCATCTCCCCAGGAGATGCAGGATGGAGAAGACACAGGCATAGGTTCCGGGAGTGTCAACGTGCATTTCCTTGGCTGCAAACAGCATGCACTTGTTAATTAGATGTTTGCAATACACGGGACCCAACGCTCCTGTGATCTGGCTAAATCCAGCCTAAAGAGGTGGGTGTAAACACAGGACTGGAAGAAATCAGGAACAACAGGGAAAGGATCTGTATGCCATGGGAATAAGTCTGTTTAAAAAAAGTCTAAGAGGAGCCTGCAGGAGGAAATGTGCAGCAGGCTGAGCCAGCCGGGTGAATGGCAGAGAGAATAGAGGCTATTTGAATACTGATGTGGCCCTCACTTTCTTCCATTTCCATTAATGACATGCTCATCAAGGGCAAACAATGGGACCGGCTGCCGGCGCCTGTCACAGTGTGTGGGTGCTGGGATGCCAGGCTGTCATCCCCGGGCTGCATTTAGAGACCTGCACGCTAATAAGAAGTGCTCTGTGCCGTCAATGCAGACAGGTGCTTCCGCGGCTGGGACATGCTCCATTCCCTTTCCCCTGAAACCCTCCTCTCCCAGCCCCCCTGACAGACACCATGAAATGCACAAATTAACAGCCCCATCATGTTGGGCTGCTGCTGCCTGCGGTGAAAGCAGAAAATCAAGTTGTCACCCAGGGTGCAGTGATAGAGCCACAGCCTCATTTCTCTGTTGGTGCCCTGTAATAGCAAACGCCAGACAGCTGGATGGATGGGAGGCTTTAGATTAAGGCCTGGATGCCCTCTGGCCAGAGAATTAGTGGTTGCTGTTTCCATGTAGATATTCTGTTCCAAACCAACATCTGGAGAAAGCAAAGTTTCCTAGAGCAGATATGCCATTTGCTTCTTCTGGAATCAAAGAAAACAGCCCAAAGAGAGTGGCATTTCCTTGAAAAAACAAACAAAAAGCCCCACAAGAAACCCAGTAAGATTCCAACTCTAAATTTGCTTAGAACTTTATCAAGGACTGGTGAAGGTTAAGTTGGCAGAGTCCAGTGCCAAGACCAATCTTGACACAGAAAACACTGTGTCCACAGAGCCTGAGTTCCTCACGCCTCACCCAGCAAGCCCACATCACCCACTAGAGAGGCCTCTTGCTTTGGGATGTTCAGACTCCACTGCATAGTCGGCCTAAAGCTGCCCGACCCCAGACCACTCCACTGTACTTCGTCATAGACTGAAGTTGCTTCTCATGAAATAACAGATAAAATAGCCCGCCCTTCTGGCGCCATAGCCATTTGGCTCTAAGTCCGGTGGCCGGACCCAGCTGGGACGACATGGCCACATGTACAAAAGGCAAGAAATGCAGGGGCCTGAGCCCTTCAGACTCCAAGGAGTTTAATGACATAATGGCCTGAGGACTTCAACATAAAACAGGAAGAGCAACTAACGAAACTTACAACATAAAACCCCCCTCCTGTCATTTTTATAGTAACAGTAAAACACTTTATTGAATTTATGAGCTACATAATGACTATGAAGAATGTAACTTGAATTAGAACCAACCTGGAAGTATAATATCAACTATAAACCCTTTTCTATTACCCCGTCCCTCCAGCTTTTTCTGTCCTCTTCCTTTTAACCAGGGGACATCACCTTCCGCAGCCTTTACACCTGAGACAGGGTTCACAACTTGCTAATAAATCTTGACTCTTCTTCCAAAGCTCCAGAGCAGACAAACCCCTAGGGGTAAGGCACTCTCTGGGGGTGACCATTCCCTTTCAACGACTCCGAGCCATTAAAATGCATTTTAGGAAAGAAGCCAGTTGGTCTATTCTTTGCATAAAGCCTGTCAAATCGAGTGGATCTCCGGGGATACACATCAGGTATTTCAATATCTGTGACTCCACATTGTAATGGCCTTTCCCAAATAGAAACCATAACCCCTTACAAGTTTATGAAAAGCATCCTTAGCCAAGGACCCCGTGTGTGAGGGGGGTGGGGGTCAGGTTCCTAATGTCTGGCTGGGGTGGGGGTGAGGGATGCACATCACTGGGCTAAGTAAGCAGCCTGCTAGGCTGTGTTTTCTGTTTCCATTTTACTCTTTAAGTCTTTCTGTTCCCCAAGGATTTTTCTGGAGGGGTAATAAAATAAAATGGGTGAAACAAAGCCATAAGCTGGTTAAGTCTGAAAGACATGTCATCTCATCTAAAAGGAAGAAACGGACCATTTCCATGCCGAGGGCTGACAGCAACGCCTGAGCTGGCAATAGTGCTATTCCATTTGATTTATAGAATAATGGGGTGACAAATGATGACAAAAATAAACTTTTACTGCACTGAACTGCTCCTTTATTTATGAAATTTGGCCAAGTAGTGAAATCTTTTATCTGCAAGTTGTAACATGGAGTGGGAACGAGCGATTATGGTGTGGTAATAGTAATCCGGCGATGGAGGCTGAGTCAGTTGGAAATGGATTGAGGTAAAATAACTACCGCACCATGATAAATGTGAACAGCGCTTTGCTGACAGATGATCTAACAGGTGTTCATAACAACTATATAAGAGGATTTATTTATGACCAGCCACAGCCGCCGCACTGTAAATCAACTCCAGCAGCTGTACACCGCTGAAACCAAGTCCCCAATGGAGGAACCGTGCAAGAGCCCAAAGAACACAATTCACTCCAGAATCTTAATCATCAAATAACAGTTTTTAAGGTAATTATACCACAGCAAAGAAATCATAATTACTTTCAATTAGGAAACTGAGCTGTCCATAACTTTGTTTACAACATATTTTTATTTAGGCCCTGAGGTGTTGATGAGGCCTGGGCGATGGTGACCGCAGTGGGACGCTAGTAGGAGGCCTTCTCACGGTGACTTCACTTCTTAAGTCTCAGAAATCAAACTTCACATTGGGAGGATATTTGGCAGCATGTTTGAGTTCACAACTTACTCTTTGTTGTCACTCCTAACTGTACAGTTTACTGACAAAGGGGAATAAGCATACAACCATGAACTCATTAGAAATGGGGGTTTAAATTTAGTCTGAGGATCCCACTGTCATATAACCTTTCCTGACTACTTTGCAGAATTTAACATTTTTCTTTTTGTAGGCCAGCCGTGGTCTTAACAATTCCTTACTGTTATCCATGAAGATGGCTGACACCTACCATAATTCAAGAGCCCTCATTCATTACATTGCTTAAACACACACACACACACACACACACACACACACACACACACACACACCATGGTTCTTATATGGCCTGAGAAGATACGCTCTTTTGCCGGGGGGGGGGAGTGATCAGAATCCCCTGCTGGGGTACAAAATCCCCTGCTGGGGTACAATTTGAGAGTTATTCTCTTTTCCTTCCCCCACCCTGCCCCCTCCCAGGCCAAGGCGAGGCTTCCCTGTTCTCTCCAAGTGCCCTTGTAGCATCTGCGGTCTAAAGGACTGACACGACTGAGCCCCCTGGCAGAAATGCCTCCTGGCTAGGTTTTCTAAACATCTCTAGATCTCAGAATAAAGACTATTCTACTTTTAACCTGAATCTTTGGTATCCCTGGTCCTTAAGGTTGTAGATGAGAAGCCATTGTCTTAGAATGCCATTAAAGACAGGTTTGACATTGTAATGATTTCATATTTGAGTTCAGAGGGTTTGGGGTCTTCGGTGTAATTACTGAACCAGTTAGGAATTACATGTGCAAGTGATTATGTACATAAACCTCGCCTGAGAGAAAGACAAACATGAGATTAGAAATTTCAGTTTCATTTCAACTCATAATCATTTAATGAGTGGTATAGGAAATAACTAAAATCCTCAAGGAAAAATATCTAAAACTATAGAAGAGTAAAACCGACGAAGTCTGTTTTTCCTGCCTCTATACTGTTCACAAGGGCAGCACCGCCCCGCCGGTAATACCCAACCATCCGTTTCTCCTGTAAAAGACCACAGACCACTGAGGAGAGGCTTGGGGTGGCTTCAGGAGAAAGACTGTGGGAGGGGAAAGAAGTGAGGGCAAGGAGAGGAAAAGGACACATCACTCCCTGGTGTGTTGGCAATGTTGCTTTCTGTACAAAGGTATTTAAAAAACATTTTAAGATTCAGCTTCTTAGCCCTGGCTGGGTAGCTCAGTTGGTTAGAGTGGCAAGGTTGTGGGTTCAATCCCTGGTCAGGGCCCATACAAGAAGCAACTGATGAATGCATAAATGAGTGGAACAACAAATCGATGTTTCACTCTCTCTCTAAGATCAATAAATTTAAAAAAAGATACAGCCTCAGTTGAGATCAATATACTTACTCTCCCTTCTCCTACTTCTGGAAACTCTAAATGCCACCCTACTTTCAAGACTTACCTAGCTTCTCCGTCTCAGACATCCCTCACCCAGCGATCAGGTCCTCCTCTGAACTCAACAGCTCTACTGCTGTGACGAGACAATGAACCAGGCAACTGCTTCACTGTGTTTCCCAGAAACCACTTCAGCTTTCAAACGGCTCTGTTCCAAGTTTGCTAGTCAAGTGCTCATATGGAATCTAAAACACTTTTCCTCAAAAAGCAATTACACATGGTGGTTAACTTTTAGGTCAGACCTTAAAGTTCTGCTTACTCCACAACACAGTTGAAAATTGGTAGAAAAATAAAAAGAAATGTTGCCAAAACAGGAAGAGAGAAAAGCACCCCTTTAGTTGGACTGAATGCAGTTTGTCAGGCAGTCACATGAAGAAAGCAGGTGGAGACTGAACAGATTCAAAAAATCTTCTGGTCCATCTAACGACATATTTTTCTATTAAACACAATTTCCACAACACTATCATAAACTTGATCTTCCCTCTACAAATCTCAAGAAGAGAGTAAAAGTGATCATGAAAACTTCCTGAGGTAACTGGTTAAGTTGGAAGGCAGAAGTGAAGAAGAAAGAAGATTAAAAAAAATAAACAAGTACATGATCAGAAATCGAATCGGCCTTCAATTTATGGAAGAACTAAAGTGCACAGTGGCTGGTGGGTCTGGTCGGCCACCTGTGGAGAGCTGGAGGTGGAGGTGGATAGATGGGTTTAGCAAGTCTCTGGGGACAGACTGTCTAACTCTGTTGGACTTGGTACCTGAAGCGCATGGGGTTGGGGGAGGAGGTGAGCCTATATTAGGATGTAAACAAAATCTGTTTGCAAACCAGGGCTCACTAACTTAGTGAACTCCACACTTTTGCCATTTCTTTATTGCAACCGAACTGTGGGTTTCTTGGGGATATAGATCTATTTTTGCACAACCCTGACAAGGGTTACTGAAGTTCTTCACATTCCAGAGTGAATGTGGTCTTTAAGTAGCAAGGAAATAATAAGGCTGTTAATTTGGTGTTATAACATGGGGCTCCCTCCTATGTGAAAAGAATATTTTTCTACCTTGAAATAAAGTTCCCTATAAAATAAAAAAGATTACAGTGAGGAAACAAAAAAGATGAAAGAGCTTAGGTTTACCTTTAGCTTGTTCAACCTTTTTTTTTTTTAAACTTCTTCTTGTGTTATTCATTCATTCTGGATTCTTGTCTTCTCTAATAGTAACTTCTAAATTCTTAACAACAAAAACCTAGGTTACAAAGGCAAACTTTTGGTAAGCTATTATAAAGTTACTCAAATATTTGCAAATAGTTATTAGGAAGGATAAGTATCCAGTATTTTAACTTGATAAATTCATTGTTCTCATCTCTTCAGAATAAAAACATTCTTCTTTTTTAAAAAATATAATTTTATTGATTTCAAAGAGGAAGGGGGGGGGAGAGAGAGAAACATCAATGATGAGACAGAATCATTGATCGGCTGCCTCCTGCATGCCTTCTACTGGGGATTGAGCCTGCAAACTGGGCATGTGCCCTTGACCAGAATCAAACCCGGGACCCTTCAGTCCACAGGCTGATGCTTTATCTACTGAGCCAAACCAGCTAGTGCTCTCCTTTTTTTTTAAATAAATAAAGCAAATGCATTGTGATACTAAAAATGAGGCTCAGGCTGAAATATACTATGAGAGTAATTCTTCAAGATTGGTGCACATCAAATGTCCCATTAAGTGGACATTAAAATGAAAAAATATAGCTAGAATTAAGAATTCAACATTGACTAACTCGACTCAATGGAACAATTTAAAGATAATCATGGATTATGATGAAGTTAAAGGAATTATGAGGCAAGGAACTCTGACTCATTGTACCAAAAACCCCCCAAAACCCAAATCTGAAATGGGACTTCGGTCATTCTTCTAATTTCACTTATGTGAAAAATATTTTAATGATATTAAGCTATTGATATTAAAGGGGTTTCAATTGTTAGCATACTACATTATATTACTGATTTAACATAAATTTTAAATCTAAGTTAGCAGCAAAAGTAAAGAATATAACACAATTAGAAACATCTGCTTGGTTTGAAAGTGTTTTTTCTTTCATTAAACCCCATTGCTTCTCTGCATAATAAAACACTCAAAATATCTACTTTAGAGTAAAAAAAAAAAACTAAGCATGCAAACTTCAGGATAATAAACAATTTCTCATTAAAAATGCAAAGGCAAATGCTCTTCATATGCTAGTTTATTCATCTTATTATTCAGAGATAATTTCATGATGACAGTTGTCAATAACCGATTACAATACCAGGAAATTCATAGAACAAAATTTTGCGGAGATCTTGTTGTTTTGGCATTTAATTCTAAAAAGTATCCCATTTTCACATGTCAAGCTGAGAGGCCATACAGACTATTTCTAGGCTAATTTCTGCTTACTGTGGGAAGGAAGATGATTTCCAATAAACTTTAAATATCCAATTCATGTCCATCATTGTTGAAAAAGGGAAAGAAGATGAGAAGGACAGAAGAAGTAGCAGGACAGAGAAAATGCCACATGGACTCAAGAGTTAAGAGAACTGACAGTAAAAAATATGTTCTTTGGTTAGCAAAGCGAAAATGGGGACAGTATTGCATACATGATAGCTACACACTAGCATTCTAAAGCAGGAGACAAGAATGTCAGGAGTGTGTTCCCCCCACTGCCAGATGGAAGGGCTATTATTATAAATGAAAGGCAGCAGTCGTGGATGCCAGGCACTTTTGTTGTGTGCCAGATTCTGAAGTCCAGATGTAAGCAGGTTACCCCTGGGACAGGACGGGCTTCAGCTCCCGCAGCAGAACAGAGCCAATCACAGTTTTCTCGGTGTTTATGATAAGCTGTGCTGTAGAGCCTTCCTTGAGTTCCACTGTGACTAGCATCAATGACCCACTGTGCACAGTTTTAGCTGCAAACCTGTTAGAAAAAAAAGAGAGAGACCTTTTATCATGAGGGAAAAAAAGGAGACAGCAGAAATTCAAATAGGTTTAAAATGACTCTTTTTTTCCAATAATTTACTACATGTTCCCTACTGCCGAAAACCCAAAGCCAAGCATTCTTCTAAAAAAAAAAAAAAAATCAATAAATTGCCCAGCACCATGCTTACAACAAGCAGGTAATTTTAGTGCATCTTTAGAACAGAACAGGAAAAGGAAGTCTAGTTTACTTATTAGTTTAAACAGCAGATGCATGTGAATAATTCTCCATTCCTACAAATTGGGAATCATTCACTCATTTGATAATTTAACATTTCACCATGCATAGGGCCACTTAAAATAAACCTCTACATTTTTATTTTTAAAACATGTTAAGAAAAGGTACCTTTCTCAAAGAGCTTGAAATTTTAATTCCTCATATCTGAAAATGATTATGCAAAAAGTTAGATAATTTAATGTGCATTATAAAACTCTTAAGTTTCAATGAATTCACACATGTTGAAATATTCAAATTCAATCTCTAATGTTGATGATACCATGTAACAAAATCATGTGATAGCCAAGTGCAACATCACACTCTCTCCATCTTCTACATTTTTTAAACGTTCAGAACATTAAATCCTTCTTTTCGCTTTAGGATATAGGCAACTTGAGGTCTAAGGCTCCATTACTAAATTCCAAGACATGAAGAACCTACTAATTACATGGAATTAAAAGCAAAACTAGCCTTTTAAGCGCTGCAATTGACTGAAAAGCCGTTGGAGGCACAATGAACTTCTGTCAATCCTGCTAATTCATTCTGCGTGCACAGTGGAGCCCCAGAGACGTGGAGGAAAGATGGTACCCTCCTGGGCTTCCATTTTCCGCATGGAGCATGTTCCACACATTTTTTTGCGGGGGGAGGGGATTTGATTGCAGGGATGACTGGAGAAAAACAAAGTTGCTGCACATGAGCCTTTGAAAACACTAACAAGTGTAGAGCAGGTCTGTGACCTGCTGTGACCCCACTTTGCAGGGCCAATCCCCTTTCCCCTTTCTGTATGACACGTGTCTGAATCTGAGCCATCTGCCTCAATTTGCGCAACATCTTCAGCCACAATGGCACCCAGTTAGCCCTGACAACAGCTCACAATACATAAAAATAAAACTGCCGTGCTGACAGCACGCTGCGGACTATTCAAGAGCAAACCAACTGGTCAGTGTCTCATGTCTGACAATTAGCATGGGCCTCGCGCAGAGCCCACAGCGTCCTCAGGGATCTGTTTAATTACCATCAACATAAAAGAGGGAGTTTATCAGGAGACACTCAGAAAAACTTCACTCCCGACTTAATTAAAATATTAGCCACTTAAGCAGGAAGCAGATTCTCTTTAGATGAAAATTTCTTTTTTGAGGGTTTTTTTTGAAATGACATCAAGATCTCATAACACATTAGATTCTTTTTTTTGAAACCTAGCAAGCCATTTTTGACCTAAACAGAATCATGAAAATCAGTTTCCCAACAATCATTAGAATAATGCATGAAAAGCAAAATATGCTAATTCTACTAAATTGAAAATATTATCAACACTTTTAAGTTGAGTTTTAAAATGGTAGCTAGTGGGTTGCTGATAATGTTAGCAACTCTCCCAGTCATTTATTTGCGTACTCTCTCCAAACACACTGAGACGTGTAAGGAATCAGAGCGGTGTTTCTACTGAGGGAAGCAACTGTAAACAACCAGCTTAGGAACAAAAATCACACGGAGTTAAAAGAGGCTTTATAAAGCTCTTAACATACACCTCCATCTGCTCTTCAGTCATCCTCACAGTAGCTCAGGAACTGGGGACCCCAATTTCATCCTGGAGAGAACATGAATATCACCAGTCCCAGGATGACCTCTCTTTTCTATCACCCTTTCTTGCAGGTTTGTGCATGTCTTTTGTCCACATTTTTGAGGTTCTACGCTTTGGGAGAGTCCTGTTTTTGTACTTCTGTGAAACCACGACAGCAGTGACATGAGGTGGCCCTTTTGTCCCACTCACTTATGCAACTTTCCCCACAGATCTGGTCATCACCAAATACTTCAGTAGTGGCCCCTGTTTCTGATAGAGTTATAATTATGTAAACAATAGTCTTATTAGTCCCTTTATCTACTTAACACTCTGTGCCCTGGGACCCCGGAGGAGATTATGTCTGAATGGGAACACAAAAGCACTGTTGTTTGAATTTCAGGGTTACTGAGCCCTAAGGCACATTTTATCTTCTTTCTATTGGAAACTGAAAGTCATGTTAGAATAATACAAACTCAGGAGACATAAATGTCAATTCTGATACAAGTACGTTCACAAAGATTAAAATTAGTGTCTTGTACATGTTTCTGAAATCCTATTACCACAAAATCCTCAATACTGTAAAGAACAGGGGTAAGCAAAGAAGAGGCATTTGCTTGCACTGCAGTGGAAACATGCTAAGCGAATCATCCCAGCAATAAAACCTGTTAGCGGAGATAAAAGCGACTGCCTTGTAGCCAGTCTCTATGTTCTAGTGGCACAAAATGGTGGGAGCACTGCTTTGAAGCAGAAGACTACGTAGATGTCTGGACGCTCTTGTTTCATAGTTCAAATGGAGGTATTTAATTGGAACGCAGCATGATAACAACTGGTTTGTTTTGGCCCATGGAAAGCCAAAGCCACTCCCTAAAATTTATTCATCATTTAACTCCCAATTTAAAAGATAGTTATGGAAAGAATACTAATGAGTACATAGTAAACAGCTAGCTTATGGATGTAAGAAACATTGATTACAAGGACAGCTTGGGTCAAAAACTTACAGACATTTAATGGCTGACATTAGAACCTCTGTACTTGGCCTCAACTAAGATCACGTGGTGACAAAGTATTTTCAGAAGGCATGCGAAATTTTTGATCATCATAATGACAATAACAGGTGCCATTAATTAAGTGCTTTGTGCAGTGGGTACTACATACTTCATCACTTGTGCTATTTCATTTGATTCTATGAGGCAGATCACTTTAAAGTCGAGGGAACTGAGGCCCACAGAAGTTGAGAAACTTGCTCAGGAACACACAGTTCCTGAATGGTCGAGCAGGAATTTGAACCCATGGATCACACACATTCTCTTAATATTTGCAAAAATGCACTCAACATTTTAAAAATTAGTCAATAGATAGAATCTGCTTCCTTCTTATTTACCTAATATGCACATAATCTATTAATATTCCAAAAACTTTAGAAAGGAAGATTTTTTCCCCTTTAAAAACTGTGTACCTGACTTTGCAGTATTCTATAATTCAAAGCACCTTGCATGATGCTTTGTCATAACATAGTTTACATTTCTGCCTTTAAAGATTTAAAATATTTAAAACTTCTCCCACCACCCACTCCCTCAAAAGAGACACCAGCAATGAAAAATACAAAACATCTTGAATGGAGCTGCAACATAGGGAGGGACTACTGGGAGACCAACCAACCTCAAACACCAGTAATGCCACAAATGAGGACAAATAAGTGGATGGCAGTTAAAGATGCATTGCCTATGTAGGCCGGGCTCCGTGTTATTAAAAGGATACCACCTAGGTATTTTTCATAATTTATTTTCATCCTACCACCAAGCACTTGCTGTTTGTAATCACCGAGAAGGTAAAACTGTTTGGATATAGCTGTATTTCATCTTATTATGTATTTCATCTTATTAAATGTCTCTTTGTTTATTATCGCTAGCAATTGACATTTAATCTTTGAAGCTAAGAATTCTTAAGATTAAGAAAAAGACAAAATAAACTGGTTGCCAAACCTAAATGAAAGTATGAACCACTCTTCAAAAAAAGTTAATTTATTTTAACCTGACAGAATTATGAAAACAGGTCAAATAACAACAACAAATTTGGACAAATGTATTTATCTGTAAAACATGGGCTTGCTTCCTTTTTTTTTTTTTTAGATTTGTAAGCTATGGACCATCAATGCTGTTTGTCAAAAGGAAAAGAAATCCTACAAATTGTTTTAACTGAAACGTTAATAGGACAACATGAATTAAAAAATATCAGCGAGGCTGCATCGACCTCCAGGGTATTCACAAACATAAACTGTTTACGCAGTGTCATATTTGCTACACTTAATGCAACAGCTTTAAGACATGCTTTTTCTTCTCTTGGATAGACTTCCTGGTTTCTGATTTTTCTATTCTGAGTTCAATTTTCTCGCGCTTTCTGTTCTACTGGTTACCAGAAACTGTGACAATGGCCCACTCAGGCTAAAACTTTTTTTCTTACTCTGTACATGAAGCCTTCAATTACTGCCTGCTGAAGCAGACAGAATCCTATTAGTAAGAAAGACGATCACAAGATGCAGTGCCCTGCCCTAGCTGTATAAAAATAATTAGTCCAAAGTTGACAAATGTGTAATGAAGTCACACAATGATTATATGTAAGAAACACTAGTTTATAGCTTCCTAACATCAAATACTTAAGCTTGGTTATTTGGAGCACTATCTTCCAAAGGCTTTAAAATGATAAATCCTTATTACTCTGAGTTAATAGAACATTTTAAACAGGCAGAGTTTGTAAGTTGTAAAAAATTCCATTTTGTTGACTATAAAATTGTATTTTAAAGTTAAGCTCACTGCACTATTAAATTAACATTGAGAAAAATATTTAGATGTGATTCAAGCTTATAAAATTTATCCAAAGCAATATATTTTTCAAAAAAAATCAGCCAGCAATCTTGTAGTATTTTCCTTTAACATGCTGATGAGAAGAGTTAGAACAAAAACAAAAACAAAAAAAAAAAAGAAAAGAAAAAGAAAAAGAAAAAAGCTACCATCCTCATTTAGGATCCTCTATTTTCTATTCTAACTTTTAGAGATGGTATAAAAAAATTATTCCCCACATTATCTGGCCAGTGATGTTCCTCCTCTTTGTACCGGGGAGCTAAAATATCAGAGTGCACTTTCTCAGAGAAGACATGAAACATTCTAGCTATTCCAGAGCATTTTTCGCTTGTCTGGGGTGGGATGGGGCTTAACAATAAAAAATTAAACCGTAAAACAAATAAATTCTTACCCCATTGTCTTTGATTCCTTATAGAATTGTCAACCCAGAAGGAAAATCATCAAGAATACCTTTCTTCATTTTTACAAGAAATTAGTTATGTATTCCTATTAGTAAAACTGTTGCATTGTAGAATATTACCTCACAAATGGTGAAATTAAATAAAACTTAAATAAAGATTTTTTTAAAGCAAAAATCAGCCGTGCAGTTTGGTTATTTCTGAAATATCCAAATGTGCTTTCTGTGTGAAAATTAACTGAGGCCCACATTTGTTTTTCAATGACATGCTGCTCAGAGCTGCAGAGCCCAGGGCAGTCAGATGAAAAGCAGTGCTGTCCTCTAGTGGACAGCGCCAGCCTGCGAAGGAACTGGCTTCTAAAGAGGTTCCACAAATCTGTAGTCCTGTTTGAGATCCCAAATCTGTCATATTGTAGAAAAGACTGAAGCCTGTTACTTTTATATTAACAACTGTTTATACAAAATTCTGTTTTACAACAGATTATGTATGGTGACTATAGTATCAGAGCTTTTAAAATTAGGGCACCAAGACATCAAATATTACTGGTCCTTCAAAATTACCCAGGATTCAAACAGTCCATAGTTTCCAGGGAGAAAGAAATAAAACTAACAAAGACAGTAACACAAAGGTTGATCAACCTAAAAACAGAAGAAATGGAAATATCAAAGACCCCACCAAGAAGTGACTACTTCGTATTTGTAATCCTAGCACTAGCAAAATCTGTCACAAAGTTCTTCAAAAAATACTGAATGAGGGAGTTATACAATATAGCTATTTTAGGGTGGAAACAAGTATTCCCCTTTTTAGTAACCATTTAACATGTATATGATAACAGTGATTTACTAAATGAGTTTAAAGCCTGGAAATGAAACAAGTTGCTCTTTACATGTGCTTCAATTAAACAAAAAGATTTTTATTTTAAATCTGAAACAAATAAACTGTCTTTAAATGTGCTGATAAATTAAAAAGTTGACTGCCATGTTGCCATGGTTACACTGTTCTATTCATAGCACCAGACTTTCCTAATAGTTAAGGATGTCAGTAACAGTAGTAAAACATTTTTATTCTACGAAGACTGTAATTACTCACAAGTTGTACATGTTCAAAATCTGCAAATTAAAAAAGTGACGGGGTAGACAAAATCTAAACCAGAGCTTAAGATATACAGGGAGGAAAAGGGATATAAGTACTGAATACAAGTTAATGATGAAAGCTGTTGAAGTAAAATAGAGTCAACAGAGACAAGGCTTTCTGTTTTCACTCAAATATCACATTTTCCTCTTATAGGGTCAATTTGTTGTTCACAAAAGGGCCAAATGAGTAGGTGGCATGACAACCCTTTTAAATACTAGAGTATATGAACGTCACAATTCATGAAACTGGGTTAAAATGTAAAATAGTGGAGACTGCTGAAAGACAAACACTTACTTATGGTCTAAGACTGTTTTCATGGGTATTATGACCATAACAATATACTCTCTTGCTGGAGGACACTGGATAGATATAAGAAAAACCTAAATCAAACATCTTGCCTATTGGTACCCCATAATGACTAATCTGTAAAAAGTAAATACATAAACATAGGAAAAATATATCTTAAAATGTGTCATGTGGCTATCATTAACTCTTGATAACTCAGGGCAGCTTCACACTGTAGAGTTTGGAACACTTGCTGTATAACTTCTTGGAGTGATAGCTAAAATGCAGATTCTGGGGCCCTGAACCAGATGTATTAAATCTCAGTTTTTGGGTGTGGGTTTCAGGAATCTGAATTTTACATAAACTCCCAAATGATTTTTTTGGATCAAAAAACCTGAGAGCTATAGATTTTTAGCTTTCCACTTTTTGGTCACTGTGCTTTGGTACCTTTGTCAGAGGATAAGCAACAGAATAAAAGCAAATGCATCCTGGTTTCTACCTTGTTGAATACAAGCCTCCTTCGTCAACCCTCACTTGATTTCCTTCTCAGAGGAGCACAGAATTTTTCCCTGGCCCTGGATGAACCCAAGGTTCCCACTGCTAGTCTCTCTAATTATCTCTTCTAAAACACATTAAATCTTGTGTCCATTCATATACTAGTTTATCACTGCTCATTCTGCCTCTTGAATATGTTTTATTTACATAGGAGTTTATTAGTATTGTCTTAAGTTATACATCTTAAGAATTTTATAATGAAGAGTATCGCATATATTTTAACATGAATATCTAACACAAGACATTAAGACATTCAGCTGCCTATTAAATGCTTTTTGATGATTTCTAAATTCTAATTTCTGTATTACCCTTATCATGTGGTAACTGTAATTTGGAAAACAGCAAATTGGCATAAGGACCATAACTCTGTAGACCTCAATAAGATAATTTTGTTCTCAAAGAGCAGCTTTTTCAATCAGCAAGTCAGTACTACAGAAATGAAGACAAAGTTAAGCTTTTCAATGGTATACTGGTTAGCTTTGTTATATTATTAATAACTTAGAAAATGAAAACTAAATGTCATATAATCTAACAGCAGATATGCTTTTTCAATTCATCTTTAAAAGTGGTTAACTATATAATATAGGAAATGCTTCTGGTTTGGAAGTGAATTCCATAAAACTTGTGCTCCTTTAATTGACTTTTTAGAATGGAGACCATTAATGTTGATGTGTTAGTAGCCATTTTCTATTACGTATTCAATTCAAATTTCGGCTTTATACTATTACACACTCCTGTATATTAATGAAGATTCACTTTTTCTTAGCTAATTCTTGTATTATGTATTTTTAGTTGGTATTTAATGTAAAAATATTCCTATTTTGAAGAGTAGTATAAGAATAAATTACTCTCAAACTAGACAATGGGATCGTATTCATTGAATGGTCAAAAAGAATAATGTTTATTAAAAAGTTCTCTCAGAAATAAAAGATCCTGAAAAATCAGAACAAAGGCCAGTCAAAAATAATTTGTTGAACTAAAGTTTTAATATCTTAAACACTAATAGTCAAAATGCTTTTTATACTTGTTTTTAAAATGTTAAATGGATTACCATTAATAACTACGGGAATGGCTTTGGTCCTACTCTTCATACACGCAAAAAAACAACCATCACAGAAGTATTAAGGAGGCACTCAGAAATCTTATAGGGATTTAAATTTTATTATTAACAATTAAATAATATATAACTTATTTAGATATATAAACGCATTAATCTCACAAGGTAATAGAATACTGAACACTACTGTTAAAAACATTAATTCAATAAAGTGACAAAATGTAAATTTCTGTCATAATGTAAACAGTAACTTATTTCATTTTAAATGCAATTAAGAAAGACATTGGTACAGATTTTATTGACAATTTTTAATTATTACTGAGTATAAAAATAGAAAAATGTTAAATATGCAAGCTAATAATTTTTATCTATTTCTGTGTGAAAAATACAAATCAGTCTATATGTTTATTATCTGGAAACTTACTGAAATTTAGAATATTATGCTAACTATAGTTTAACTATAAAAGCATTTTCAATTAAGTCTGATGAGACTTGTGAGGCAAGTTACGACTGCACAGCCTATTCTTAATTAGATATATGCATTTTATTCACTTTTGACTCTGCAGTAACTTGAGCTCCTCCCCCAAGTTACAGAGCCAAACCCAGGCTGCTGATGATAGGGCTGGATTAGAAAAGGGTTGACACTGCGGATGTTTGCAAGGACCAAGAACATTGTTTGAGTGCAATCTCTGCATTCCAAAGCCAAATATAAATGGTTCCCTGTTATGTGCCTCTCCTGCATTAGTATGGATAATTGAGAATTGACTATAATTTAATGTTTTGAGCAGGCATTAAGTTCCAAACCACTAAGACAAGTCACAGGCAAACTATCCTTTAATAAGAATTATAGAAGTGTCTTTCTCAGTCCGTTTCTCAGTGTCTTTCTCAGTCCATTTCTCAACAAGAAGATGGCTTTCATATTAGTTGCCTTTGAGAAGGTAATGTGGCTATTTTCTTTTAAGAAACAGAAATCTGGAAAGCTGCCACTGCTTTCGGAAAACTTACAAACACACATACAAAACAAAACAAAAACTAAATTAGAGGTTCCAAAGTAAATAAGGGTTACCCTGTGTCTTTTCGTACATTACGATAGGACATATTAAAACAGGTCTGAAGTATTATGGGATACCAGATGTGTCAGGTAAAATTTGATACTGCATAAGCTAAAAATTACAGTTGATATGACATTTGATGTTTTAGTAATTTTAATAAGGATCCATAAATTAAACAGAACAACTTCTGCTAGAGAAAATCATCCAGGAGAGGAAGTATTTAAGGTGGAAAAGAATTAAAACAGGAAAATTCAGAACCAAAATATTTTCACTGAAAAGGCTTCTGTTCATGTTTCCCCTCTTGAACAACATTAACTGACAGATAAATTGTATCTGCTTGGTAGCACCAGTATGATTACCTTAGATCAGTTTTATTACTTTGTCCCAGCCCTGTGGGAAAGATAGGGCTTATCATAAATTAAGAAATGGAAGCATCAGATCTTTTGAGCAACTTAAGGACCCTCCTCTCAAAAAAAAAGAGAAAGGAAATTTAAAAAAACCACGAAAGTACAAAGTAAATTTGTTGGTTTTTTTTTGATTAGCACATGCAGTTTTCACTCTGTCATGATTAGTAGATGAAATTAGGTAACTCTGGATAATGGCAGATCAAGACTTGAACTCAGCTCTTGTCAAGTCTAGTGTTCCTCCACAGATACCATAGAATTTCATTCCAATCACGCTTCTTTTGCTTGCCACCATTTCCAAACAGATGAGGAGATTAAAGTCCACAAGGAGCAGTTATAACTTGCACAAGATTACCGAGCCCAATAATGGCAGAGCTCAGTCTAAAACCCGATCATCTGTAGTACTCTCTATATGGGACCTCTTTACCCCCATGTTAATTAAATTTTTTTAAGGTCAGAAGGCATTCCCTTTAATTTTAAATTTAATATACATAAATAAAATAGCATACGTATGACATTGCAGAGGAATGGCAGAGAAATTAAAGATGGTGTGCAATGAATTCCCGTAAGCTCACAGAGAACTAACTAACAAGGGGTTATCTTAACTTTCATTTCAAGCCACAGGCACTCATAAGAATACAAAAAGGGCAATTACATTGATCACATTTTCTGCTACCTTTAAGGACAAGTGATGTGGATCTCATGCTTTCGATGGCTGGTGGTGAAGATATTCCTGGGCTAAGAAACAGAAGCTGCATTTGGCCCTAAGCTGGTTTTCTAGCCACTCCTCAATCCTGGAAGCAGCCATAGGGGACTGCTATCAAAAGGAAATCTGAATGTAGTACCCAAGCTTCTCTTTCAAGTAAAAAAGTCCAACTCCACTGCTTTGTAAAACAGTGTTTCCTAGAAATCCACTGAATCTGGGGAAATAAGATAAATTCTCAACCATATCTCAAAAGGTACCTTTGCAAACCATCAAGCTATTATAAAATGCAGGCACACTATCTGTATCTTTCAGGAGAGTACTACATGCAAATGTGCTAAGGATTGTATGAAATAGGAAAGAGAACCTTACCCCAAATGAATCAATCAAATATATCATCAGAAAAAAAGGGGGGCATATATATAGTTAGGGGTTATTTTCAAGAAAAATTATGAATTGAAAATTATATATTTATACATGTACACAACTTATCCCCTCAACTTGTGTTGGTGCACCTACCTGTGTATATTATCCTGGCCAGAAGGCACTACACCGACGTTGGCCACATTGACAATCTTCTGAAGGATCACAGAGGAAGTGAAGTTCTGTGGTGCAAGGATGATTACAGTAGAAGTTTCATTCATTCCTGTCAGCATTCCTGTAAGAGCAAAAGAAGGCCCCTGTAACTATTTATTTTATGAAAATTATATTAAAACAATTTAATGCTCATAGCCAAAATGTAAGCTTCTTTTAAAAAAAACCCAAAACAAAACCTACCAGGATGTAATTTACAAGACAATTACCATAAAATTAAAATGAACTGCAACTGTTTCAAAATTTTAAAAATCTATTGTGTAGGAAAATGTGTAAAAATACAGTCAAACATCACTCTTAATAAATATGATTTTAAATACTATATGATAAAAACTTAGAATCACAAAAATGAAATTTCAATTTCAGTAAATGTAGTGAATTAATTTGGCTGATGTAAACTATTAAGCTTTTACTTTTAAAGAATTTTCCCTCTCATTTTCATGTAAACATCTCTCTTGCCAAATGCTGCTTGAGAACAAATCAAAGTGATTCTGAAATAACCAGCAGCATTACCTGATGCATGGCCTCAATGTGATGGGTCAAAGTTATCTCAACAATGACTGAAAGTCCCTCAACAGGTTTGAAAAAATGTACTAGTATACGTATCTAAGCTACACTTAGTATTTGCTTAGTGAATGGCACTATAGTTGCTGACAAAACACCAATTGAAATTTCTGAAGCAAAACACTGAAAACAAAGGAAAAATGTGAATGGAAAACTTTAAATCCCAGAGACATTTCAAATAGTATTTAAGGAAGAAACTAAGTTAAGCAAAATCATGAACAAAACCATACAGACTTAATACAAGACATGCCATTAATATCAAAATCTCATGTAGAAATGTTCAGTGAACAAATTCAATAACATACCACTTGGAACAAATAATGAAATTTAGGTTAAAATAAACAAATAATCTGGATCTGTGATATAAGTCACGGACACCCAATGATATCTACTAAAAATGATAATCTTCTGAGATGTATGATATATGTACAACAGTTTACAAAATGCATGAAAATGGTAAAATTTGATTCCATGTTTTCAAAAGACCCTGCACCTTCAGAGCCATGTAGTTATTTATTGCAAATGCAACCCCCCAATTTTTAAAATCCCTGTAATTAGTAGTATGAAGACACTAAAGCCTAACACTGTAAAAAGACCTATCTAGCTTTAAACAAAGAACAGTTTTTACTAACCACTTTCAAACCCAGGACACTGTGTTCTGTCTTAGATTGTTTAACTTCAATATTAGGCAAAAGCTTTAAAACTACACAAGCAGTCAAACACTGCTTTTAAGCAAAGCACAGTGGTTGCTGACATAACACTGCTGAGAGATGTGTGTACTCATTTAGGATTTAAACCTTCTCCATTAAGCTCTATTGAAGAGCAACTGCTGAATAAATGAATGCAACTATGTTTATGTTAAAAGCCTGTTTCCCGCAGCATGTAATTAAAGGAAATGTTGTACAAAGCCAGTACTTTTGTCAAGCTCCTGTAAATGGAAAGATGGATAGCACTCAGAGAAGTGAATGCATTGCTTCATATTTAACCTTAACACTCTTGTCATTAATGGTTTGTCTAACTTGGTCTATAAAAGACAAGGTACTGCTCCATTGAAGTAAAATTAAAAAAATCAACTAAACCATGCTTTTCAGAACAGAAGATTCATTATCGTCAGCTAATGTATTGGCATAAAGCAAAGTAACATCCTATCAAGTAAGGCACACATTCAATCTGCCTTCCCACCCTCCTTTATTTTTAACTCATGCTGTTTTATTGTTATAGGCAATTTGTACCACTCAGCATGACAGTGTAAACTGAATCAAGATTAATTTACATGCAAAAGAACACTTAGCAGAGCAGCATGGTAAGCAAATGCATTGTCTCGATTGCTGAGGTGGAAAGGAACCTGGAAAGGAAAAAAGGGGCTCTAATTAAGGGGCATCAAATATGATTGCTTGTGGTAGTTAAGGGCCAGAAAATAGTAAATGTCTGACCATTTAAAGAATTAGCATCTTGCTAGCTACGAACCCATAAGATGGATACATAAATCATAATAAAATTAAGTAAACATTCTAGATTTCTTATACCACAGATTTTTCTAAATGAAAATATATCAGGTATTCTCAAATTAACAAGAAAGAAAATGCCAAGGTATCATTAAAAGTTTCTCCTATGAAAACGACTTTACACAGATAGCCTGCTCATACATAATAAAGGTAAAGTTACTGGAAAATATTTAAAAATTGTCAAACTATAGAATTGTTGCTTCATTAGAATTTATCTAAATTTTGGTGAGGCAGTGGACAGCACTTAACTTAGGTTAATCAGTTGTAATTAACTGCTAAAATTTTAGCAAACCAAATAATAAAATTTTTCCCTTAGTTTTAGATTTCCAATTTAATTCATAAGAAAAAAATGAATAATAGAGAGCAGTTTGAAATAAGCAATTGGCTTAGGTCTCTTAAATTAAGACTGCCCCAAGACACTAAATTAAAATTTTTTTAAGTAAAAGAGAGATCTCATGTTATTTATAGCACTGAAATCATTCCACAGCTAGATCATTAACTCACTGTGCAAGACTCAAAACTCAAAGAAAGCTATGAAAAAATCATGCTCTGGTTAAGGCTCGTAATATGAATGTTATGAATATGAATAATATTAATATGCAGGATAAGCCAATCTTTCATTTAGCACTTTGACTATCAATGTTATAAACATGCATCTTTAGCCATGAAAATTTAAATGCAACAATCAAGAAAAAGTGACAGATCAGGCTGTATATTAGAAACAAAACCTTTCATTTAAAAAATGTTAATATAATATGTATAATCTCGTACAAGGATTCTTATTTATTATACACACATTTTAATTATGTACATCTTTAATATAAAATTTCTTTTTTTATTTATATTTTTCAGCTAAATCCAAAATAATACATTTAATGCATTTCTTTAGTCTTAAGATATATGTCCTGTGAAATGAGATATTAAGAAAATCATTTTCTTTAAAGTAGAAATATGTATTAAAACTAGCATAATAATGACACACACAGACAGTTCTTAACTTTAGTGGCATTTTGCCTTCCAGAAGTTTGCTGTAATAAAAATCAAGAACACTGACTTTTATTCTGATTTAATATTTTTAATTAGTGAGTCATTTCTGGGTAACTTATGAAATAAGCTAACCTCTTCCTTGATTAACAAACAAATACATGTGTAAAGTTGAGAATTGAGACCTCTATTACCAAATCAGTTGAAATTTATAACTAAAAAGATGCTATTGAAAATACTCTTCAAACCTGTGGTAAATTTGCCAGCATCAAGTCCCGTATCAAAGAATGAATTCAGGAAGACAGAAAGAATGATACAGAAATGCCAAGAGACTTGCAAGGATTTACAAATACTTCATATAAACAAATTTTCAAATAGCTTTATTCAGAGTAGCCTTTCTGCTCTATTAAACATAGCAAACAGCTGCCAGATTTATTCAGACAAATAATCAACAACCACAGAAGTAAAATGGCAGGAGAAAAAGGAATTTTGGCAACAACTCCATAGAGGACCGCAGCTGCTCTCCAAACGCACCTCTCTTACACATTTACGGTTCTGTATGGCTAGTCAGGGGAAAATCCCTCAGTCACAGCAGAGCACAAAAAATTTGATCGAAATCTCAAAGCTGAGGGAGAGAAAGGGCATAAGATAATCTGCTGCTTTAGATATACTTCAGCTGCACTTTTCTAAGAAAAGGAACATCCCCTTAACAATAAAGGTGCCCAAGCCTTATTCAGTCACTCGGGTGCCACTCACCTTGGTTTGCTGAGCAGGTGTAAAGCAGAGAGGCAGGCTTTAGCCAGCAAAGGATAAGAATAGCAAATGTAAGAATCAATTCAATTTGTCAATAGAAAAACAAAGATGACTTTCTTCTATAGCAATAATCAATTTCCCACTTTTTTATCACTTAAAAATAAGGCAGGAGAAAGATTACTATTCATTTACAGTCTTGTGTGAGAATTTCTTTGTGAGAGCCTACAACAGGCCTTTTTGAGACTGTGTCTTGGGCACTGCCATGCCAGCCCGCCAGGCAGCAGGCCCTTCTCCTCAGGTGCAGACATTGGTGTGTGCCTACTGCTTTCTGGAAGCTTGACAAACACAAATTTGTGACCTCGAGATGAAGGGACCTTAGCCTGATCACCCCTCCAGACACTTTTACAAACTGCTGACCGCATCATTTAAATAAGCCCATTTTATAGATGCTATTCTTAATTAAACACTTCAATTCAGACAGTTATTTTCCCTTATTCATGTATGAAAAAAATTATTTTTACTAGAAGGTATGCTTGACTCTGGGGCAAACACAAGATATTATACTTCCATTCTGCTGAAAATATCTTTTAGGTGCACCTTGTAAAATGTCTGACAACACAGTTTGTACAGTTTGACAACACAGCATTTCTTTGGCATAGAATTAGGTCAAAAGAAAATGAAGGTAATTTAATGCTATAATTAGGACTTCACTTCAAAGGGTAAGGTACTCTGTGTGCAGGGAAAAACAGATTAGCAGGACATGAAAGACAGTGAAAGAAAAAAACAGAAATATAACATTTATAGTGATAGAACTTTGGTAAGTCCCAAACTTCTGACATTTCATTAATACAAAAATACATGACTACATTATTAGGTTGACAAACCAAAACTCCCAGAATTGAAAAGTTAATTATGAATCAATTTTTTATTTTAAATACATACTAATCAATTTTCATGTATGTCAGAAATGTAGACAGACATATACTTTTAAGATTATTTTATAAAAGCAAAGCATTAGCAAAAATTGGAAAATTGTGCACTGACATCTGTTAACAGCTGTGTATATATGGTAATTTATTTTAGAGACTGGCCAGAAGAAGGAGCACATATTGTTTGGGATGTCAGTTCCTAGTAAACTATAGTAACCTCTCACCTTGCTCTTTCTTAAAATCTTTCTCTGACATGGCCACAGGTAAAAGCAGTTCTCCAACAGGTGGCTGAATATTAACATTGAAGCAATCATCCTTGGTACTAAGGAAAAAACACATAAAAGCTGACTAAATGCTTAGTAACTAAACATTCTTAATACTATGCGGTTAAATGGATACATTAAAGCATATGCCAGCATACATAAAGTATTAAGATATTCTTGGCTTAAATAACACAGCTAAAAAGGCTTGAAAAATTTCTTAACACTATTTACAGAGAAATACATCTCTTACCTCAATTGGAAAACATTTTTTTCAAAATTATGCAGTTATAGTAAATATACCACTTGACATAGAACCTTAAAAAAAACAACAGGTAGGCAGCAAGGGTATGCTGTATTACCAGAGGAACACTCATGCAGCTCACAGAGTAGAGAAGTAATGTTTTATCTTTATTTTGTGTGCTTACAGTACAGAAAATGGAGTGTTTTTATTTTAAATGGTTAAGATTTCTATTTTAAAGTGTTAGATTATTCTTTAATAAATAAAGTGGAGTGACCATACTTAGATATGTGCTAAGAAAATAATCCCTCATCTGCAAACTTGCTTTCTTGAAACAAAAACCCTTGTTTTCTAGTAGTGTGATTTACTGACATTATTGATGAACATGTGGTGAAAGTTATTATTTCCAAACTAGAGGCCCGGTGCACAAAATTCATGCACGGCGGGGGTGTGTGTGTGTGTCCCTCAGCCCAGCCTGCACCCTCTCCAATCTGGGACATCCCTCTCACAATCCTGGACTGCTGGCTCCCAACCACTCGCCTGCCTGCCTGATTGTCCCTAACCACTTCTGCCTTCCAGCCTGATCACCCCCTAACCACTCCCCTGCCAGCCTGATCGCCGCCTAACTGCTCCCCTGCTGGCCCGATTGCCCCTAACTGCCCTCCCCTGCTGGCCTGATTGCCCCTAACTGTCCTCCCTTTCAGGCCTGATCCCTCCCAACTGCCCTCCCCTGCCAGCCTGATCGCCCCTAACTGCCCTCCCCCACAGGGCTGGTCACCCCCAATTGCCCTCCCCTACAGGCCTGGTACCCCCAACTGCCCTCCCTTTTCAGGCTTGTTCCCTCCCAACTGCCCTCCCCTGCTGGCCTGATCACCCACAACTGCCTCCCCTGTTGGTCATCTTTGTGGCGGCCATCTTTGACCACATGGGGCGGCTATCTTGTGTGTTGGAGTGATGTCATTTTGCTTATTACTCTTTATTAGATAGGATACGGGATATGAGAAATTTAGGAGGGCAACATTTCTCTTTGTATCAGCTAGAGCTACAGTTCTAAACCTGTGGGGCCGCGAACAATGAAAAATAGAATCCTGGCATATAGATAATTACACTACGGATTCATACCGGTAGCAAGAATACAGTATGAAATAATTTTATGGTTGGGGGTCACCACAACATGAGGAACTGTATTAAAAAGGGTCACCGCATTTAGGAAGGTTGAGACCCCTGAGCTAGAAAAACCCAACCCTGAGTGCATGTATTCATTTAAATCTTGACACTACTCTCTACAAAAAATGACTAACACTACTTTAAAAATATTTTAAGTTACATGTTTAAAGGTAGGTTGATGAGTGTATCAGTTAGGAATGTGTTTGGCTGCAAATAAGCAGAATCCAACTAACAATTTCTTGGGAAATAGCTTACTGTTTAGTACTGAACAGGTCCTGGAGTTTCAACCAAAGGCTGGTTCAATGGCTTAAAGATGATGCTAGGGACCCAGGTTTCTCTGGCTTTCATCCCCACCATCCCTAGTGTGCTGGCTCTTATCCTCATGGTTGCCATGCAGCTGCATCCCCAGGGACCACTTTCACATTCCACCGAAGAAGGAAGATGATGATGGAAGAGTAGTGAATAATTGAGCCAACCAAATCTCTTCCTTTGCATCAGAAAAGCCCTGCAGAAGGACTTCTACACTTGAGTTAGAACTGGTCCAGTGGGGAAGTGGCTAGGGAGGTGGGAACTGTGGATAAGAAATACTGAACATTGGTTAAGAAACACTTTATTACAAGTGGGGTAGGGACACATAATGTAATATGAAAAAAGAAAGATATCCATTTTTATTTTATGCTATTACATATTTTATTTTTGTAAGCTGGCTTATATTTTTATGGAGTAAAGACTAGAATAATATTAAAGAATGTTTTGAATTATCCACATGTGGATTGCCCAAGGCAAAACAATAAACCCTATTTATTAACTCAATAAAATGTACTGACTACAAACTCGATCCCCTGTACTGTGCAAGTACATGGGATTTAAAGACAAAGGAGATTGGCCCTTGAAGTTCACAAGTCCAGTGAGAGATGCGTTTATAACAGGATGGTAAGGGCTCCATTAGAGATATGTGGGGAGGGTTATAGTCCATGGAAGAGGGGCTGATTAATTCTGCAGGAAGTGGAGGTAGTCTATTTCTGAGAGGAGGGAGAGGGGCATTCTAGACCAGTGGTCGGCAAACTCATTAGCCAACAGAGCCAAATATCAACAGTACAACAACTGAAATTTCTTTTGAGAGCCAAATTTTTTAAACTTAATCTATGTAGGTAGATACATTGTTATTAACTTAATTAGGGTACTCCTAAGCTGGCCGTTGCTAAAAACGTCCTCAATCTGATTGAGGTACGTTTGCTGAGGTCGACCCCTTCCAACTCTCCCATCCACACTCGTCTTGTATACTTGTTTCGTCTCCTTTCCGAAAACCGACTTCTGCGCATAGGCCACGAAGTTTCAATCGCACTGTACGTGCGTGCCCGCACGTGGTATTTTGTGGAAGAGCCACACTCAAGGGGCCAAAGAGCCGCATGTGGCTCGCGAGCCGCGGTTTGCCGACCACTGTTCTAACATTCTAAACCTGTGTTTTGGGAATGGTGAGCAGTGTGGAGTGTCAAGAGATGAGGCTGGGCACACTGTAAAGAGTGTCTTATACAGCATAACCATCAGTCCCAGTTTGCCCACGGCAGTTTATGACGGTTGTCCTGGAGTCCTTTTCAGTTAATGACGCCTTTCATTCTCTAGTGTCCTGTTCTGTATGACAAAGTGTATGACTTCTTTACTCATATAACTTAAGACAAAACTGTTTCAGTGTTTCTTGAAGCAACAGGGACTTTTGACATAGGAAAATAAATGATCCTATTTGTATTTCAGAAACTCTGGTGGCAATGTGTACGGTGGAATAGAGGAGAAACCCAAGGCAGGTAGATCAGTTAGGGATCTAATTTAGTAGTCTAGGCAGGGTGTGTGTGTGTGTGTGTGTGTGTGTGTGTGTGTGTGTGTGTGTTTGTTTTTAGCATTGACTGTGCATTTTATTTAGTAAATCCTAACAATGACTTTAAGAGGTAGCTTCTGTTACCTCCAATTTATTGATAATTAAACAATATGTCCAAGGTCACACAGCTAGTAAGTGTCAGCACTGGGGCCTGGCCCCAGGCTTATTCTATTCCAAGGTCTGATACATATATATTCATACTCCACTACACAAGGCTGTTTCCCTAGGTGGGCAGCACTGAGCATGGGGAACAGGGGAGGATTTGAGAGTTAAAGGGACAGATCTGGTGATGGATGGGAGAAAGAGACTCTGAACCTTCTAATGTGAACATTGGGAGGATGACAACTACTGAAGAAGAAGAGTTTGGGGGATTAAACAAAAATTACTTTGTTTTAAGATATTATATTATATCACATTATATTTTGAGCACCACTGAGTTACTCAGGAAGAGATATTTAGCAGATCACTGGAAATACAAATTAATACTCAGTAAGGAGGCAAGGGCAGTATACATGAGTCTGGAAGAAACGTGAGTGAAACAGTGAAGAGCTGAAGCCTTATCAGTAGTTAAGGTCACACAGGGAAAGGGGATATACCAAGAAAAAGGGTAAGGAAACCTGGAGAAGACCTGCATTTAAGTAAAAATGGAAGAAGTGCAAGTTGCAGAAGAGACTGGGAAAGAGTGGACAGGGAGAAAAGGTATGTGTCAGATACTACAGGGAGGACTAAGAAGCAGCAAGAGTAACTGCTGACCTTAGCAAGGCTGAACAGGTTGGAGGAGGAACTTGGGATTCAGGGAGTTGAAGGGCAAAAGGGGATATTGGCAGTCAAAAGCAGCAGAAGCTCCCTGTGGCAGAGGCAGAGAAGAATGCTTCAGGAAACCTGAGCCTGTTCAAAGGCTGAGGGGAAAGAGCCAGTGAGGAGGAAGAAACAAAGCATAGCTGATAGAGCAAGGTCTTAAGACTTAAGAGGAGGTTGGGATTAAGAGCACAAGGGGGAAGTGAAGGGGTCAGCCCTGGAATGGAGGAGGGAACTTCGGAAACAATAGAGAAGGGGTGGTTAAGACAGAAGCACTGAGGCTGGGACCACGCCCAATGCAGTGGGAGGCTAAGAGAAATATGTAAAGGTGGATGAAAGAGTAAATGGATAGATATACAGATGTACATGAAATACATATAGTGAACTAATTTAGTGTTAAATATAAAGCTTCAGCTTCAAATGGCTGGAAAAACCAGTGTTCTCCAAAGTGGAAAGCACAAGGGTCTGCTCTGGCAAAGAAAATCCATTGAGAAAAAACCTACTAATTATTTTTCTCATTCCTTTTGAAGTTCTGTTTTTTCTCTGTACATATTTTAGTATACACATGTTAGCACAGTGAGAGATATACACATGTAATTTAAAAATACATTTATACATCTAGGGAGTGCACAGAAGAAAGATTTTAATGTAAATTGTGTAAATGTACACAATTAAAAAGTTAGAGGATCACTGGGTTAAATTTGTTCTTGTAAATAATTTTATTCATGTTTTAAAACTGGTTATTCCTACTATATAGAAATGTTAAAGATTTTCATATAATCACATACACATTTCTAAACTCAGCTTAAAAATAGATTTTCTGTTGATACTATGATTTCTGGGTTGATAATTATGTTAAATAAGATGAATTTTGTCTCTGTCTTTCTAGGATTTATACCTTTAACTCAGTGGTTCTCAACCTTCCCAATGCTGCGACCCTTTAATACAGTTCCTCATGTTGTGGTGACCCCCAACCATAAAATTATTTTTGTTGCTACTTCATAACTGTTAATTTTGCTGTTATGAATCATAATGTAAATATCTGATATGCAGGATGTATTTTCATTGTTACAAATTGAACATAATTAAAGCATAGTGATTAATCACAAAAACAATATGTAATTATATATGTGTTTTCCGATGGTCTTAGGCGACTCCTGTGAAAGGGTCGTTTGACCCCCAAAGGGGTCGCGACCCACAGGTTGAGAACCGCTTCACTGTTTTTACTTGTCTTTCCATATTGGGTAGAACTTCCATTATAATGGGAAATAGTGTTGAGAGTAGGTAACCTTGTTTTGCTTTTCTGACTTAAAAGAGAATGCTTCCAATATTTTATGCAGTGAGAGGTAAGTTGTATGGCCCAAAGTCTTTTGCATTTATAACCCCAAGTGGCATGCACATTTATGAGCTATCCTTTTGGGTTTTAAAATCAGGGTGATACTAGCCTTACAGAATGACATGGATGCTTCCCTTCTTTTTCTTTGTTCTAGAAAAGTTTAAATAATGTAGAGATTATTTCTTTTTTGAAGTTCTGATACCATTTAACTTTTTTATTCATAATTTATACTTTTCTAGGAAACCATTTCATCTAAATATTCCAATTTATTGGTATAGAAGTATACATAATATTATTTTATAATTTAGAAGATCTGTTTTACCTCCTTTCTCTTTTCTAATCTTTCCTATGTGTCTTCTTTTTTTAAAAATCACATCAGCCCATAGTTTCTCTCACTCTTTTTTTTGTACATTCTCTTTTAAAAAAATGTGTATTTTCTGTATTCAGAAAACAAGGAATTATTTGGAAACATAATAATTATGTTAGATCAGGCTTGATAACCGAATTATTGAAATTTTGTGTTTGTATATATAGCTATATGTACCTGTATGTCTATCTATATATCTATCTTCCTCTGATTTGTCATTTTCTGATGAGTTATTAAAATTACTATTATCATGGCTTTGTCAATTTCTTCTAGCACTTACAACATGTTAGTGAGTATTACCACTATGGGTCTCCTCTCTCCTGGTGGGCTGACTGGACTTAAGTAGATGAGATGACTGGTGGCATGGACTCAATAAATTGGAAGGCGGGTAGGCAATGGCCTTATCTCTCCATCAACAGATGTAATATTGGATTTACCCTAGTGGTAGAGGGTTTGAGAATATTACTCTATTAGATACAACTGAGTTTCATCTCATCTCAAACCATCCCTGCCTCCTTCCCACAAATTCAAACCCTGCTGTACCTTTAGACTCCCACATCCACACCAACACCCTTCCTGGCAAGCAGTTCACTTTCCTTACAGTACAATTCTTATGTTTGCAATTAAATGTGTATATTACTGCTGCTAGGGGTCAAGTTGGAGAACTGGAGGTTGGAAGCAATTCTTTAATTTCCCAATGACTTTTGTACCCTAACTTTTCTTTTCACTTGTTCATTTTGTGCTTGATATTCTGCCAGATTTGTTCTTACCATTGCAGTAATTTTTCTCCCATGAGGGTTGGCTCTATGGTTTTTATTTTCTCTGTTATTGTTTATCGGCTCTCATTTGCCTTCTAATAATTCAAATTGTGCTAATAATTCTTCACAATTTCTGGCCAGCTAATGGCTTTCTTTCTTTAATGCTCATTCTCTTTTGAAAATTGAATTTTCTGTCTTTTTCATAGATTTTGGGCAAAAAGAGGGGTGGATGCTAGAGCTCAGCCCTCTAACTTGAGTCAAACCACATTCTTTTCATACTAGCTAATACATTAATATCTGCTGATCACAAAGATAAGAACTGTTTATGCAGTGCATCTACTTTTAGAGAGATACATTTCTGTATATTATACACATTTTCAATCTCAATAAATTTAATCAAGGATTTAATTTGATGACCATTTAAAATGCAAAGCAAAGAGACATTAACACATCAAGTATCCCGGATAACTATATAGCTCCATATGATAGTTTTATCTATCATCTATCTACCTACCTATCTATATGTGTCGTATAACTATAGATTTAGAATGAATCTGGAAGCTAAAGTAGGATTATTTTACTCTTATTCCCTTTCTTTTATAAATAGAAGTATACCTCAAAGACTTATAGTCCATGTTCTCAGAATTTCTGAAGGTTTCTTATCAAATATGCTCTTATTACCCATAATTTTATGTATTGATTTGTATTATGTATTTCAAGAAAAAAATTCAATATTAGCCATTCTTGCCTCCCCCCCCCCTTTTTATTGAACCAAGACTAATACAGCACACATCACTAAGCAAAAAGTGCTATTTACTATGCAAAAGGCACAGTCAGTGATTGGCATCTAAGACTAATTGATCTACTCATTACCACTATCTCCCTACCCCCACTAGCACTACTATGAAGCTATTGATTTAAACACTGTCGATCGGTTTCCATTTTCTGATTTTGGGCAGGCCAATTAAGAAAGTGAGTAATTGTGATTACACTGCTTCAGGATCAATTACATTTGATACAAGACAAAGTGTTCTTTTTGGAACATACACACAAAATAATTTTTGATCTAGTATCCTTATGTGCTTAATAAAATCTAAAGTACATAATTAACTTTTACCTTCACAACAGCAAAACATACTAATGTACATGCTTAAAATAACGAAGGCTATTTTCTTTGTAAAATACATTCATCATTTTCCTAAAGTTAGTTTAAGAGAAATTGAGAAAAAACTGTTTATATACACTCTTCAATGTAAGATAAGAATCAAACACTACCTACATATTTATCTTTAAAGGTATTTAGTTAATTGTGAAAGACAAAATGCAAATCTCACCCAAAGGACTACAGAGGAAATCTTTATTTTTGTAATAAAAACATAGTTTAAAAAAACCACCTTCATTACATAGAAATATAAAATGTTCTTTAGATAACTTGATAAGAAAAAGAGAATTATTTTAGTTCTTAATTTTGCGCTAACTTGGTGCATGAGCTTTGTCATTGGGCTCACATTGTCAAAATCATTAAAATGAATATACCTCTGGCGCTGGAGGCAAATCTATTTAGAGTGATGTTACTCATAGTCTTGTGCTCAGTAATATTGATCTGTGTTGTCTAATAGAAAAATAATAAACAATTACTAGACAATGTTGGGAAAAGTAATCAGTTTTTATATATCACTAATATAGCAGACCTCCCAAAACATAAAGGTGATGATCTGCATAAAATCAATGTGTTATGCTACATTGCTTATATTCATCATTGCAGGTTCTCAGCAATAAATGGTACAATATTAGGTCTGAATTACTGGAAAAATAAAAAGGCATATGAAATAGAAAGGTTGACTATATTTAAATATAAAGTTGTTTTAAAATGTCTATTTCCTAAACTTGGAGATTTTTTATCATAACAAATACTGCTTTAAGCAAGTTAAAACTTAAATAAAATGTCCCAATTCTTTTTAGAATAAAAACAGAGCAACCTCAAATCAAAATAAGAAATTATATCCTAGACCAGGAAAATACAAAAGAGTTCAAAGATAATTCTTAAAGATGCATGAATATAAACTCTGTACTAATTGCTAATAGTTTTTGGATTTCATTAGAAATGTATAACACATATAAAAACAATGGCAAAACTCAATCCTAGAAAAAGCTCTTTTGAATAATATTCACCTGTTTGAAACCTTTGCCAACTGCATAAATGTTCTTTTAAATTTTATCAAAATAGTTTGTAAATTAAAGTAAAAAGGGAAAAATGTATGGGTTTTAAGTACTGACAGAATAAATAATTCTCCACTTAAGAAGTTTAAGATAACATATTAGATGTTTAAAAAGATACCTTCTCTGGGCTATTCAGTAATATTAAAGTTTTTTTTTAATTTCTCCTGAATTTTCCTCATCAATTTTCTCCTGAATGTTCCAAAACTGTAGAGTTAGAAGAAGTGAAAATATTATTTAGCAGTAGCTTCTTACTTTGACCAACAAACTGTGAATTTCAATCACATATGGCAGACTGTAATGGCTAGTTGTATAACAAATACTAAACATACATATATTGTACACAATTCATACAACTACTGCATGGTAGTCTAACCATTGCCAAAGAAAGGCACATTTGTTTAAATGTTTTGTCTCTCAAAGAAAAAAAGGTGTTGAAAGCCAAGTTTTGATCTGCTATCCTTTACAGGAAATAGAAAATACAGAAAAACAATTGAACTTACCACAACTGGAAACTGGCAGTCTGAGTGGAATCACAGAAGTCAATACCCATTGAAACAGTAATGGATCCCCCAGGCTCCAGAGATTCTAGGAAATTAGATAATTTAGACATGAATACACGGAGGAAGTAAAAAAGAGGCAAAGTAAACACTGAAAACTTATGTAATGCTTGTAGTTTAGACAAAATGGTCAAATTTAATGATGGTTTATAAGAGCACTTTCAAACTAAGAATATTAAAACAAATTACAAAGTAATTTCACTATTCTGCTTGAAAGTTTTCTTTTTTATACTTAATTCTGCATATTTTTCAATGAACACATTATATCATTTCAGAAACATATCTCATCCTGAGAATGTATGTTTTACAATATTATCTTTATAGGCATTGAAGGTGAAAAGGAAACAAATTTAGTCTTGCGTGAAACAACTGTAATGAACTATGGGTGCTTTTAAGAAATTATGCATTTAAAACTATGGAATATTTATCTAGATATAAAAAAGTAAATTTTAAACAATGTTTCAAATTTCCACTGGAAAAAAATCAAAATACAAAAATTTAAAAATGCAAATTAAAGCAAAACTGGAAGAAATTAATTTGTTGTACTCAGAAAATAACCAAGACAACTGTCATTATAGGAACAAATGGTAAGTCCAATATACGTATAACACTAATGTTTTTCAGCTAACAATGATAAAACTTAAGACCATAACAAAATTTTATTCTTTTTGTGATTCCAAAGTCTGGCTATACATTAGAAGAATAATGGAGAAATTAAATATATACCTACTTAGTATAAATATTTATGCATATATTATACTTATATATATAAAAGCCTAAGCGACCGTTCGACCCTTAGCTATGATGCGCACTGACCACCGGGGGAAGACACTCAATGCACAGGCATGGAAACATAGAAGAGACTGATGAATCTCAGAGGGAAGGGGGAGGAGGGAAGGCAGGAAGAGATTAACCAAAGATCTTATATGCATACTAGAGGCCCAGTGCATGGATTCGTGCACTGGTGAGATTCCTCGGCCTGGCCTGCAGGGATCAGACTGAAACCGGCAGTCCAACATCCCCTGAGGGGTCCAGGATTGCGAGAGGGTGCAGGCCAGGCCGAGGGACCCCACTGGTGCATGAATCCGTGCATCGGGCCTCTAGTATTTAAATAAAAACCATCCACTTTTGATTACCACTTTGCTAAAAGTCTTCAGTGTAAGTACAGTCATACTATACAGTAGCTTTATATTTAGCTACTCTGTAGCTATTCTGTATATATCTTATTAGATAGAAGTATTTTAGCAGACACACTCTAATCCAGTAGACTGTAACTATCCTAGGGCTTGTTCAAAAATATGATTTGCCATTAAATGTTAACAATAACAGAGAAGATGGTATAGATGGAACAAAAGAATTCAATAAGCTTATTATATCAAGAAGTATATTTATGTCTTATAGTCTCGATGAAGACTAGGCAGTATAAGAGGGTACTTGTTTGATGCTGAATTTCATTAGTTTGTAAATTTAACATTGACCAGGATGCTGCGCAAGTACCAGACTTGCTGCCAAAATCTTTGGCAAATAGGCATTACTGTTGAATGTATAACTATAATGATACTTTTTTTTTTTTTTTTTGCATTTTCCTAAAGCTACACCAGTTCACAGCTCTGTCAGTAACACTGTTCAAGACTATTCTTTAGTGAATCCTACTGCTTTGTTCTGTGCCATCATATACTAGGGTCTGGTCTAGTCTGTAGCCGAATACCACACTAGCATATGCTGTCATCTCCATAACATAATGGCATTAATGATTTAGATCTCTCAAATCATGTACCCCTGTATTTCATTTGACAAAGTGACAGTTCTCAAAATGTCTTGTTGATAGCACTCTTTGACATAGTTTGGTATCATTTTCAGTCTTGAGATAATTAAGTGGGAGTTTAGTGCCATGCTAATCCTGAAGGACAGCTCATGATCAATGGTATGTTTTATTATATAAATGCTTCAGGAACAAAGTGATCAGCATAAAATTATTCATATAATAAATGCTCATAATATTTGAAGCCTACTACATTGGAGAAGTCTATCCTTTCAGGTGTCTTAATTTGGATACTTCTCTGGATCTCTACTATATACATGAGAGGGTTAGATAGAAATGGCTGAAAAACACTGGTTCTATTACACCACACCATTAATCATGAAAAATGAAATCACACAGATGCCATCTACTTTGATGTGACAGTTGTACAGTAACTAGTGAAATCTTAGCTGACTTCAAACGTGTCAACTGTTAACATAAAGTCACTGAACAGTCACTGAACAGCCTAAGGCTATTCTCTCTTTGTGTGTGTCTGTTTTACATCTCTTATATACTGGTCTCTCTGGGGGAAATGTCACATTATGCCTAATATTCTTGCAAGGAATTCAGTTTCACACTTCAAAGGCAGGGTAAAATTCAGACAATAGTCATCACATATTAAACATGAATATAAAATAGATTGGTGACAAATAAGAAATCTGCTGTGGGGGAGAGGTGGGGTGGGTGGAGGTGGAAGAGGGCATAGAAGGGATAAATGGTTTATGGGCAAAAATAAATAAAGTTTAAAAACAATAAGAAATATGCCGAGCTCATTACTATATGTATATGTGCTTATTAAATAAAACAATTATCTTAGCTGCCTTATTTCACAAAACATGAAAATACAGTATTTGTTTTTGTTGCAGTTTTAAGATGTTTTTGGAGTAACTCCACTATAATCTATTGATAAAAGAGACTAGGTAGTATTATATACAAATATCTACTGCATGGGAAAGAACTCTGTATCTTGAGGATAATTCAATAAATGCCAGTGAAATGAATGAAACATTATAGTCATAAAATGTGCCTAAGGAAAAAAAAAGCCTACTACTAGTACTGAGGCAATGGTATATGTTCATATTTTATTTCTGTGTAAGGGCCATACTATGAAATTTATTATATTTATTTCTTCTATTCCACATAGGCCAGCAAAAGTTCAAGTCATTGACTCATTGTGCCAGCACAAAGAAATGTTAATACTGTTCTACTGTTTTAACCTTTGGATAACATTTTCAACCTTCAGACAATTTATCTATCAGCTGCTTGACACTTCTTAATTTTTTAACTAGGTAAAAAAGGCTCAATTTTAAGCAGTCAAAACAAATTGTGATACTCACAAAATAATAAAGAATATGTTACTATATTAATATATTTACATATATTAACTTTACAAAAAATTAAAAATCAGGACACTGTATTCTTTAAATGGTGTCTTGGTTACCAAATTATTATTTTTTAAATAAAGGGTAATAAGTGTGTCTGAAATCGCCTTACTATATCTCTACATTGCTTACTTATAAAAATCTAACATATTCCATCTATTATAAAGTGGTTTATTCCTTTCAACAATGTCAAAGAGCTCAGGTAAAGATGAACAAACATAGAATGGCTATGTAAAATAATGAGAAAGAAGACAGTTTGGTCAAAAGGCTTTGCTCACTTAAACTTATAAATAGATAGTATTTGGAACTTTCTGATTATACATTTCAAGGATTCAATGATAGAAACCTTAATTACTTTTAAAATTTGTTTTTATTGATTTCAGAGAGGAAGGGAGAGGGAGAGAGAGAAACATCAATGATGAGAGAGAATCATGGATCGATCGGCTGCCTCCTGCACACCCCTACTTGGAATCGAGCCTGCAACCCAGGCATGTGCCCTGATCAGGACAACCTTATATTACTTTTAACTGAGAGCCTGAAGCTTCTCTGAACAAAACTTTAGTGTTGTCTCCACTTACACAAAATAGAAACAGAGACAGACATCTAATTATTATCCTATTTTAAACTCAAAGTAAGACATACAATTATAACACTTAATTTTTAAAAGGTATATTTTTGATACAGTACTTAAAAATGGAAATAGATGACATCTGGTCAGACAATATCATGTACGGGCCACTGAGGCAACCTGGAACACATGATGCATCGGAGGGACAGCCCCTCAACACTGCTGGCCGCGTAGTATCTATATAATATCTATAAAGAGCCAGGGTCGTATGACCGAAGACTCGACCAGACCGGAAGTCAGTGCTGGGTTGCTGTGGTGACCCAGCACTGACTGGGGCCGCTGTGGATGTCCCGACCCAGCAACGACTGCCTAGGGGGCTGCGGATCAGGCCTGGAGAGAGGCCTGCAGAGAGAGAGGCAGGGTCTGATCCATAGCCTCTGTGGCAGACGTTGATCAGAACTTGCCTCTCTTTCTCTCCCGGCCTCCACCAGGGCTGCTAATCAGCCCCACCTTTCTGATCAGGCCCTGTTGACAGGCCCAGAGACGCTGACTGGTATAGAAACTGACCAATCAGAATCAAATCTGGGTCAACTGTGAGGAGCCAATGGCTTCCTAGGAGGAGGAGCTTTTGATGCTGACTGGCATAGAAACTGACCAATCAGAACCAAATTGGCCGGCAGAGGAGGGCAGTTGGGGGTGAGATCAGGCCTTCAGGGGAGGGCAGTTAGAGGTGATCAGGCAGGCAGAGGCAGTTAGGGGAGATCAGGCCAGCAGGGAAGGGCAGTTGGAGGTGAGATCAAACCGACAGGGGAGGGCAGTTAGGAGTGATCAGGCCAGCAGGGGAGAGCAGTTAGGGGCAAGATCAGGCCGGCAGGGGAGGGCAGTTGGGGGCAAGATCAGATCAGTAGGGGAGGGCAGTTAGGGGCGATCAGGCAGGCAGAGGCAGTTAGGGGCAATTAGGCCGGCAGGGGGAGGGAAGTTAGGGGCAATCAGGCCAGCAGGGGAGAGCAGTTAGGGGCAAGATCAGGCCAGCAGGGGAGGGCAGTAAGGGGAGATCAGGCTGGCAGGCAGAAGCAGTTAGGGGCGATCAGGCAGGCAGGCAGGTGAGTGGTTAGGAGCCAGCAGTCCCAGATTGTGAGAGGGGTGTCCAACCGCCCACAGGGATCAGGCCTAAACCGGCGGTCGGACATCCCCTGAGGGGTCCCCAATTGGAGTGGGTGCAGGCTGGGTTGAGGGACCCCCCCCCCCCATGCATGAATTTTGTGCACCGGCCCTCTAGTGTGGGAATAAAGACCCAGTACTGCCATAGCATGTGTTTTATTCCAACAAAAATGAGATTTCTGGGTTGGTTTTAAAAAAATGTATAAAAAAATCTTGATTTTTAAATAGTGGAAACAGATTAAAATATTTTTTTAAATATATTTTTTATTGATTTTTTACAGAGAGGAAGGGAGAGAGATAGTTAGAAACATCGATGAGAGAGAAACATCGATCAGCTGCCTCCTGCACATCTACTGGGGATGTGCCCGCAACCCAGGTACATGCCCTTGACCAGAATCAAACCTGGGACCTTTCAGTCCGCAGGCCGACGCTCTATCCACTGAGCCAAACCGGTTTCGGCAGATTAAAATATTTTTAAAACATGATGTGTATAAATACCAGTAATATACTCTGGGCTAGTATATATTATATGTGTGGAAAGGAAGACAAGCAATATACTATACAATCTTCCATTCTTCACTCCCTTCACTTTTCAATTTATGGGATGTGAAAGGAAACAGGGAAGGGGAGGTCTACAATAATAAAGATAGTCTAAAATCAGAAAAGGAAAACAGGGAATGGAAATGTGAAAACAGAGAATGTGAAAGGAAACAGGGAATGGCAGGTCTACGATAATAAAGGTAGTCTAAAATCAGGAATGAGACTGAAATAGAGAGGTAGGAGGAAGGTGATGCAGCTAGGTAAAGCGGGAGGCAATTTTGATTCTTCAGACCTATCCTTCTGTGAATACTAAGGGCAAAGAAATGTTTTTTATTTTTATTTTGTATGATAAATTTGGTTTAAAAGGGGAAAAACAATCATAAACTGAGTATGCTAATATCAATAAAATATGTATCTACTTTTAAAATGAACACATTTAATTATCAAATATAGTTCAAATTTTAAATGAGAATATTTACCTATTGGATTAAAAACATGCATTTCCATGCCTGTAGGAAGTTTTTTTTCTCCGATGCAGATATTTTCGATCTTTCGATCTGTAGTATTATTCAGTGTTATTTGTACAGAGACCATCTTATCACCAAAAATGCAAGGCTGTCTTGAAAAGAAGTAATGGGCAGCTAGTCCTTTCCCACTCATGCGATGAAGCAGCACATGAGTTTTCATTGGTACAAAGACAGGAGTACTGACCTATTGCATGTTGGAAAAAGAAGGAAAAAAATGAATTAGTAAACATATTTAATAATTCTCTTAGAAAATATGCAAAAATTTCTAACATTAATTCTTGCTTTCCCTAAAGTATTACATAAACCACAATAACAAACATTAGCAGAACATCACACATAGGTAATTAAGTCATAAATTTTTTGTGAAGTAAATGTCTTCAAAACTATTAATTTTTCTGTACTCTGCAGACATAAATATTTTGAAAATATGTCTAATAAGAGAATCTCAGTTATATAAATATATTTTTTATTTTAGAGTTTATAAAGTTTTTTGTTAGTTTTTCCTAGGTAAAAAATTAACATTTTGCTAATTTTTTAATTAGTTTTAATAATTTATCAGTTGATTTTCTCAGGTCTTTGAACTGTAAGACAGTCTTACTTGCCAGTAATGAACATTTTGTACCTTCATTTCCAATCCTGAGTCCTTGAACTTTTTTCACCTTGAATTTTTTTCACTGTAAATGGAAGACTATGACCTCCTTTAAGGTGGTTTCTTCCCTTGCTTTAGTGATTAAAAAGATCTTCCCTACTTTGAGATCAGGTAACTTCTGCACTTCCATTTTCTTCTAGAGCTTTCTTTCTTTTTCTTCTTTTTTTTAAATTCAGTGAAACTGATGTAGCCTACTGACTCCATATTGAAGTACTCTTCTATAAATACTAACCAATAGTATGTACATGATTTAAAAAAAAATATTTTCCCTGACCCCTGTACATGATTTAATGTTAGCCGTTCCTCAATGACCTTAAAGTACAAACATTCTAATTATTTATGTACTTGGGAGATAATTTTGGGCCTTGATTGAGCTGTTAACCCAGCACCACATTTTTTTATTTCTTATAGCCCTACAATATGATTAAATTATTTGGCAAAACAAAACATCTCTATTCCTCTTCCCTCTCCCGCCCAGTATTTTCTTGCCTAATCATCTCTTTACCCTTCCACTGAACTTTAGATTTCTTTAGTTAAATTCTCTGCTCAATCTTGAATGAAATCAGAGGCAGCATAGTAAATGAAGAAATAGTCCATTCTAAACTCATGTCCTGGCTATCTTTGCACTCAAAGCAGAAGTATTGCATGTGGCTTGACCTGATGGCCAAGCTTTTTTTTTTTTAAAATCAATTTGTAATTAACCAAGCCTAATCAAGACTATTTCCTAACAAGAGCTCTCCAAAACTAGGTTTTCTATTATAAGTGTGAAAGTACATATTAATTTATTCAACATGTTCACTATGCAACTGACGCCTGATGACATTAAAACCTCATCCTATATAATAAAAGGCTAATATGCAAACCGACCAAACGGCGGAATGACCGGTCACTATGACGCACACTGACCACCAGGGGGCAGACACTCAACGCAGGAGCTGCCCCCCTGGTGGTCAGTGCGCTCCCACAGGGGGAGCGCTGCTCAGCCAGAAGCCAGGCTCACGACTAGCGAGTGCAGTGGTGGTGGTGGGAGCCTCTCCCTCCTCTGCGGCAGCACTAAGGATGTCCGATGGCCAGCTTAGGCCTGTCCCCGGCAACTGGATATCCCCCGAGGGCTCCCGGACTGCGAGAGGGTGCAGGCTGGGCTGAGGGACCCCCCACCCCCGAGTGCACAAATTTTGTGCACCGGGCCTCTAGTTAATAATAAATTAAGATTCACCCACAAAAATCCAAAAGTTAAATATCATATATACTAAATGATAGAGTATCTTCAAAGCATCATTAAAGTATAGTATTCCTTTTCCAAAAGTTTAATCTGTACGGGTGGACAATTTAAAATATAACCTAATAAATACTTAGGTAAATTTTAAATTTTGGCTATATAAAGTAATAAACAACTGGCCTATGCATCCTATTTTGGCTGTTTGATGATAATAACAATAGTCTAGTATTTTAAGTTTTCAAAGCACTTTCACTTTTAAGTGTAGATTCTTTTCCTTATAGAAAAATTATTTTCAAAACTCTTCTGTTTCAATGCACACACTAAGTTCTATTTCCTTTACAAATTCAGGGGTGGGGGTGGGGGTGGGAGGTGGTGGTGGTGGTGATTAGTGCAACCTAAAATAGCAAACCTTAGCAGTAAACATTCACTCTTAGAGTGGGCATCATAAAAATAAGCAAATGGACAGAGAACGTGTGTGTAAGTTTACACGAGTATACTGTATATACATAATATATTTATAGATTTACACTCAGCAAAAAAATATTTTTTCCCATAAATTCCCATGCCACTGAGGCTATGACAATCAACTTTAAACATAAGCCCTTAAATAGATAATTATATTTTTCAGTTTCTTATGTTTATTCTCTTAATTAAATAAGCATATTGGAAAAAGTAACCATCTTAGTGTTTTTTTTTCCTTCGTTGTTCCAGAGACACAGTTTTCATTATCTCCTTAAATACATGTTGATATAGCCAGTCATGTGGATGTAAAGTACAGCATAGGGAATATAGTCAATAATATTGCAATAATGATGTACGTGTCTGATGGGTACTAGACTTATCAGGGACATCACTTCATAAGTTATACAAGTGTCTAATTACTATGTTGTACACATGAAATTAATATATTGTATGCTAACTGTAATTGAAAAATTTTAAGAAGTGAAAAAAACTCATGAAAGCTTGGGCAACATATCATATGGGGAAGTAAAGCTGAAAGTTGGAGGGAGGCAAGTGTACAGCAGAATGAGAAAAGCAGGACAGAAGCAGGGGTTTAGTTTACAAGCAGCCAGGAATCAGCAATCCAAATATCGTAAGGTGCTGAGTAGGTACGCCACGCCTGAAGTCATTTAAGAGCTATCAACATGTCTTGGTTGTATTGAGTCTCTCTCTCAATCTAACCCTGGGATACATGCCCTTAATATCTGTGCTTTTTTCTACCTTGTCTCAAACTTCTGCACCTTTATTATAATAGTTAAAAAGATGTGCAAAGGAAGACAAACAGTATGATTCTCTCTACTCATTTTCCCGCACTCAACCAAGTTCAAGAAGCACTGTCTGAATTCAACATTAAAAATGTCCTTCCTGACAATCTTGAAAGGTTACGTGTGATAATACAGAGTTCTATGTCCTCTTCTACAATAAGTAGCATCACACCTGGCACTTTGTGGTAATAATATATACTTCTTTTTTATCTACAGAAAGAAGCTAACTGAAAAGGTTTGTGTTTTTTAAAAAATCTGCTTTCTAAGTTCATACAAGTCATATTAAGCCAACCCCCTCTAGTATCTAGATCAACTACACGTGACATTTTGTTCAATAAACCCAGTAGATTCCATAAATCCTTCACCATTTCCCATTGCTAATACAATTAATCCTGACAGGAAAGCAAGATTTTAGTTCAATATTTTGTACATCTGAATAGATACCTATATTCCAGAAACATATATATGATCTGTGGATGCTTGTATTCTAAGATACTAAACAGTGTGAATGGCTTTTTCTACTTCACATTTTATAAACATAAATAAATCTCATAAATGTAAAAAAAAAACACATACATCGTAAGTTAATTACAGAATGACCTAGATTTGGATTGTGAAAATGACGGTTTAGGAAAAAAGGTAGATATTTAACAAGTTTGAGCAAAATTGATCTTGGGCAGCGGTCAGCAAACACAGCCCACAAGCCCAAATATGGCATTTTATCGAGTTTTGCTGGCACAGCCGTACTCGTTCACTTACATATTGTCGATGGCTGCTGTCCAATGGTAGAGCTGAGTCACTGCAAAGCTAACATATTTACTATCTGGACCCTTTACTGAAAAAGTATGCTGACCTCTGTTCTAGGGGCACAATGTTACACCCTTGCTTCTCCCCTCCCTTTCCCTGTCAACAGGGAACAATTCTCCACAGGTCTCTTATATTTCTGCATGTTTTCTGAAAAAGGCATTAACAACTTTGCTCCTGACAACTTTTTTCAAGGATTTTTGTATAGCAAACAGACTTTGGAAACAGGTAAATGCCTCTCTCTTGGGCAAAAGTAAGACAGGTTTGCTAACAGCCCTTTATAAAAGACTCAGATCTTCTATACGCTGGTTCCTCAGTGTGTTGTAAAGCAACACACTGCACGTACAGTCACCATCTGGCCTTCATCGTGTCACCCCGTAGGAGCCGGAACACAGAGACGCTGCGCAGATGGTGGTATTCTGCCACAATAGGCCACTGCATTGCTGTGAGTAATCAACTGACCTGTGTCCTCTATAGGTATCTGTGAAACTGTCTCAGGCTAACCTGTTATCTTGCAAGTAGGTAACATCTCATACCCTTCACAGTTCTTAATACCCCCACCCCTTTTTTGGTCACTCAACATTCCCAGATCCACGTACTGCAAATAGCTACATTAACACTTAGTAGAGCTATCTATCATATATATACAGCTGTGTAGTGGTACCTGACTGAGGGGTGTATGTGAGCTTAAATTCCAGCTTACAATCAAGGGTTGCCATTTTGGAGTCTATACAATGGCACCATATGAGCTAGTGGCTTTGCTAAAGACACTACAGAGTAGAAACTATTTTTTTTTTCTTTTGACTTCCTTTATGAAAGTCCATGTTATCACCCGGTCAACTATATCTATGGATTTCTGAAGTATCATGATGTGTTCTGAGAGCTGACAAGGAAGTGTCAAGTAAGTTCTGTGACACTGAAGAATAGGAATACAATGTTCAGGGCTGTTCCGACCTGTTTGGAGACTCAGTGTTGGCCTTCTTCCCTGTAGCAGTAAGTATGGAACTGTCTGCTCAGCACACCCTACCATCTTCTAGGAACCTTGCTGTGTTCAGTTCCTGATGAAGCTGGCATGTTCTCATGCCACCTCATGACCTGGCCACGGTTAATTTGTTCAGAAATGGGCGAAAGGCCTGGTGTGTCCCTTTCTGAGGATTTATGGGTTTGGGACCTGGGAAGTCGATCCAGTCTCTCTCAAATGGCTAAAATTCTGAGATTTAAAACTCTAATGTCTGTGGCCTTAGTCTTGCCATATTGTTCAGCTAAAAATAATATGTAATTTTCTTATTTATTATTAGAAGCCCAAAATTCATGCACGGGTAGGGTCCCTAGGCCTGGCTGGCAATCAGGGCCAATCGGGGCCTTCCTTCCTCTGGCTGCCGGCTGGAGCCTTCCTTCATTCCACACCACCCCCTGATGGTCAGCGCACATCATAGCAAGCTGTTGAACTGGTAGGCTGAACTCCCCAGGGGACAATTCGCATATTAGCCTTTTATTATATAGGATGTTGATCTGCCTCCCCACTTATTCCACATTTTTATGTTCAATTGTATAAAACATAATTGTACCCCTTTTCAAAATCAAAGCATAATTTTACTATTTTAAATGATTACAGAGATTTATAGATACTATAGCTCTAGTGTTGGTTATAACTATACTTTAATAGATGCCGAGTGTTCAATTTTAACAGTTTCTAAAAATATTAGTCTTACAGAGCATCTGTGATGACAGGTGGAGATTATCAATATTAATATTTGCCGGAAGCCGGTCCATCCTTGCTGCTTGACACAGTTGCTGCAGGGAAGAAACATCTGCACAGCATATGTCTCAAGGGACCTGGCGTATATGGCATACTGTTCTTAATATGTTTGCTCCCCTTCTTGGCGCTATGTGTTTTAACCAAGGTCACCTCTCCGAGAAAGGTTGTTTCCCCAGGTAGGGATTTTTCCCTGAAGTTAGGGAGGGAATAAAATCCCTTAACTAAGTGCCAGGCGGGTAGTTAATCACTTTAACTACATTTTAATTTTTTGTTAAAGCGGCGCCATCTTTCCTTCTTGGGGGGGAGTAGAAACACTTCAGCCAACCTTTTGAGAAAACAACAACAGAGGGGCAATACCGCTGGCAGACAGAGCCTCTTGACGAACTCATGCAGGGAAGAGCGGTCAGCGTTAAAACGCAACGTTAATTCAAACAGCTCCGAAGCCAACAGCGCA
>NW_005871048.1:36997992-37017992 GCF_000147115.1 Myotis lucifugus | reverse complement strand
TAAGGTTACTCAAGAGTCTTCTAGAAACCTCCAAGAAATTTAGTGAGACCCTCAAGGATATGAAAAAGGACCAATTAGAAATTAAGCATACACTGACTGAAATAAAGAATAATATATGGAGATCCAACAGCAGGCTAGAGGATCACAAGAATCAAGTCAAAGATTTGAAATACAAAGAAGCAAAAAACACCCAACCGGAAAAGCAAAAAGAAAAAAGAATCCAAAAATATGAAGATAGTGTAAGAAGCCTCTGGGACAACTTCAAGTACACCAACATCCGAATTATGGGGATGCCAGAAGAAGAGAGCAAGATATTGAAAACTTATTAGAAGAAATAATGACAGAAAACTTCCCCTACCTGGTGAAAGAAATAGACTTACAAGTCCAGGAAGTGCAAAGAACCGCAAACAAGAGGAATCCAAAGAGGACCACACCAAGACACATCATAATTAAAATGCCAAGGGCAAAAGACAAAGAGAGAATATTAAAAGCAGCAAGAAAAAAACAGTTAGTTACCTACAAGGGAGTACCCATATGACTGTCAGCTGATTTCTCAACAGAAACCATGCAGGCCAGAAGGGAGTGGCAAGAAATATTCAAAGTGATGAATAGCAAGAACCTACAACCAAGATTACTCTACCCAGCAAAGCTATCATTCAGAATTGAAGGTCAGATAAAGAGCTTCACAGATAAGGAAAAGCTAAAGGAGTTCATCACCACCAAACCAGTATTATATGAAATGCTGAAGGGTATTCTTTAAGAAGAGGAGGAAGAAGAAAAAGGTAAAGATAAAAATTATGAACAACAAAGTGACAACAAATACATATCTATCAGCAAGTGAATCTAAAAATCAAGTGAATAAAAAAATGTGATGAACAGAATAAACTAGTGAATATAATAGAATCAGGGGCATAGAAAGGGAGTGGACTGAGAATTCTTGAGGGGAAGGGGGTGGGGGGGGTAAGGAGAGGGACTGGCCAAAAATCGTACACCTATGGACGAGGACAGAGTGGGGGTAAGGGCATGGGGTGGGGTGGGAACCAGGTGGAAGGAAGCTATGGGGGGGAAAAAGAGGAGCAACTGTAATAATCTGAACAATAAAGACTTATTAAAAAAATAAAAATTAAAATAATAATATCCTACTTTTTCTCCTCCCCAAATATAATTTGTAAGCTTCACTGTCAATACTTTTAAGAAATCTGAAATGATGCATACATACTTTTATTTATCACTTCCATGAAAAACAAAAAACAAAAACAGTTCCCGAAACTGGATACAATTATATATGTTTTACTGTTCTTTCCAATATATTTTTTTTCTGACTTTCCTTTTAAGGGTCTTAATAAAAACAAAACTGAGTCTGGTTTTCAAAGTGCTTAGCAGGAAGATTCCTGTAACTGGTTAGAATAAATTTCATTAGAACCAGAACATTTTACATAAGGACATGTGCTGTGTTATTTGATAGATGTGATCATCACTTGACCTTAACAGTTCTATTGCTTTCTCATTGACAGTATCAATGACATAATATAAAAAAATAAAAAATAAAAAATTTGGTGTGCTCTTCCATTGTAACCAAGTTCAGAATCTTGGCGTTATTGCTGACATCCTCAATTAGTTGACAAGTTTGATGTCTCTTGTATTCATTTCCTTCTTTTCTGTCCATCTACCACCAGCCTAAGCTGGTTCAGGTCATCATTGACATTTAAAACACTAAAAAAATTTTTTCTTTCAAATTGCAAAAGTAGTGCATGTTTATTGAAAGTTATTTCAAACTGTATGGGAATATAAGCAAAATCCCCCTTAGGTTTAAGCATAATTAACATTTTGTGTCCCTCCCAATCTTTTGCTCCCTTCTGCTTGCTCATTCAAATTGGTCTCCCTGCCTTTAGATCCCTTATGCACCAATCCATACCACAGATTCCTGTAAAAAGAAGTCTTTTAAAATGTACCTCCCTTATATGCTTAGTGAGGTGTGGTGCAAAGTGCTTGGCTTTGAAGCCAGACAGACCTGAGCTGAAACTCCGGCTCTGTAACTTATAACCTCTATGACACTAAAAAAATTAACTCTAGGGACTTCAATGTTCATAATGTGAAATGGGGAAATTACCATCTTACTTCAGGGTTGTTGTAAATCTAGGCTAAACATAAAAAGAAAATTTGGAGGAAAGTAGTGCCTGAGGAACATGACAGGCACGAGTGAGGGAGTAAAATCAGATTTCAGAATTAAAGGAGTGTGTGGCTACAATTCAGTACAGGAAAGTTATGAAAACTAAGCAGGTCAAGAGGCTGTGACACATTGCACAAATTATTAATGTGTACACAGAAGTCTCCTAGGATGATGGTGGGGTGGAGAGATTATGTGTAAGATACCGAGATGTTCACTGAATGTGGTAAGTGATGAAGATATCCCAAGATGAGAATGACAAGAAAGGGAAAGGGTATAGTAAGTTGGGATGGGCCCAATAAAAACAAGGGAAATGAGGATAAAAAGGGAATGGCCTAGCTCAGTGATGATGAACCTTTTGAGCTCAGCATGTCAGCATTTTGAAAAACCCTAACTTAACTCTGGTGCCGTGTCACATATAGAAATTTTTTGATATTTGCAACCATAGTAAAACAAAGATTTATATTTTTGATATTTATTTTATATATTTAAATGCCATTTAACAAAGAAAAATCAACCAAAAAAATGAGTTTGCGTGTCACCTCTGACACACGTGTCATAGGTTCGCCATCACTGGCCTAGCCCTAGCTGGTTTGGTTTAGTGGACAGAGCATCGGCTGTGGACTAAAGGGTCCCAGGTTCGATTCTGGTCAAGGGCACATGCCTGGGTTGTAGGCTCAATCCCCGCATGCAAGAGGCAGCCAATCAATGATTTTCTCTCATCATTGTTATTTCTGTCTCTCTCTCCCTCTCCCTTCCTCTCTGAAATCAATAAAAAATATTTAAAAAAAATTTTTTTAAAGGGAATGGCCTAGATGCAACAGCTGGGAGCATCATATAAACACTCCTGCTGGAAATAATGATTTTGTCAAAGACAGAATTATAGAGCATTCTGAGTCAGGAGGTCATGCTGAGAATACTTCCTATAGGACAGCAAGACCCAAATGGAAAAGCTAGGCTATGTAACAGTACTTTATAAAAGTATGTGAGGGAGGGAAATTGTTAGCTGTTCAACATATTTTACTCATGGGACCACTGCATCTAAAAACTGGCCATGCTGCTTGTATTTAAAGGAATGTAGTGAGGAGAGAGGGGGCTATGGATCTCATCTGGATGAAGTCCTGGAGGAAGAAAAAAAGTATGTCTTAGATGATGTGCTAATTGGAAAGGCAGCTTTATTAGAGCTACTTTAATTTCAACAGGTCTCTTTAAGGATGCTTTCCTTGAATCTGATAGAGGGGAAGAGGATCCTTTTACATCATAGATGCCAATTAGAGGTGCCATAGCTGCTGAGGAATTCCTGCCATAGAACAAGAATGGGGAAATGGGTCCTTCAAGACCAGAAGCACACACGCACATGTACACACACACACACACACACACACGTATGTTTATTTCTGCCTGATTTGTGCATGTATATTTTAAATGCTTCAGTGAGAAGGTAGGGATGGGGAGAAGAATGTGATTTACTACACAGGAGCCTTAGAGTCTGTGGTAGCAAACCTTCTGATGACCCAGCTTTCTTTTCATTAAAGTCTTGAATTTTTCTGGATCAAGTGCTGGGATTAGGTCCTAGGTACTCATACTTCAGCACTGGCCCATGTATTCTGAGGCTGTACATTTTTTTCTTGACATATGGAGCATTTTTCTTCAGAAGTAAGGAAGGCTATACTTCCTTCTTGTCAGGCAGAGTTAGAGTTGGCAGTGATAAGAAAGAAAACACTAAATTTTAAGTTAGAAGGCATTCAAGTTATTTGATAAGAAGAAAACTAATTTATCTTAGCTTGAATTTGTAAAATAAAGGGTTAACACTACCTAATTCATAGGATTGTTTTATAAGGATTCAGAGAAATGCTGCATATGAAAGTGTTTTGTTGATGAAAGTACTCTTCTTCCATTATTATTAAAGATGACATTTATTAGCATAAGGGTAAAAATAGTGGCAGAATTAAGATGGGATTTAATACTTTTAAGCATCATTTCTGCCAAGCAATAAGCTATGACTCCTTTTTCAATATACAGAAAATGTTCCTCGTGATAAAGAAAAATAAAGGTCAGTAATGCAAGCAAGTGGAGAGATTTTTTTCTATTTTTCAGAGCTCTGAATAGGAAGTAGGAAGAACCAGCATTTATTTCTTCCCAAAGATTAATGATAACTGAGGAAATTTTTGTGAATATGATCTTAGTTATGAATCAGTATCCTTAGTCAACAGAATAACTTTTAAAATATATTTTTATTGATTTCAGAGAGGAAGGGAGAAGAGAGAGAGATAGAAACATCAACAATGAGAGAGAATCATTGATCGGCTGCCTCCTGCACGCCCCCTACTGGGAACTGAGCCCGCAACCCAGACGTGCGCCCCGGGCAGGAATCGAACCCGGGATCCTTCAGTCTGCAGGCCAACGCTCTATCCACTGAACCAAACCAGTTAGGGCCAGAATAACTTTCAAAAGCAAACCAATAAAAGGAAATTAGTATTGTCATTAAAATATCAGTTATTTAATAAGCTAGAAACCTGAAAGTGGATTTCAAATGATAATTTCGTAAGTATACATCATAAAGCAAAGGAATCTCAGGAAAAGTCTGCACTTCGTAACATCTCAATGCTTTGAGATATTTTATATTTCTTTACTTTATCAGAAATACAGTATTAATAAAACCTCCACCATCTACATATCTATCTTCAGTACTAAACTTACAGAATTCCATTTTTATACTAAGGAAAAGAAATTAACTCAGTATTTGAACATATTGAAAAGAGAAATGAAAAATATCACTAAAGAAAAAGTAATGAATACAATCTGAAGCAGCTGGATGGGGTACTACACCATATGTCAAGAGACCTGGTTATGGTTTCAACTCAGCTATACACGCTTAGTGAGACCTCAGCTAAACCACAGCCTCACTGAGCTTCTGTTTTTCTCTTCTGTAAAATGGGGCTAGTTATACATATCCTGTCTGTTTCACTGAGTTCTGAAATTGATTTTTAAGCTGTTCAATAAAAGGCATTATTGGGATTATTAGTAAATTGAATTTTCAGTCAATGTTAAAACACCAATGTCATATAACATAAGGTCAGGAAGTTAAAAGTATATATCAAAAAGCTGAATCACCAATGGAGAAGGGCTTTAAAAAACAATAGTGCTGTATTTATTGATAGTACCATCCAGAGGCCTTTAAAAAGCAATCCCTTCCCCCATGTCCTTTTTCTCTGTGTTAGTTGTGGGTGAACAGGACTGTTCTCTAAAAGGTTTCTAAATGATGTTGATGTTAAAAAATATAGTATCACCATTTAACAGCCTTTTAAAGAGCGGACCCTAGTATGGTCTTTGTTAACAACAGAGGGAGGAAGGGACTATTTTTTTCAAAGGCTTTTAGAGGATGTTGTTAAAAGAATATATAGTGACATCATTTAAAAGCCTTTTAAATAATAGTTCTCCTTCCCTCCCAATTGTAATGTCCTTGGCTTTCATTTATTTTGTACTATAAGCCGAAAGTGGACATGCCAACATATTACTGGCCATGGCAGGCATTTGTTGGATGGAGAATGATGTATTGCTTTTTAAAAGGTTGGTGTCCAGAAATAAATCCAACTCTTCAAGAACATGGTACCATTTCTATACAGGATACTGCCCACCCACCTTGTCATTTGTTTGTCTGCTCTAAGAGTGTACTGAAGATATCACCCAAACAAGAAAGGAGTCAGAACTAAGTCATTCCAAGATAACTGTGGCATGAATATAGTCCTACCATCCTCTTTTACTTGAGTTAACTCTCCATCCAACTCATGGCAGAATCTAACTTTCAGCTCCTCACTTGCTATCTTTATTAAACTGTTTCTGCCACTATTCCTTTAATTTTAGACTTTACCCTAAGACGAGGCAGCAGTGGGCTCTTAGGTTCCTCCCATATTAAGCTCAGGGAAGAAAAAATTAAGTCAACCATTTGGTTTAAAGCCCAAAGTCTGACAGCCAGTGTACTTTGAGGTAGGTTAGCGTATCTTTCACATAACATACCAAAGAAAAAACAACTACCCCTAGGGATCCAATCATAGGATCGGAAACAATTTTCCATCTCTTCTTGTGTGCGGTCTTTTCAGAAAGTGTCATTTCAAGAATAGGAATTCCTACATCTATAACCCATTAATGAAATAATAAGCCTTTAAAAAATCTAAAGCACAGTCCTCCAATTTTAATTCTAAATTTTAGTGCATCCCTTACTTTTTATCAATTTTGCACATAGATCTCCCTGGTTAGTTCCTGATTTACTTAAATCATAAGTAAATCATGATTTACTTATGATTACTGTAATAAACATACGATTTAGTTAAATATCGAATACTACCCATAATACAATGCTCAGCTCAAGCCCCAATTTGTTCATTCAACTCTTTCTGACCATACTTCTAGCTCAAAATGGTATTACTCACATTCTATTTTGACATTTTTTATAGTTTAATTTTCATATTGTTTAACTTTATGGATTTCATATTATTTAACCTTATTCTTCTGCGCCATGTAAATAAAGTGTTAAGCCTAGACAATTTCTTTGCACATTTTTGCATAATTCAAAAATGTAAATAACTTTTGAATTCTCTCCTGCCTTAATAGTACAAGTTAGTTATTTGTGCTTATATTTATATTCCAGAGTAGTATATACTTAAATGTTTTAAAATATTTTAAAGCCTCTGCATAAAATTCATGTCATTTGAGGTTTGTTTCCATTACCTACTGAGATAAATCAATGAAAAATGCTACTATAATTCTGATTCTAGTAAGTGTAAACTGATAAATTTTGAAATAAAAATTCCGATTTTAAAAAAGCATAAAAATAGCATGAGGAAAATATAAATATATGAAATTAACCTAATATGATTGATCTGAAAATTTCAGCTGGCAAAATTCCTATAGCAGGGCTCCACTGGAATTGTGGGTATAGTGAGTGCCATGGTGCCATCAAGGTCAAGATCAAAGAGTACCCCGTTATGTGTGGCACGGCACCAGAATGATCTCCAGAAAAGCCAGGACCGTACTTTTCCTCTCCTCTGCAATTTGATAGGTGAGGCATGAGTATGAGTCATCTGCCTCTCCCCACAGGGTCTATAAGTGAATTGGTATATAAAATCATGTCCTCCCAAAAGTATCCATGTCCCACCCCACAGAACCTATGTATATGTAATAATGCATGACAAGGGGGAATTAACCAACTGAATGTGAGACGGGAAAATATTCCTGGGCTATCTGGGTGAGCCATGTAATTACATGAATCTTATAACAGAAAGAGTAAGACAGGAGCCAGTGTCAGAGTGATGCAGTGTGAAAACAACTCAATTGGTCACTACTGGCTTTGAAGATGGAAGGAGCCCTGAGCCAAAGAGTGTGGCCAGCCTGGAAAAGCTGGAAAAGGCAAGATAAAGGATTCTCCCCTAGAGCTTCCAGAAGGGAACACAGCCTTGCTGACACCTTGATTTTAGCTCAGTGAGTCCCATTTTGGGCTTCTGACCTCCTGAACTGCAAGATAATAAATTCACATTGTTATAAGCCACCATGTTTGTGGTAATGTGTTACATCAGCAATAAGAAACTAATAAAGGTATTTGATGCCTAGTTGAAAACTACTGTTCTGAATGTTTGTGTTGTAAAATCTACCTACGGGTCTATGGTACAAATGTTTATTTGTATACATTTTTCAATGGCTGACCTGTGATCTGAAAAACATCAAAAATTCTGCTTTACCTATAGTATTTCCACATTGGACTTAAGCTTGAACACTAATGAATTTGAGTGACTCTCAAACCTGGACAGTTATTTGTCAGAATCATTTAGAGAACTGGTTTTTAAAAATGCCCCTCCACCAATAACCTTTCTATATTTTAAACGAGCATACTGAGTTAACAGGTACTGAAAACCAATTAAAAAAAAAAAAAGATGAACTGTCTTCCAAAGGCTCCAACCTAATGCACTGCATGCTATCTAAGACAACCTATTGTCCCTCTTTAGTTAGTATGTATTAGTCTTTTTGATCAAATAGGAACATTTTGTATGAGTTCTGTACAAACAAAAGGAGATTTTTGTAAGCAGTAGTAGTCATAGACACTTGGGTGATGAGGCATAAAAAAGACAAGTTTCAATGGGGATAAAGCAAGAAAACAAGAAAACTAAGAAAGGGTTTGGGAGGAACAGAACAAGTAAGGTATTAAAAGGGTAATAATTCTGAAGGAACTCTTAAAAACGTTAGCTTTTTTCTAGAGCCATTTTTCTCCGAGAAAAGCACAATAAAAAAGTTAGACTTTTATAAAGGTCATACTGAGTCTCTGAATCCAGATTCTTAAGCATTCTGCAACTACTTGTGTAAAGTTAATGTTATTAACTGCTGAGATAAATACCACAGGTGTACCAATGGGCGTTTATGCAACCAGGTCTATGTGAGAAAAGTTGAACCACCAGAAATATAAGTAAATGATGCTCAGAAAAAAACTTAATTTAATCTGTGTTGGTCTGACAGAAACATATGTAGAATGACAAAACATTTCTTGATAGAAATTCCACATCTACAAATCATATTATAGAAGGCATTCAGTATCATAATCCAAGATAAAAGAATTCATCCCTGAAAATTTGTTAGTGTTAGTCATTTCCTCTGCCAAGAACCCAAAATACTTCATACAAACCTTCAGTACTCCCCTACTCATTCTCTCCTGCACTCTTGTGTTCATGGTTTCCGTTTCCATAACAGAAAGATGTGCCTCAAAACTGCAACCATGGATTACTTTTTTAAAAATTTGCTTTAGAATGCAGAAGACACTCCGTTCTTGTTTATTAATAGAAATATGTATTAGTGTGTGTTTTAAACTTGTCACCATAATCTCCAAAGCTTTTACTAGAAGCAAGAAAACTAGCTCCATCCACTGATATCAAGTTTGCAAAGAATGTACAGGACATTAACCTGTATTCACTATTCTACCCAAACTATTTTTGGAGGTCTCAGAGAACTGAGAAATTACATATATGCATGCTGGGTAATTTTTATGTTTGATCTGACACTTGCTCAGATCATTTCCCTGCTTCTTGATATATAATGGCTCCTTTTGGTTGATAGCTTTTAAATAAGCATTGAGCCACATATCTATAAAAATGTAACTTAAAAGGCACACTGGTGAGTTTCAGAATACACACAATCTGGTCAGGTATTAAAAAAAAGATATGATTCCCTGTGTCCATTTATCGGAAGACTGGAGAATTGATAACGTTCTCCAGATGTGTATCATTCTTTTAAAAATTAGTTAAAATATATCGTTTCCTAAGGAAGAAACAGTTCAAATAAGTAAGACACTAACTTCTGAGCATTTCCTTTAACTATTTTACTTACTCCCTGGGTGTTTAAAATTAACAAGGCATTCGAACTTGCTGGGTAGTACATCTATGGATTTTAGCAAATGAAGCTATGTCAAATTTCAAATTATTTTTTCAAAGATTTTAAGAAAATTTCCAATTCTATCAAGTATGATGGAATTGGAAATTGCCAGTGGCTGGCAAGTATTCACAATCTACCTATGGTTATGCTCTGTGACTAAACAGTTTGCTGTAATTCCCCAAAGTAAAACATGCCTGTATATGAACATTTTCTGGCACAAACATGTCCCTGTCACAAAGCTATGTCTAAATTTCAAATTCATACTTAGAATCACTACTTTAGCAGCACTGTCACTGAACAAGACCCATGTGACGCTTCAAACTGCGTATTATCACCCATTGACAAACGTGACATTTTATGAAGAGCCGGCCCCCTTCACCCTGACATCCTCTGTACCCTGAGTAAATAACAATTCATTTCCTAACCTTGACTTTAGAGTCCAGCCTTTCTACCCTTCTTTTTTTTCTTCTTTCCAAACAAGTGACAAAGAACAAGGAAGCTGATTGAAGGGGTCCATTATGTATCAACTTAAAGAAAGGCAAAGTGATTGATGAAACCAGCAGTCACCTTCACTGCTAGCTACTGCACCTGTATCCTTTTTGTCAAATGACCTGAAAATCCTGCTGACAGTTTAACATTCACTGCAAGGATACAAAGTATGGGACTACAGTTTTCAATATTTCTATTTGCAATGAAATGTTCAGGGATATAATCTGAAAACAAAAGTTAAACTTTATAATTTTCTAAGCTTTGTATTTTCCTCCTACATAGTCTCTGATTGCATCAACTTGCTTTACAAAAATATTGTCAGGGGTGTGTATATCGGGTAGGGAGGTGGTGTGGCAGGGTAGGCAAAATGAATGTTTCTTTTAAACTTTATCATTCTGTCTGTTTTATTGGCAAAGACAATATTGTTAACATAGCAGGATTCCTCCTGCCAAATTATTTGCTAAGTTATAAATACATTGCTAGACAAAGAAATTATGACTTCTCACTTTTTCTCTGTATCTTAAAAAGGAATTATTAATTAAAACAAAAAGTTAAAATGTAACATTCTAACAACAGTAATATTTTACCTAACCAATCTAAAGTTGTTTCTCAACTTTCAATAGGTGACACAGGCTTAGTGAATTCACTGGATAACCAAGTAACTAAGAATTTCTTCTGTGGATGGATAAAAGTTTACCTAATTCAAAGAACTCATGATATTTCCTTACAGCAGTGAATTCACTCACAAGCTTACTGTGTTAGAAATAAAAATTTCACTAGGCAACAGTGACACACTTGGGAGCCAGCAAAACCTCAAAAGAAGCCCAGTTCTTGGTGTGGACATAGCACCATTTCTTCTGGGCATTTATTACCTGTTAAAAACCAATCTTTTGGTGAGTGGCAGTTCAGGGTTTTTGAGAGCAAGCTGCAATATTTCTTCAGGTCTGCAGAGTCATAATTAAAGCTGAACTGAGCGGAATTGGAGAGGGAAGGTCAGCGAGGTGCCGTATGAGAGATGAGGCTGGGCTGATGGGCACCAAATGAACAAATTATGATGGGCCCCACTCAATGTGATGAGGTCAAATGCTTGTTTCTACCCACTGACAGTTCAATTTCCCTGAAATGTCTCTCGGTTCTCTATGAGCTAATTATGAATGAAAAGTTATCAACTGCCCACGCCAAAGGGGGCTTAAATACTATTTTGCGGAGTTCTTAATGTCAAAATATTGTTCAAAACAGCAAGCTGTCCCACTCCAAATATAATGTGTGGGTTAATCTAAATACCAGGGAAACACTATCCATTTTCCCCAGGTTTCCCACAATGTATACATAAAGCAAATTCTCCAGCACTTGTCAGCTTAACCAAAAGGAAAAAAATCATTTTATCAAGTAAATCTGTATTATACTTACAATTTATTTCCATGGTAATAGTAGTATAGTGCTTATAGTTTTAGGCTACATAATTTTCAAATAGCACTATATGTTTTTCCAGGAGTGATGTTACTGGATTACTGGATTATTTAGTTTCTAGGCATCAATACTCACATTTGCCCCAGCATACAGATTCATTATACTAAATCAGCTCAAGAGTAATTGACAAAACGTAAACTCCTTTTATGGAACCTCAGTTTCTGAGGAACAATTTTCCACCGCCTGCAGTTATGATGGACAATTATTTTGTTTACATTTATAAGGCTAAATTGGATACAACTTCTCTTTGAATCCTATAACAGAGATAAATATTTAATAGAATTTAGGATTCAACTAATTAAAAATGTATATGGCTTCAATCACAATTATACAAAAACAGATGAAAATGATAAAATTTACTGGGGCCCAACTATGTGCCAACTATGTGCTAAGGATGTTTAACACAATATGTTTGGTAGTTTTCTAGCAATATACAACATATTTAAAAGCTTAGCTCAATGTCCCGAGTTAAAGAAAAATAAAGCAATACGAACTGCATAAAATAAAATAGAGCACTGAGCTTAAATTGTAACAAAAAATTATAAAAATATGGCCTGGCTGATGTGGCTCAGTGGTTGAGCATTGACCTATGAACCAGGAGGTCATGGTTCCATTCCTGGCCAGGGTTCATGCCTGGGTTGCAGGCTCAATCCCCAGTGGGAGATGTGTAGGAGGCAACTGATCAGTGATTCTCTCTCATCCTTGATGTTTCTCTCTCTCCCTCTCCCTTACTCTCTGAAATCAATAAAAAAATATATATTTAACAAATTACAAAATATGTAAATGAACTATACTTAAAATGACATGTTAACTTTCTTATTACCACTAGATGAAAAAGAGTTATATCCTCTATAAGAAAAGTAGATTTAAGGTATAAACATAAGTACTTGGTAAGAGTGGGGCAGAGAGAGAAAAATATCAATGATTACTTAGGCAAAGATAATTGGACATAAAAAGTGAGAATATTTTTTGACATTTGAAAGCATCATATGGAAATATATATATATGTCTATTTTTGGCAACTTCCTAATAATGAAAAAGTTTTTAATGTTAACCATCATTTCTACATTTGAGAAAATATGCTAAATTATACAACATCAATTTAAAGATTCCTTAAGAAGTATTATCTTATATATTCATGTTTAGAAATCACAATTTAATTTGTTCATTAATGGATCCTTTTTAGAAGTTGATTTTTTCTAATTCTTATTGTAATTGTATTGTTCTAATCTTGTATTATAAAGGCAGCTGCTTGCCTATCATTTATACTTTCCTCGTTAATCCTGACTCAGTGAATTAACCTTTAATTATATCCGTTAAAATTGAAATGAGCCTCTTGTCTGGCTGGGGCTGCCCCCTTTCAGTGCATGATTCTGATGAAAATTTTTAGGGTTAATGAATATGTCCCATGTCATGTCTGATAGCTGCTAAAGATGTGAGGAGGTAAATGTTACCTTAGAAAGATGTGCTTTAAATTTTTAGGAGATCTGCTCTATTGACAGAAAAACAAAATAAAAATATCTTTCGTTTCTCAGTTTACCATGCTGTATTTTCAGCCGAATTAAGAGAGCATTTAAGAAATACAAAGAATGGTTATTAAGATATAATAAAAGGAACATGTAAGGAGCACAACTACTTTTTAGATATGTGCTTGATAGGAATTCTCTCAGTGATGTAATAAACTAACATATTAACAATACATCCCTTTAAACCGACACCAGTGGGGATGGTCTCTAATGATAAAGTTGGAAATAGGAAAAGATTAATTTCATTCATTTAGCATACTTTTTTTGATGAGCACCCATTATGTATCAAGCACTGGGAACAGAAAGGCCAATAAAAAAGCCCTGTCCTATCTTACAGAGACTCAGAGTCCAAGTCTTATTACTTCTTTCATACTTCTAATGAATACCTCTCATATGCTCATGATGTTTGCTAAAGTATCTCCACTTACTATCCCATAAACTTCTAGAAATTTAGAATTGGAGAGGTTCTTAGAAACAATCTTCAGTCTTCTAATTTCACAGGTGACAATCTGAACTGAACTCAAATTTTGGTGTACCAGCTTAAATTTATAAGATAACTTTGTCAGGTCACATATTCTATAAACCATGGATGTCAAAGCCTCACTGAGAATATGAAATAAACAAGTTTCTGAAATTATGTACTTCAAATATCTTATTATGAAAACTTTCAAATGTACCCCAAGACAGAAAGACTAATATAATGAATAAGTGGTACTCATCACTAAGTTTCAAAACGTATCATTTGTCCAATTTTGTTTAATCCAACCTTTTACTCCACTTCTGAATTATTTAAAAGCAAATTATAGCTATAATCTACTTTTATCAGTAAATACTTTGGTCTGTGTTTCTAATAAAGACTTTTAAAGAAAACTTTCTATTATCACACCTGAAAGAAAAAATTCCCTTTAAGTTCATGTAAAATACAGTCAGTGTTCACATTTCCCTAACTATAATACATGTCTTTTCAGAGCTGGTTTGCTTGAATCAGGATTCAAACAAGATGCACATATTATATTTGGTTGTATCTCTCTTAATCTAAATTATGCATTTTAAAGCAGAACTTACTAAAATTTTGTTTGTTTTTTTAGCATAAGTGTAAAGGAGATCTTCAGTATTAATTTAACATATGGGTGAGATATTTATATATTCAGTAATGTGGAACAACTGCAAATTTAAAGAAATAACCCTTATTGCTAGGGCTATAAAAGCCATCTGTAATTATATTCCTGAATGATTTGAATAATAGTGTGTCTGATATATTCTAAGATAAGTGGCTTTTACTCTTCTTTGCTATTAGGGTCATATACTGTACTTATCTATTTTTACTCCATGCTCTCCTCTCTCTAGTAATAAATTAGTTTATCAGTGTTAGTTTGGCATGTGCCTGCCCTACAGTTAAATTTATTTTCTTTTCCTTTGAAGAGTAAGTGTAAGTATCACAATAATATTTTCCATGTTTAGGTTAGGTTTCTGATGGCAAAGATTTAATACTATTAAAATAATACTTAATTTCCATACTATGCCCTGCCATATGTTCAGAAAATTTTTGGCAAGCTTTATAAAAAGAAGAACAAAGGTAACAAAAGTTAACTTGATGTGTTATTAAATAATAACACATGATTGGCCAATGTATAATAATCTAAGATATCTTAAAGCTTAAAAAACATATTTCACTGCAACTATAACAATGTACCATACACAATTTGAAATATAACAGTTGACAGTAACACAAAGTTCAATCAACTTTGCATATGTAAAATAAAATTGCCATAAAAGATTAAATCTTTTCTAAACAAGTGATATTTTTAAAACCTCTTATTATTTCCTATTATAGTATATTTAATTATAATAAACAAAAGTTAAAAACCATACCCTTAGAAAAGAAGTCGGTAGATATTCCATGAACTAAGCTCTGAAAACAGTGAACCCACAACAAGCGAAAGGAACTACTACCGCAAAGTAGAAAGAAAAGAAAGCCCAAAGCTTTCTTTATCATCTCTTCTTTAATCCTTCAATTTCTTGCAAATTTATATACATATTTTCTTTGTTTTGGTGGGTGACTAGTTCATTACTAATTATAATTAGCATATCAAAAGTGGATTCTTCCTGGTGGAGAATTTTATTATAATGTCAACAAAGCATTATGAGTACTATCTACCAGTCAGGACTTAAGATTGTTAGATTGGCATATATTTGCTTAAGCCAAATAAAAAATATTTTGCAATAAAACCCCTGCAACTAAAAATGAATTACAGTCTCTTTTTAAAAAGTAGCTCCTTTTCATAATCTAGGGAAGGAAGCAAATATAGTGCTCTTACTAACTCTGAGACTGAAGTAGTGTGGAAATAGAGTTGAAGCAACAGTATGGCACACCTTAAAGTTTAATTTAAAAATTAAAGCTACTCATACCCAGAAGAGAATTAAATAAAGAAATAAGATGGGACATGGCTAGGCAATGGAAGAACAAAATACTGTCAAATTTTAATTTAAAAATGTTTTCAATTTAAGCAGACCCAGGCCAGTGATTTTTCATTATTTTTACCACAGTTCCATGACTACTGACATTCTCATCAGAACAAATAAAGGATTTTTCCCAAATTTGAAATGACAAAATTATTTTTAATTTTGACTTATAATTTCTTCCTCCTCTAAACTCAGGATTTTAACTAGACTTGTCTCTTAGCCTAAGGCTTGAATATATCTTACATTTGCAAAGTACAGTGTAAAAATATAAAAATTTTTTAAAAGGTAGTTGTTTTACCTTATTAGAAAACAAACTTTATCACAGATGTATTATCTTTTGTTTTGGGAATGAGATCACATATTCAAGAAACATCTGGCACACGACCTAGTAAATGCTTATATTCAAAGACTCCCTTCAAAGCAATCTGTCTTGAAGACAAACTAGAAGAAAGCTGGCACTCCGGCAGCACAAGACAAGCAGCCTGGAAAACCATACTAAAATGCCCTAGCCCAGTACAAATGAGAGAGAGAGATTGATTTAAGACAAAAATCCACTTCAGAGAATCAGAAATCAACTTCAATTACAACTGTCATCATTATGATACACAATTATTCTAATAATTCCAAATATGGAAAGCATGTCTGATAGATACTCTTTATCTTCCAATTAATTTCGGATAACTCAAATGGGGTCAGGACCTCATCCCTAATCATGGACAGTTGTAATTTCAATTAATTGCAATATCTGTCAATAACAAAAGCTCTAAGCCTAGTTGCTAGCCATTTTTTAAAATTTATTTTAATTTTATATTTAATCCCCACCCGAGGATATGTTTATTGATTTGAGAGAGAGAGAGAGAGAGAGAGAGAGACAGACATTGACATTGACGTGTGAGGGAAACAACCTCCTGTACATACCCCGACCAAGGATCCCGACCAAGGATCGGTCCCACAACCTAGGTATGTGCCCTGACTGGGTTCTCTAGTTGGGCTTCCCTTGGATGTTCTTGGAATTAATTCCTCAATATATTACCTCTATATTCTATAATGATCACTTTTTTAAATGAACCTTCCCGCACCTTTTGTGTAAGGGACAATGCTCCAACCAACTGAGCCACCCAGGCCGGGGCACTAGCCATTTTTCTATATTCCTCAGATAAGGAACCTGACAGAACTAAAGGTGCTAAAATTTGGTTTGTGTATAAAAATGCCTTTTCTTTGCCTCACTCTGCCTGCTCAAATTCAAGTTTATTACTTATGGGTTCCCCTCTTCCTTCCCCTCAGCTTGTAAATCCTTGAGGGGGTGGGGAGCTTTAATTAAATTACAGGCTTCTTGGTCATACTGATAAACTAAATGCTATCTTTTTGCTGGTCATGGGAAATTCCAGGTTGGTTACCCTTAACAACCTGCAGAGACCTTAGTTTAATGCTGTTGCTGCCACTGACTCCACCCTGCCATCGCGAGCCTTTACTCCTTCATTGGTGAAGAAGTGATGCTCCACAGTGCCAATTCAAGGAAAGCAGACAGTGGATAGCATGGACTGTGAAAATTATCCTTCTGCTTCTTATGAATGAGGAAAAGTAGTTCAGATTTCTAAATTTTACACTCTCCTAAATGTCAAAAGTTAACATATAATAGTAGAGGGAAATAGGTGGGACTGTGGAGATTAGCCAATATAAAGTAATAGTATTTTTGTACACAATCAGAGAAATAACAACAAATAAGGACAACTTACAGCCAGAGAAATTCCAAAATGGGAAAAACTATGTCACAAATGAAAGTACTTATTATACTTATTGTAATTACATGCCTTTGAGGCATTTCTTTTTTTATGTTCCCACTTAACTGTAAACTCCTGAGGGCAGGAACCTAGCCCATCTTGTTCACTACTGTATGTCTGGCACCTGCCTCATATTCTGGCCTGAACAAATACTTATTGAATGAATAAAACACTTAATTGGCATATGTGTAGTAAGGAATTTGGTTTCACTTAAAGAGAGGTCTGGACTTCGCTTTAGTGCTTAAGAGGTAACCTCTAAACTCTTGGAATTTCCCCAATGATAGCAGTGTCTTTATAATTCATGGTGGGCCCCTGGGGACCATACCTGGCTGGTAGTTTATGCCCATGCAGTGATTCATGGTGGGTCTCTAGATAGCTTATGCTTAGCTATTAACTCAGGATGTGAATGGCTACATCAGAAACACCAATCATATGATTAAATGACTGGGGCTTTGGACCACTGATAACCAGCCTGACCAGGAGGGGAGGGCTGGAGATTGAGTTCAACCATGTTGCAGTAATTCAATCTTGTCTACGCAATAAAGACTCTGGATGCTCAGTAAGCTTCCCTGGTTGGCGATACTTCAATGCCAGAAGGGTAACGCAGAAGCTTTGAGTTTGGAACTCATCCTGAATCGCCTCTATGTATCTCTTCCTTTGGCTGGTTCTAATTTGTATCCTATTGCTATAATAAAACTGTAATCTCAAGTATTGCTTTCCTGAGTTCTCTGAGTTGTTCTAGTGAATATTAAATTTGAGGGTAGTTTTAGAAAACCCCTAAACTTCCAGGTGGCCTTAGTAGTCTTGGACTGATGTAACCAGTCTGGAGGACTCTGCCCTTCACATGGAGTTTGGCTAACTCCAAGCAGCATATGATATCTAACAGAGCTCCTCTTTTTGCAACTCTGATTTTTCTTTCATGGGATGTTCTTGAAATTAATTCCTCAATATATTACCTCTATATTCTATAAAGATCACTTTTCTTAATGAACCTTCCTGCACACTTCCTTTACAAATTTGTAATAATAATGTAATAACAAAAAATAAAGAAAATACTTAGTGTTTAATATTACAGATGAAAAAATCTGAGGCACCAAGAAGTAAATCAATTTGCCCAAGGTTGCTCATTTTGTAATGTGCCAGAGCTGTGATTTGAATGCAATCAGTTGGGCTCAAGAGTCTGTGCTTTTAACTGCTACACCATATACTGCTTTGAATGTTTCCAGTTGGTATATGACTGGCGCAAGGGACAGCAAAGGATGCAAGGAGCTTTAAGGGGTTAAGGCCAGGGATGAGAGAACGCCCTGCAATGAACAGGACACAATAAAGATTATATACCACGTTTCCACAACTTTCAAATGTCATGTTGGACATTCATGAGGTGATAACTTGTTTACAATTACCAATCTCAGAACACCTTACATGTAAGTACAAAGGAGTACTTTTGCAAGGTTTTAATATACTCAATTTTCCAGGAATGCAACTATCAGAAAAAAACAGTTCAATGTTTTGAAAATGTATGTTATTAATGGCAACATTATAACCCATAGCATTTGAGTTGCTAATACAACACACCAGTCTGCATTTATAGCTGCCACGTTCATGGTGGTTCTACTAGTACATATGAGTGACAGCATCATTTAACTACTTCATTACATTTCCAGTGCAGTCATGATCAAGAGGTTAACTATTACTTTATTATAAACTAGAGGCCCGGTGCACAAAAATTTGTGCGCTTGGGAGGGTCCCTCAGCCCGGCCTGTGACCTCTAGCAGTCTGGGACCCCTCGGGGGATGACCACCTGCTGGCTTAGGCCCGCTCCCCGGGGGATTGGGCCTAAGCTGGCAGTCAGACATCCCTCTGGCAGCCCGGGAGCCCTCGGGGGATGTCCACTTGCCAGCGGGGAGCAGGCCTAGCTGCAGTTGGACATCCTTAGCACTGCTGAGGAGGCGGGAAAGGCTCCCACCACCACCGCTGTACTGGCAGCTGTCAGCCTGGCTTGTGGCTGAGCAGAGCTCCCCCTGTGGGAGCACACTGACCACCAGAGGGCAGCTCCTGCATTGAGCGTCTGCCCCCTGGTGGTCAGTGTATGTCATAGTGATCAGTGATTCCCAGTCACTCTGCTGTTAGGGTCAATTTGCATATTACCCTTTTATTATATAGGATAGAGGCCTGGTGCATGGGTGGGGGCCAGCTGGTTTGCCTGAAGGGTGTCCCGGATCAGGGTAGGGGTCCTGCTGGGGTGCCTGGCCAGCCTGGGTGAGGGGCTGAGGGCCATTTTCAGACTGGCCACACCCCTTCAGGGTGGGGAAGTCCGCTGGGGTGCCTAGCCAGCCTGGGTGAGGGGGCTGATGGCTGTTTGCAGGCTGGCCACAGCTCCTTCAGGGTAAGGGGTCCCGCTGGGGTGCCTGGCCAGCCTGGGTGAGGGGCTGATGGCTGTTTGCAGGCTGGCCAAGCCCCCCAGCAGGGACCCTCACCCCATGAGTGTGTGGCAATCCTGGGTGAAGGGCTGATGGCTGTTTGCAGGCTGGCCACGTCCCCCAGCTACCCAAGCTCCCAGTGGATGCTGGCTGGAAGAAGGTATCTGGGATTTATTTATCTTCTATAATTGAAACTTGTTGCCTTGAGGGAGCCCACAGTCGCCAGGGCAGGTGAGGAAGCTTGGCTTCCTCCATCACTGGGGGTAACCAA